>NW_027266278.1:7500-357500 GCF_022045235.1 Haliotis cracherodii
CCTAACCCTAACCCTAACCCTAACCCTAACCCTAACCCTAACCCTAACCCTAACCCTAACCCTAACCCTAACCCTAACCCTAACCCTAACCCTAACCCTAACCCTAACCCTAACCCTAACCCTAACCCTAACCCTAACCCTAACCCTAACCCTAACCCTAACCCTAACCCTAACCCTAACCCTAACCCTAACCCTAACCCTAACCCTAACCCTAACCCTAACCCTAACCCTAACCCTAACCCTAACCCTAACCCTAACCCTAACCCTAACCCTAACCCTAACCCTAACCCTAACCCTAACCCTAACCCTAACCCTAACCCTAACCCTAACCCTAACCCTAACCCTAACCCTAACCCTAACCCTAACCCTAACCCTAACCCTAACCCTAACCCTAACCCTAACCCTAACCCTAACCCTAACCCTAACCCTAACCCTAACCCTAACCCTAACCTAACCCTAACCCTAACCCTAACCCTAACCCTAACCCTAACCCTAACCCTAACCCTAACCCTAACCCTAACCCTAACCTAACCCTAACCCTAACCTAACCCTAACCCTAACCCTAACCCTAACCCTAACCCTAACCCTAACCCTAACCCTAACCCTAACCCTAACCCTAACCCTAACCCTAACCCTAACCTAACCCTAACCCTAACCCTAACCCTAACCCTAACCCTAACCCTAACCCTAACCCTAACCCTAACCCTAACCCTAACCCTAACCCTAACCCTAACCCTAACCCTACCCTAACCCTAACCCTAACCCTAACCCTAACCCTAACCCTAACCCTAACCCTAACCCTAACCCTAACCCTAACCCTAACCCTAACCCTAACCCTAACCCTAACCCTAACCCTAACCCTAACCCTAACCCTAACCCTAACCCTAACCCTAACCCTAACCCTAACCCTAACCCTAACCCTAACCCTAACCCTAACCCTAACCCTAACCCTAACCCTAACCCTAACCTAACCCTAACCCTAACCCTAACCCTAACCCTAACCCTAACCCTAACCCTAACCCTAACCCTAACCCTAACCCTAACCCTAACCCTAACCCTAACCCTAACCCTAACCCTAACCCTAACCCTAACCCTAACCCTAACCCTAACCCTAACCCTAACCCTAACCCTAACCCTAACCCTAACCCTAACCCTAACCCTAACCCTAACCCTAACCCTAACCCTAACCCTAACCCTAACCCTAACCCTAACCCTAACCCTAACCCTAACCCTAACCCTAACCCTAACCCTAACCCTAACCCTAACCCTAACCCTAACCCTAACCCTAACCCTAACCCTAACCCTAACCCTAACCCTAACCCTAACCCTAACCCTAACCCTAACCCTAACCCTAACCCTAACCCTAACCCTAACCCTAACCCTAACCCTAACCCTAACCCTAACCCTAACCCTAACCCTAACCCTAACCCTAACCCTAACCCTAACCCTAACCCTAACCCTAACCCTAACCCTAACCCTAACCCTAACCCTAACCCTAACCCTAACCCTAACCCTAACCCTAACCCTAACCCTAACCCTAACCCTAACCCTAACCCTAACCCTAACCCTAACCCTAACCCTAACCCTAACCCTAACCCTAACCCTAACCCTAACCCTAACCCTAACCCTAACCCTAACCCTAACCCTAACCCTAACCCTAACCCTAACCCTAACCCTAACCCTAACCCTAACCCTAACCCTAACCCTAACCCTAACCCTAACCCTAACCCTAACCCTAACCCTAACCCTAACCCTAACCCTAACCCTAACCCTAACCCTAACCCTAACCCTAACCCTAACCCTAACCTAACCTAACCCTAACCCTAACCCTAACCCTAACCCTAACCCTAACCCTAACCCTAACCCTAACCCTAACCCTAACCCTAACCCTAACCCTAACCCTAACCCTAACCCTAACCCTAACCCTAACCCTAACCCTAACCCTAACCCTAACCCTAACCCTAACCCTAACCCTAACCCTAACCCTAACCCTAACCCTAACCCTAACCCTAACCCTAACCCTAACCCTAACCCTAACCCTAACCCTAACCCTAACCCTAACCCTAACCCTAACCCTAACCCTAACCCTAACCCTAACCCTAACCCTAACCCTAACCCTAACCCTAACCCTAACCCTAACCCTAACCCTAACCCTAACCCTAACCCTAACCCTAACCCTAACCCTAACCCTAACCCTAACCCTAACCCTAACCCTAACCCTAACCCTAACCCTAACCCTAACCCTAACCCTAACCCTAACCCTAACCTAACCCTAACCCTAACCCTAACCCTAACCCTAACCCTAACCCTAACCCTAACCCTAACCCTAACCCTAACCCTAACCCTAACCCTAACCCTAACCCTAACCTAACCCTAACCCTAACCCTAACCCTAACCCTAACCCTAACCCTAACCCTAACCCTAACCCTAACCCTAACCCTAACCCTAACCCTAACCTAACCCTAACCCTAACCTAACCCTAACCCTAACCCTAACCCTAACCCTAACCCTAACCCTAACCCTAACCCTAACCCTAACCCTAACCTAACCCTAACCCTAACCCTAACCCTAACCCTAACCCTAACTAACCCTAACCCTAACCCTAACCTAACCCTAACCCTAACCCTAACCCTAACCCTAACCCTAACCCTAACCCTAACCTAACCTAACCCTAACCTAACCCTAACCCTAACCCTAACCCTAACCCTAACCTAACCTAACCCTAACCTAACCCTAACCCTAACCCTAACCCTAACCTAACCCTAACCCTAACCCTAACCCTAACCCTAACCTAACCCTAACCCTAACCCTAACCCTAACCCTAACCCTAACCCTAACCCTAACCCTAACCTAACCCTAACCCTAACCCTGACCCTGACCCTGACCCTGACCCTGACCCTGACCCTAACCCTACCCTAACCCTGACCCTAACCCTAACCCTAACCCTAACCCTAACCTAACCCTAACCCTAACCCTCATTCGGAACTGTTATGGAAACCCTATGCTCATTTTAACCCCTTTGAAGGTGTCATAGCGACCACAGTCTGATTATCACCCTTTACAAACTGTTATGGCGTTCACACACTAATTACCAGCCTTTACAAACAGCTATTGCACCAAGGCACTGATTAACAACCTTCAAAAACCTTCATGTCGTTCACACACTGATTATAACACTTCAAAAGTGTCATGGCGTGCAGGACACTGATTTCCACCCTTCTAAAACTGTCACGAAGACTATGCCCTGATTATCACACTTAAAAACAACTTTCACAATTCTGAACAGTATTTCAGTAACACTAGTCATAGGAAGTGCACTCGTCACGATTGAGAACTTATTTTGGTAGCAGAAGTAGTGGTAGTTGCAGCAGCAGCATATGTGGAAGATGCTCAATACATTTAGTGTCAGTAATAATTATAAACTCTAAAATCCCCAATTCAAGGAATTCAGAGCTGAATGCTCGCCGAGAAGCTAAAGCCACAAATACTTATACTGTCCTTACGTATTCTTTTGGCGTTATTTATTGGACGAAACAAGAAATTTACGGTATTGACACCCTTACACGAAGAATCAACCATCCATCCTCGCTCTTCCCTTAATGACGTATATTTACAAATGTATCTATATATGTATCTTATCTATACATGTGTAACAACTGTAACAAACAACAAAGTCCCTTCATCTACAGACTAGGAACAATCTTTACATATTGCACGTTTGTTTTCCAGTCTCCAAAGGGGGATAAGGAGCGATGATTTGAGGGATTAGGGATTCCACGTGTCACAACAACCGTCTTGAACGATGTTTATCTTATGAACAATTGTTTAGTGAACTGACTGTTTAGTGAAGCACAGCCAACAGTGGCATTGCTGACTCTTTGAGTGAGTGAGTATGGTTATACGCCGCTTTTAGCAATATTCCAGCAATATCACGGCGGGGAACACCAGAAATGGGCTTCACACATTGTACCCATGTCGGGAATCGAACCTGGGTTTTCGGCGTGACGAGCGAACACTTTAACCACTAGGCTACCCGACCGACCCTCGTCTACTTTGACTCCACTTATGTCACGGGTTCTCTCCGATACCTACAACCCCCTCCTATTGATGGAAGGGCGGTCGGGTACTATAGCATATGTGTACAGGGTTAAGCACAGCCAACAGTGGCACTGCTAACTGTTTAGTGAAGCACAACCAACAGTGGCATTGCTGAGTGTTTACTGAAGCACAACCAACAGTGGCACTGCTAACTGTTTAGTGAAGCACAGCCAACAGTGACATTGTGAACTGTTTTGTGAAGCACAGCCAACAGCAGGGGCACTACTGTCTGTCTTTAAGCAGCCTTTCAGACGCTCTTATATCAATGAAGACAGAGATGACATGGCTTTCAACGTGAATATTCATTCAATTATACGTTTCACACATTCACTCACACATTCTGTCTAGACGGCGAACTGCGTCGTCTACAGAAAAATCTATTTATTGAAACATGCTCACTCACTCACTCACTCTCTCGATCACTCACTCACTTATTCACATTTTGTCTAGTAAATGAGGTATGCTCACTCACTCACTTACTCACTCTCTAGACGGTGAAATAGCAGTGTCTAGGGAAATATCCAGTAAATGAAGCATGCTCACTCACTGACTCATTCACTCACTCGATCACTCAGTCATTCACATTCTGTGGAGTAAATGAAGCATGCACATGTACTCACTCACTCACTCGATCACTGTCTAGACGGTCAACTGAATCGTCAGTTAAAAATATCTAGTAAATGAAGCATGCTCACTCACTCACTCACTCAATCACTCTCTCGATCACTCACTCACTCACTCTCTCGATCACTCACTCCCTCACTCACTCTCTTGATCACTCACTCACTCACTCACTCACTCGATCACTCACTCCCTCATTCACATTCTGTCCAGTAAATGAAGCATTCTCATTTACTCACTCACTCACAGTCTAGACGGTGAAACTGCATCGTCCAGGGAAATATCTAGTAAATGAAGCATGCTCACTCACTCACGCGATCACTCACTCACTCACATTCTGTCTAGACGGTGAAACTGCATCGTCCAGGGAAATATCTAGTAGATAAAGCATGTTGACTCACTCACTCACTCACTCACCCACTCACTCTCTCACTCATTCACAGTAGGGATGGCAAGGTTTTAGCTACAGTAGGCCTAGTACCGTGACTAGCGGCTGATCAGACAAGTCACAGTGACGTCATAGCTCGTCTATCGCCGTCGTAGTGTCGCCAGTCAAGATACTTCATGACTGGCAGTGAGATTTGTCTCCCGTGTAAAGACATAAACGATGGGTACATTTCCAATTTGTGCCTTTAGAATCTTTTAGGAAATGAGATGAAAGAAGAATAGTAAATATAGTAAAAAGGATGTACAAAAGAATGAATGTTGCAGGAATTGGGTGCTTGCTTCGCACAATCTTTAGACCCAGGCGTTTGTTTAACCCGTCGCCGGGGATAAAAAAACATGTGGTATAAGTAATGACACTTCTGCCGCAAATCCACTGGATCCAGATTTATATACTTATACTGCTACTACAGAGGGATTCTTTATGCAAAAATGATGATGCGATTGAACGATCGTTATGATCGTATTAATAGAATCATCAATATCAATTAATAATGGATAAAATTTACTACAGCCCACGAGGATATTGGAAAGGTATAGGAGCAATACAAAAATTAGCCACTGCGGCTAAGGTATCTAAAGATGTGGCCAAGGATTGGCTAAAGAAACAAGCGATGTGGCAAATATACTAACCGGCCCAGCGTTATATCCCGAGGAAGAAGTTTGATATTATTACAACGAATGAAGTTCATCGGGCTGACCTCTTGTTTCTTCCCCACGATAAGGTAAAACGCAAAACATATAAATACGCTTTAACAGTAGTGGATGTGGCTAGTCGCTACAAGGAGGCTGAACCATTAACCTCGAAAGATTCAACAGAAGTAGCTAATGCACTGAGTCGCATATATAAACGCGGACCACTAAAATGGCCAAAGTTATTTCAAGTAGATCCTGGTCGCGAGTTTATGGGATCCGTAACTAAACTGTTAACAAAGCATGATGTCGAAATCAGGCGTGGTGAAAAAGAGGCCCACCGTAGTCAAGCTATAGTTGAAAGATTTAACCGGACATTAGCGGAACGTTTGTTTGGATATCAGTCTGGGATTGAAATGAAATCCGAACGATTAAGATCAACAGAATGGGTGACACGATTATCAGCCGTTGTATCAGCGCTGAATAATGAAGTAACAAGATTAATCGGGAAGAAACCATCCGATGCGATTAAAATGAAATCTGTGACTTCTGAATCTCCAGCACCGAGGAGACGTAAAGACGAAAAAACATCCGGATGGAGTAAGCGTAAGATGTTTATACCAGCCCGGTGAATTCGAAGGAGGCCTACGTCGCGCAACCGATCCGATTTGGTCCCTTAAGATCTATAACATTAGTCGGTTGGTTATGAAAGAAGGAGAGCCTATTCTTTATTATCTTAAAGATGGACCGGGCAGGGCATTTGTACGAGAAGAGTTGTTCATAGTTCCCGATGATACAATATTACCACCATAACCATAAGCATAGGTAGTTACACCATCCTTATCAATCCATATCTTTGTATCTAAGGGGGATAATGATGTCTTGTTCATTCTTAATCCATATATCCTGTGATTGACACTTCTTAAAGTGTTCATCTCGTGTTTGAATGTTTTACCATTGAATAATGCTTCTTTATACTGTTCGTGTTTGATATGCTTTTTTACCACATACTTCTTAACACCCTTAGCTTTTCTTATCTCCCCATCATCAGCCTCTTTTATAGAATACAACTTAGATTTTAATCCAACATACTCCGCAATAGGAGTTCCAGCATCTTCATCCTTCATCTTACCTAAAACCTTTTTATTTACTACGCTGTGCAATGGATTATCTTTTGGGTAATCGCTCGTGTCGTACATATCTATTTTTTCTGTCATATCTTTATATGAATTCAGCTCTGGGCCAAACATGAGTTTACCTCTTCTTGCAGTTTTCTTTTCTAAAGTTTTAATGAGATCAACCAGAATTACGGTGAGAGCATTTTTAGCCCGTTATCAAAATGAGTCTTATGACTGAAAGTTTCCACTCCGGTGTGTAACTCATCTGGTAATCTCACGCTTGATTTGTGATTGGTGATTTCTTGGGGTGAGATTTTAGAGCACTTACAGTAATGTTTAATGTCGTGGTATGCCTCGGGTCGAAATATGGCGGATGTCCCTCCTTGTCAGGGCTGTTCCCTTACGGTTAAGATTATCATCAATAACGGAGATTTGCGGAGCAGCAGAATTATTTACATATACATATGCTTACTACGTAAACTCACAACCGGAAGTGTGGGTTCTTAGAGGATCCTTAGTGGGATGCTTAAGTCAGAGTTAGGTGTACAATAGTGCAGCCAATAATAGGGGTACATCGTACACTCTTCAAAAAAAAGAAACGCATAGGTGTTTTGAGAATTCCAATTAGATTTTTTTCGCTCAGCAATCGTCATAAAGACAATTCTTATGTTTGATTCCCGTTAATGATGTTATGTTTGTTGTGCATTGCGCACAAACACATCTCAAAATGTTTTTTTGTAAACGTTTATCAGCAAAAATGCAAAGGATGCATGGAAATTGCTTTCAAAAAATGTTTTCAGCACAGTGTACGTACAAAGTGTTGGAAACAAGAGTAGAGACACTGACTATAAAAGACCGTACAAAATTCAGTTCATTACGAATTTTCTACCGTGAACGTAGATCGAAAAATTCCAAGATTAACGGCAGCTGACCGAAATATCGCCATTAGACGTTTGGAACAGGGGAGTGCCAGTCTGCATGAACTTCAACGTTCACCAAAGCACCATATCTCGACTATGGGATCGATATACCCGCACTAATTCCACTCAAGATCATCCCAGAAGTGGGAGACCAAGAGTGATCACCCCTGCTCAGGATCGGTACATCCGGTTGCATCACCTTTGGAATCGATTTGCTACAGCAACGGACACTGTTGGACACTGCTGGACAAGTGCCTGGTATGCGAAGAATTTCCGACCAAACCATCAGTAATCGTCGGAGGGAAGTGGGAAAGCGAGCGAGACGATCAAAAATTGGACCTGTCTTGCGACGTCTACACCGACAACGACGTGTCCGGTGGTGCAACAGAGTACAGGCATGGGATCTCAGGAACTGGCGACGCGTTTGGTTCAGCGATGAGTCACGTTTTCTTCTTCAACGACGGAATCGAAGACAACGTGTATACCGACGTCGACATGTACGTTTTGCGCCGAACTACGTTCGACAGGCGGACCGATTTAGTAGAGGGAGTGTCATGGTGTGGGGAGCCATATCCTACACGGGTAGATCACAGTTAGTGGTTGTCCAGGGAAATCTTACAGCAAACCGATACATTCTGCGTCCTCACCTCCTCCCAACTTTGGACCGCCAGAGGGAGCTGTTCCAACATGACAACGCTTGACCCCACACAGCACGTGTAACAGTTAATTTCCTTGTTAATGAGAACATCAATGTCCTTCTATGGCCGTCCAAATCGCCTGATCTCATCCCGATTGAACATTTGTGGGACGAACTTGATCGACGCGTCCGTCAACCTCACCAGCGTCCCCACACACTGGCACAACTCGCCAACGCCTTACAGGAGGAATGGTGAAGAAAACAATCCGACGACTCGTGCAATCTGTGCCAAGGAGGTGTCGAGCAGTGACGGCTGCAAGAGGTGGTGTGACCGGGTTCTGACCATGACGCCCCCTTGTGGCTACACATGTGCAATGACTGAACTGAATTAATGACGACAATGACGACAATGCTTTTGTCGATCACTGAGTCTAATTTCATTTGATTGTGTTCACGCATATTCTTTGTAGATACTTTTACATCCGCTTAATAAATATCCTTATTTTTTAACTATGCTTTTCTCTTTTTGAAGAGTGTAATTGAAGACTGCAAATTTCAATTTGGCCAAGATAAACTATTTACTGTTAAAAACAACATGAACTGTCGCAGTTAAGATGTTATGTATGTTTTTAAAAGGTGCGGGATGTGGTGCGCATTATATTGGAGAAACTGGTATGCAACTGAAAGACCGAATCACTGTACACAGACAACAAATTCGAGATCCAAATGTACATTGTGTAAATGTAAGCAAACACATTGATGAATGCGGGAGTGGTCATTTTACTGTCTTTCCGTTTTACAAATTATTTAATAATGACAAACATTTACCTAAACGTAATTCAAAAGTATAATTTTCAAAACTTCCCCATGTAGCTCAATGTGTATTTGTGCACCCACACCATAATAATTATATTCATACCTCCCACTAGTATCACTAGTTTTGACGTCATATGCTTTATGACGTCAAAAGCATAACGTTGGCTCTCCGCTGACCCCTTCCTCTATTGTCACTGTTACATCATAGGCATTATGACGCCACAAATACTACTGTTGTGCGTCACCTAGGACTACAATTAAGAATTGACCTTCACACAAAGTGAAAGCCAATTCTTATAATTTGTTTTATCACAGTTTCTTACCTCAAAGGATGTAGGCCAAGATCTAAACACAATTTTATTTAGTACGTGTTACTTCACACTGACAGACATACATCAACCAGCTATATCGCGGAGTAAAATAGTTCCACAAAAAGAGAGGTGACATGGGCGTATGGATGCACAACTTGCTCTTCAGAAACATCTTCAGAAACGCAGCACACGTGATCAAATGATATCCTTATTAGATGAGAAAATGTCTGTAAAGAACTACCTTAGTAAGTCAGTTACAATGACAGCGCGTCGTAATACATTTACATCAAGTACAAGACGTCAAAATGGCCAACACGATAAACGTGACGGGAGAGAACCTGGGGCGATTACATGTGTCAGGCATCATTGATCACCTGACCGACCATTGAAAGGTGAATAAAGGTGCGTCAAACGGACACTAAGGTAAATTCATAGATTGCTGGAGACAGTCACTGTCAGCCTAGGCACGGATTGAGTCGATACTACGCTAGTTAAGATGTGCATTTCTTCGTCTGTTCATTAGGATGGGCGGTAGAGAGGATATTCGTGAACAATCATGCAGTCACGCTTTCTGACATTTCTCAATGTATACTGAAACGCTGAGTCCAAGAATAAAGGGTCTAAATGATCAGAAAGAACACTTCTGCGTGTTTTAGTGCTAGGGAATTGCCAGGGGTTTCCCCAGGAATGTGGAAGTAGTCTGTCAGTGTTTACGTCATTTCAAGAACACGATCTCGTGAAAAACGTATGAACGTCAAATTGTGTCGTTCTTACACATATGAACGTCAATTTCGCGGACATGTGACCGACCTCTCGTCCAATGGAAAAGCCTACCGTTAGAATACAGTACCACAAACTTTTCAAACACGTGACAATACCCTATGACGTAATTTGTAGTATTTGGTTGCCAGTCACACCGGCGAAACAATGCCCTGTGACCTCAGGGGTCATCGAGTGTGCATAAGCAACGTTTAAAAATCGTCAGATTTATGTTGAAGGGGTAACAGTACTTCATAGAATTGACACTGAATACATATCGGTCATAAGAGACTTCATAAATGCCCTTCATCCTCACTTCAAGTTTAAAATACAAAATCAGGAAGAAAGAAATATGTTTTAGATGTGCTTTTTGCATTTGAATGAATTTCAAACCAAAATGATTCACACAAACATTGTTATGGGAAAGACGTGAAAATTTTCAGTTGCTATGGCAACTACATGGTTAATTATTCCTTATCATTAAGAATTCCATTTGAAGTTATTGATAGCTTCAGATTTATGTTACTCCATTTAAACAAAAAAGAAGAAGATATTATATCAACAATTGGATTTTGTAATTTTGGAAACTCAAAAGTGACATCTTTTGAAAATGACTCATATCGTACCATAAGCCGGTAAGTGCGGGAGCTTTATTTCGCTGTAGAGAGTTTTGCTTTAACACAGTTACTTCCCCTTAGGGGAAGTACCTCAAGCTCCATACACCGCGTGACACCTTCGTTACACTCTTGTAACATAGATAGTTCCGCTATCGGGATATCGCTGTAAGGAGCTAGGAATTACCCGTTTCCCTTAGCAACCATCGTCAACGGATTCCGCCATCATAGCAAGTGCTCGCAAACGGTGGTGTCAGTCATACCTGAACTTCACCTACGGACGGGATTTACTCAAGCGTAAGATGCATTTCTTATTAGTATTTTCATGACTGTTTCATATTGCTTCATCATTTATCGATTATAAAGCCAAACACTGAATGTTTTCTGTGTCCATTGTTGTTGGAGTTCCTGGCCTCAGCTTTGCTCGGTGTAGGCTTGAAAAAATGTCATAATGATCATTGTTTATTTTGTTATCATGTCATATCTACCGTGTAATATGTAGAAACGTTTCATTGTGGTAGATTTACAGACTTGTCCATAGCTGTGGTCGACAATCATCAGTGTGGATGTGAAATCATCTATTATCTGTTGGGCCATACTTTGGGATCCAAACAAACAATCGAATAAATAGATCTACTGATCTATGTTCAAACAAACAATCCAATCAATAGATTTACTGATCTATGTACGATAACCATCATAGGGAAAAATGTTGATTAGGGTTTGACAAGTCTAAATGTACTACCCAGTACATCCTAACAACCGACCCAACCCGCTGCAATTGCAAATGGGTACTACACATGCATTATACCAGACACTAATCCGACATGTTTATTTGATGCTACTAATAATGTATTTTGAATCTATTATGGTAATTAAAGATTTCATGAAATATAATTCAATTGTTAAGCGGGGGAGATGGGGGCAAGCCCCCCCAAAACCCGTTGTTTTAGTGAGGTGACAAAATTGGCGTCTGAAAAACATAGAAACCGTTACTAAGGAATGAGCCTGTGCACATCCTTACCCAAATGGCGTAAGGTGTTCGGTACACTGCATACTGTTTACACAACTCAAGAAAATTCCAAGTTCTGATTAGCCCTAAAGCTCATGTGTTGTTAATACAGTAAATGTACACTGACTGTCACAATAACAATGATGAGTGCTATAATATGGCTGGTATTTTGTTATACAAAACTTGTTACGCGCATGAAGTTTATGAGAAAGTATTAAGTAAATCAGACACTTTTGTTTTAATCACTAGTATATTATGTGTAAATTAGGAATACATTTTCCAGTAATTACCACAATTTCTAGTTCTTGTTATTTTCCTGATGCTTCAGGGACAAGTAAAGTGCCAGAATGCCACGCCCAAGATCAGCCCGGTCTGATGTGAGTGACCCCGACATGGAGGGTCTACAGGAAGGGGAGCTGCTCAAGCTGCAGCGACAGTACCGCATCATGGAGGGTGACCGTGCCGCCTACACAGAGGAGTCCACCAACATGATCCGGAAACAGAAGTAACTTTTGTTTGTTTGTTGATTAACGCCGCACGTGGAGGTCTGTAAATAATCAAGTCTTGACAGACAATCCAGTGATTGACATCATGAGCATGGTTCCACGCAATTGGGACACGATGACATAAATCAACCAAGTCAGCGAGCCTGACCACCTGATACTGTTAGTTGCTGTGGGTTGCTGGAGACCTCTTCAGAAGTAACTACAACCGTACACATGATGTTCACACAATCAGCAATATGTAATTAATATGGCGCGACACTGCGCCAAACGTGGGGCTGAGCATGTTCATATTAAATTGGAGTCTTGGTACTCCGCTATGCAACGTCTGCGTGCCTTCTGCGTGCCTTCTGTTGATTGGGGGAGTATGTAGCAGGGCATTCAGTCCTCCTGCAGTCCGCCATGTATCCAAACACTTCATGTTTACCAGCATACACACTTGGTGTACAATGGTCTGAACCTACAGTCAGCCTTATGTGTATACATGGTCTGAACGTACAGTCAGCCTTATGTGTGTACATGGTCTGAACCTACAGTTGGCCTTATGTGTGTACATAGTCTGAACGTACAGTCAGCCTTATGTGTGTACATGGTCTGAACGTACAGTTGGCCTTATGTGTGTACATAGTCTGAACGTACAGTCAGCATTATGTGTGTACATGGTCTGAACGTACAGTCAGCCTTTGTTGTGTACATGGTCTGAACGTACAGTCAGCCTTTGTTGTGTACATGGTCTTAATATACAGAATATGTACTGGGTATGTTTGTACTGTTACAGTCTGTGACTTTAGCCTCTAGTCCAAAGCAGGGTCACGGGTGGCCCAGTCGTCTAAGGCACCGCGATTTGCTGTGCAGAGTTGCGTCCCTTGGGCACGCCAGAAACCTATGATTGTGGGTTTGAATCCCGGTTGGTCGGTCGGGTAGCCTTGTGGTTAAAGCATTCACTCGTCACGCCGAAGACCCGGGTTCGATTCCCGACATGGGTACAATGTGTGAAGCCCATTTCTGGTGTCCCCCGCTGTGATATTGCTGGAATATTGCAAAAAGCGGAGTAAAACCAAACACACTCACTCACTCGCATCTCGGTTCGCCCAAATTATGTTTCTAGGTTTGTCAGCACCATACCCATGCTCGTGGGTTTCACCGAAGTGGTAAACGTCTGAGACCTGCATCACTTCGGGCTTTCCTCCCACATTAAGCTGACACGCCGTGATATAACTGGAATACTGTTAAAAGGGGCGTTAAACCCAACTCACTCACTCACTCTAGTCCAAAGCTCGAGTCCAGTAAAGTTCTGTTTGGTCAAGTAACCCCACATAATAATAATCTAAACTCTACTGAAAATGAAACCCTATTTTATCAAGTAGACTCCAGTAGAAGACTGCTGTGACATTCTCTGCAGACAGAAGACAATGAGAGAGCTTTGCTTATGAACGTCATCTTACACGGACAATTGACTAAATCTTTCATTGTTTTTATGATAGTTGCAAAATGCTTTCATTTTTTCATTCTTTTTCGAAAAAAATTGAACTCGGATGATATTGTGTGTAAATAATGAAGCAATTAATGACATTCTTCCATATTTAACACATTATCATTACAGTGTAGATTGTCCAGTGCTAGGATGTAAACTGTCAAATGTTCTTCCAGATCAGAAATGAATCAGCTGGAAAAAGAAAAGCAGGAACTGCTGAAAGAACTTCGTCTGGCTGAAAGTCGAAGCAACCAGATCCGTGATGAGGAGCACACGGACACACTGGTCACCTTGGTGGAGGCAAAAGGTATGTACAGAGGACCGCTGTACCACGCAGACACACTGGTCACCTTGGTGGAGGCAAAAGGTATGTACGGAGGACCGTTGTACCACGCAGACACACTGGTCACCTTGGTGGAGGCAAAAGGTATGTACAGAGGACCGTTGTACCACGCAGACACACTGGTCACTTTGGTGGAGGCAAAAGGTATGTACAGAGGACCGTTGTACCACGCAGACACACTGGTCACCTTGGTGGAGGCAAAAGGTATGTACAGAGGACCGTTGTACCACGCAGACACACTGGTCACCTTGGTGGAGGCAAAAGGTATGTACAGAGGACCGTTGTACCACGCAGACACACTGGTCACCTTGGTGGAGGCAAAAGGTATGTACAGAGGACCGTTGTACCACGCAGACACACTGGTCACCTTGGTGGAGGCAAAAGGTATGTACAGAGGACCGTTGTACCACGCAGACACACTGGTCACCTTGGTGGAGGCAAAAGGTATGTACGGAGGACCGTTGTACCACGCAGACACACTGGTCACCTTGGTGGAGGCAAAAGGTATGTACAGAGGACCGCTGTACCACGCAGACAGACTAGTGTGGCAAGGGTAAAGCTTGTACAGCGTGGGGCAAACATGCTAACTGGTGTGTTATACTTACTGATGGTGTGTTATACTTACTGATGGTGTGTTATACTTACTGATGGTGTGTTATACTTACTGATGGTGTGTTATACTTACTGATGGTGTGTTATACTTACTGATGGTGTGTCATACTTACTGATGGTGTGTTATACTTACTGATGGTGTGTCATACTTACTGATGGTGTGTTATACTTATTGATGGTGTGTCATACTTACTGATGGTGTGTCATACTTACTGATGGTGTGTTATACTTACTGATGATGTGTCATACTTACTGATGGTGTGTTATACTTACTGATGGTGTGTTATACTTACTGATGGTGTGTCATACTTACTGATGGTGTGTCATACTTACTGATGGTGTGTTATACTTACTGATGGTGTGTCATACTTACTGATGGTGTGTTATACTTACTGATGGTGTGTTTATATTACTGATGGTGTGTTATACTTACTGATGGTGTGTCATACTTACTGATGGTGTGTTATACTTACTGATGGTGTGTTATACTTGCGGATGGTGTGTTATACTTACTGATGGTGTTATACTTACTGATGGTGTTATACTTACTAATGGTGTGTCATACTTGCTGATGGTGTGTTATACTTACTGATGGTGTATTTAGCTTGCTGATAGGGTACATGACTTACTGATGGTGTGTTATACTTACTGATGGTGTGTTATACTTGCGGATGTTGTGTTATACTTACTGATGGTGTTATACTTACTGATGGTGTTATACTTACTAATGGTGTGTGATACTTGCTGATGGTGTTATACTTACTAATGGTGTGTCATACTTACTGATGGTGTGTTATACTTACTGATGGTGTGTCATACTTTCTGATGGTGTATAAGAATTACTGATGGTGTATACGACTTTCTGATGGTGTATACGACTTTCTGATGGTGTATATGACTTACTGATCGAGTATATGACTTACTGATGGTGTATACGACTTTCTGATTGTGTATATGACTTTCTGGTGGTGTATATGACTTTCTGATGGTGTGTAAGAATTACTGATGGTGTATATGACTTTCTGATGGTGTATATGACTTTCTGATGGTGTATAAAACTTACTGATGGTGTATAAGAGTTACTGATGGTGTTTTAAACTTACTGCTCATTTATTTTATGTCATGTTTTAGGTATGATCTTAAAATTGTGTATATCCTGGCAGATGACTGTGATCTCGAAATCAAAGAAGAAAAGCAGAATCATGTTGAACTTGATGCTAAAATCCGTGAATGGGAAAAGAAGATTCGCAATCAGCATAAAAACATGGGCGGTGTTCACATGAGTTCCCAGCATACGACACAGACGCAGAAGACTGTACGCGTCCTGGAGAACAGACTTGACCAGGTGAGACTTCACGTGGATTTTTTGAGACTTGACATTTGTTGTAATAAAATGGGTCCTTCATCGCCAAGTACATCATGTCACTCGAGGACCTTCATAGAAGACATGAAGTGATTTCGAAAACATCTGTCTATGCCAAGTTGACAATACACTTGCTCTGCAGGGTAGTTGACGTGGCAACCAATTGTCAATTTCATTACATGATTTTGATTGGACTCATTAGTCCATCAGAAATAGAACTCTGTAATTTCCAGCCTAGTTCGGCAATGGTTGAAACTGGACTTTTATGATCAGTTGCTTGCAAATTCCTTCCCTCAGGAAGATGGATGTATGCCAACAGAGAGGTGAAATGTGACTATGTCAATCCCTGTGATAGCTGTGTTTGAACAGTCTGACACAGGTCACATGAGATGAATGTTGATTTCAGATGATTTGGCTGTTATGTTTGCATCTTCTCTTCAGTCCAAGAAGCGGTTCAACGATTCTCTGTCTGACAACGCCAAATTGCGGGATGAGATCCAGGGACTGAGGACAGAACACAAGAGATTTGAAAATCTCTACAAAAAACTGGAGAAAGAGTTGCGCCAACTCCGGCGGGACATGGGAGAGGACATCCAGTCCTCCACAGAAGCCTACGATGCCAGGTGAGATCTGGGTGAATAATGAAGGACATTAAGTCCTCCACAGAAGCCTACGATGCCAGGTGAGATCTGGGTCAATAATGAAGGACATTAAGTCCTCCACAGAAGCCTACGATGCCAGGTGAGATCTGGGTCAATAATGAAGGACATTAAGTCCTCCACAGAAGCTGACGATGCCAGGTGAGATCTGGGTCAATAATGAAGGACATTAAGTCCTCCACAGAAGCCTACGATGCCAGGTGAGATATGGGTCAATAATGAAGGACATCAAGTCCTCCACAGAAGCCTACGATGCCAGGTGAGATCTGGGTCAATAATGAAGGACATTAAGTCCTCCACAGAAGCTGACGATGCCAGGTGAGATCTGGGTCAATAGTGGAGGACATCTAGTCCTCTCGAGAAGCCAACAATGCCAGGTTAGATCTGGGTCAATAGTGGAGGACATTAAGTCCTCTAGAGAAGTCAACGATGCTAGGTTAGATCTGGGTCAATAGTGGAGGACATCCAGTCCTCCACAGGGGCCTGTGGTGCAAGGGTGAGGGAGTTTAAATTTAACGTTGCATCAGAGTTATTGTGCAAGGTAATATGTTATTACTAGAGACGACGCCCAGGCCAAGATGCTGGTGCTGATGTTGTTATGTTTTTACTAGGGATGACGCCCAGGCCAAGATGCTGGTGCTGATGTTATGTTTTTACTAGGGATAACGCCCAGGCCAAGATGCTGGTGCTGATGTTGTTAAGTCGTTGCCAGGGATGACGCCCAGGCCAAGATGCTGGTGCTGATGTTATGTCGTTGCCAGGGACGACACCCAGGCCAAGATGCTGGTGCTGATGTTGTTATGTTGTTGCCAGGGATGATGCCCAGGCCAAGATGCTGGTGCTGATGTTATGTCGTTGCCAGGGACGACACCCAGGCCAAGATGCTGGTGCTGATGTTGTTATGTTGTTGCCAGGGATGATGCCCAGGCCAAGATGCTGGTGCTGAAGGACAAGGCGGACAAGGACATGCAGCAGCACAACGCCGAGATGAAGGAGCTGGTACGCATCATCGACCACGACCGCAAACTGAAGGAATTCATGGGCATCAAGGGCCAGGAGAGACAGGAGGATCCGCAACTTGTTGCCTGGCGACAGAAGAAAGGTGGTATCTATGTTCCTGCAACAAAAGAGGGTTAATATGGCTAAAATGATGGTCCCGGCACTGAGTCTAGCCTTCAGATATCCACTAAACCTTAGCTAGGGCTGAACCATTTTGTTTTATTGAAAGGGAGTTTATTTGGCAAATTATTGTCACAGAAAATATTCTTGAATGTAATTTGGTCCCAGGTTTTACAAAAAATATTCTTCCTGTTGCTGCCAGGGATACTATACAGATGATACCCACGGCTGATACCCACAGTTGATACCCACAGCTGATACACAAAGTTGATACCCCACAACTGATACACACAGTTGATACTCCACAGCTGATACCCCATAGCTGATACCCCACAGCTGATACCCCACAGCTGATACCCACAGCTGATACCCCACAGCTGATACCCCACAGCTGATACCCACAGTTGATACCTCATAGCTTCTATCCACAGCTGATACCCCATAGCTGATACCCACAGCTGATACCCACAGTTGATACCCACAGCTGATACACAAAGTTGATACCCCACAACTGATACCCACAGTTGATACTCCACAGCTGATACCCCATAGCTGATACTCCACAGTTGATACCCGCAACTGAAACCCCATAGCTGATATCCACAGTTGATACCCCACAGTTGATCCCCACAGTTGATACCCACAGCTGATACCCCATAGCTGATACACAGTTGATACCCACAGCTAATACACAAAGTTGATACCCCACAACTGATACCCACAACTGATACCCCATAGCTGATACCCCATAGCTGATACCCCACAGTTGATACCCCACAGTTCATACCCCACAGTTGATACCCACAACTGAAACCCCATAGCTGATATCCACAGTTGATACCCCACAGCTGATACCCACAACTAATACACACAGTTGATACTCCACAACTGATACCCACGGTTAATACCCCACAGCTGATACCCCCACAGCTGATACCCATAGCTGATACCCCACAGTTGATACTCCACAGCTGATACCCCACAGCTGATACCCCACAGTTGATACCCACAACTGAAACCCCATAGCTTCTATCCACAGCTGATACCCAATAGCTGATACCCACAGTTGATACCCACAGCTGATACACACAGTTGATACCTCACATCTGATACCCACGGTTGATACCCCACAACTGATACCCAATAGCTGATACCCCACAGTTGATACCCCACAACTGATACACACAGTTGATACCCCATAGCTGATACCCACAGTTGATACCCCACAGCTGATACCCACAGTTGATACCCCACAACTGATACACACAGCTGATACCCCACAGTTGATACCCACAACTGAAACCCCATAGCTGATATCCACAGTTGATACCTCACAGTTGATACCCACAGCTGATACCCCATAGTTGATACTCCACAACTGATACCCCATAGCTGATACCCGCAGTTGATACCCCATAGCTGATACCCACAGTTGATACCCCACAGCTGATACCCACAACTGATACCCCATAGCTGATACCCACAGTTGATACCCCACAGTTGATACCCACAGCTGATACCCCATAGCTGATATCCACAGTTGATACCCCACAACTGATACACACAGTTGATACGCCACAACTGATACCCCACAGCTGATACCCACAGCTGATACCCACAGTTGATACCCCATAGCTGATACCCACGGTTGATACCCCACAACTGATACACACAGTCGATACCCCACAGCTGATACTACAACTGATACCCACAGTTGATACCCCACAGCTGATACACACAGTTGATACCCAACAGCTGATACCCACAGTTGATACCCCATAGCTGATACCCACAGTTGATACCCCACAGCTGATACCCACAACTGATACCCACAGTTGATACCCACAGCTGATACCCACAGTTGATACCCCACAGTTGATACCCCACAGCTGATACCCACAGTTGATACCCAATAGCTGATACCCACGGGTGATACACCACAGCTGATACACACAGTTGATACCCCACAGCTGCTACTACAACTGATACCCACAGTTGATACCCCACAGCTGATACCCACAGTTGATACCCACATCCAATGACAGTGTTGTGTTGACAGAGGCGTTGGAGGCTGAACGAAAGAAGGAGAGCCAAGAAGACTCGGTGGAGACGTACGAGCAAGCCTTTGAACTCATCAAGGAGATGACCCAGGAGGATGATCTCGACCTTCTCGTCAACAGATTCATCGAAATTGAAGACAGAAATTTTGCTCTCTTCAACTATGTCAATGAGCAGAACAATGAGATTGAGAAACTGAATGATGATATTCAGATTGTAAGTACCTGTATGATGACATTCACATTGCAATGACCTGAAAGATGGCATTCACATTGCAGGGACCTGAACGATGATATCACATTGTAGGGACCTGAATGATGACATTCATATTGAAGGGACCTGAACGATGACATTCACATTGTAGGGACCTGAATGATGACATTCATATTGAAGGGACCTGAACGATGACATTAAAATTGTAGGGACCTGAATGATTACATTTACATTTCAGGGACCTGAACGATGACATTCACATTGAAGGGACCTGAACGATGACATTCACATTGCAGGGACCTGAATGATGGCATTCACATTGTAAAGACCTGAACGATGACATTCACATTGTAGGGACCTGAACGATGACATTTACATTGCAGGGACCTGAATGATGACATTCACATTGTAGGGACCTGAACGATGACATTCACATTGCAGGGACCTGAACGATAACATTAAAATTGTAGGGACCTGAACAATGACATTCACATTGCAGGGACCTGAATGATGACATTCACATTGCAGGGACCTGAACGATGATATCACATTGTAGGGACCTGAATGATGACATTTACATTGCTGGGACCTGAATGATGGCATTCACATTGCAGGGACCTGAACGATGGCATTCACATTGCAGGGACCTGAACGATGACATTTACATTGCAGGGACCTGAATGATGACATTCACATTGTAGGGACCTGAACGATGACATTCACATTGCAGGGACCTGAACGATGACATTCACATTGTAGGGACCTGAACAATGACATTCACATTGCAGGGACCTGAATGATGACATTCACATTGCAGGGACCTGAACGATGATATCACATTGTAGGGACCTGAATGATGACATTTACATTGCTGGGACCTGAACGATGGCATTCACATTGCAGGGACCTGAACGATGACATTCACATTGCAGGGACCTGAATGATGACATTCACATTGTAAAGACCTGAACGATGACATTCACATTGCAGGGCCTTGAATGGTGACATTCACATTGTAGGGACCTGAACGATGACATTCACATTGTAAAGACCTGAACGATGACATACACATTGCACGGACCAGAACGATGACATTCACATTGTAAAAGCCTGAACGATGACATATAGCGAGGATACAGGAGGGGGTAAGAGGTAGTGTGCGGGCGAGTCTAGTGGGAGGGGTAAGCGGTCGGGTGTGGGCGAGTCTAGTGGAGGGGTAAGCGGTAGTGTATGGGTGAGTCTAGTGGAGGGGTTAGCGATTGTGTGTGGGCTAGTCTTTTGGAGGGGTAGGCGGTCGCGTGTGGGCGAGTCTAGTTGAGGGGTAGGTGGTAGTGTGCGGGCAAGGTTAGTGGAGGGGTAGGTGGTAGTGTGCGGGTGAGTCTAGTGGAGGGGTAGGCGTTAGTGTGCGGGTGAGTAGTGGAGGGGTAGGCGGTGGTGTTTGGGTGAGACTTGTGGAGGGGTAGGTGGTAGTGTGCGGGCGAGTCTAGTGGAGGGGTAGGTGGTAGTGTGCGGGTGAGTAGTGGAGGGCTAGGCGGTGGTGTGCGGGTGAGTAGTGGAGGGGTAGGCGGTAGTGTGCAGGCGAGTCTAGTGGAGGGGTGGATGGTAGTGTGCGTTCAAGGTTAGTAGAGGGGTAAGCGGTGGTGTGTGGGTGAGGCTTGAGGAGGTGTAGGCGGTAGTGTGCGTTCAAGGTTAGTGGAGGGGTAGGCGGTAGTGTGCGGGTGAGTCTAGTGGAGGGGTAAGCGGTTGTGTGTGGGTGAGTGCTTCTGCTTTGTCCTCTCAGGGTCTAATGAAATGATGAATTGCCTGGTAGCTTGCAGTGGGACAAATCACCAACTTATCAATATTGCATAACTTCAATTATTGGATATTTCAGTTACATTCTTGCATCAGGTGTCAAAGCATTGCGTTGTATGTTCCTGTTTTTCCTGTCTCCAGATCAGGGATGAAATTGAGAAGTTCAAGGCCGAGGGTATTGACCTTGAGACGCAGAGGAAGCTCATCCTGAAGAACCTGGAAGACAAGCAGAACGAAGCGTCTCAGGACGCCGATGACAACGAGCAGAAGTATAAGGAGGTGTCCAAGATCCTGGATCAGCTGAAAGCAGGTGAGACGAGGAGATAGACTTGGGATGATGTCTTGTTTTATGCCGCAGTTACAAATATTCCAACTCAGAATACGTGACGAGGCTGGGAAGTGTTGATTTGTCGTTTTGTTTCATACCGCAATCAGCAATATTCAAGCTGTATATCTCAGTGTCCTGTATATACTCACCACGGGGTCAGCAATATTCAAGCTGTATATCTCAGTGTCCTGTATATACTCACCACGGGGTCAGCAATATTCAAGCTGTATATCTCAGTGTCCTTTATATACTCACCACGGGGTCAGCAATATTCAAGCTGTATATCTCAGTGTGCTGCAAATACTCACCATGGGGTCAGCAATATTCAAGCTGTATATCTCAGTGTCCTGTATATACTCACCACGGGGTCAGCAATATTCAAGCTGTATATCTCAGTGTCCTGTATATACTCACCACGGGGTCAGCAATATTCAAGCTGTATATCTCAGTGTCCTGTATATACTCACCACGGGGTCAGCAATATTTAAGCTGTATATCTCAGTGTCCTGTATATACTCACCACGGGGTCAGCAATATTCAAGCTGTATATCTCAGTGTCCTGTATATACTCACCACGGGTCAGCAATATTTAAGCTGTATATCTCAGTGTCCTGTATATACTCACCACGGGGTCAGCAATATTCAAGCTGTATATCTCAGTGTCCTGTATATACTCACCACGGGGTCAGCAATATTCTAGCTGTATATCTCAGTGTCCTGTATATACTCACCACGGGGTCAGCAATATTCAAGCTGTATATCTCAGTGTCCTGTATATACTCACCACGGGGTCAGCAATATTCAAGCTGTATATCTCAGTGTCCTGTATATACTCACCACGGGGTCAGCAATATTCAAGCTGTATATCTCAGTGTCCTGTATATACTCACCACGGGGTCAGCAATATTCAAGCTGTATATCTCAGTGTCCTGTATATACTCACCACGGGGTCAGCAATATTCAAGCTGTATATCTCAGTGTCCTGTATATACTCACCACGGGGTCAGCAATATTCAAGCTGTATATCTCAGTGTCCTGTATATACTCACCACGGGGTCAGCAATATTCAAGCTGTATATCTCAGTGTCCTGTATATACTCACCACGGGGTCAGCAATATTCAAGCTGTATATCTCAGTGTCCTGTATATACTCACCACGGGGTCAGCAATATTCAAGCTGTATATCTCAGTGTCCTGTATATACTCACCACGGGGTCAGCAATATTCAAGCTGTATATCTCAGTGTCCTGTATATACTCACCACGGGGTCAGCAATATTCAAGCTGTATATCTCAGGGTCCTGTATATACTCACCACGGGGTCAGCAATATTCAAGCTGTATATCTCAGTGTCCTGTATATACTCACCACGGGGTCAGCAATATTCAAGCTGTATATCTCAGTGTCCTGTATATACTCACCACGGGGTCAGCAATATTCAAGCTGTATATCTCAGTGTCCTGTATATACTCACCACGGGGTCAGCAATATTCAAGCTGTATATCTCAGTGTGCTGCAAATTCCTCGTGAGTACACAACACTGGAAGAAGCATGTCAATAAATCCGTACTGAAGTACACAAGTTAGCCCTGTTCTTACACTTTCTGGGTAGAACATTAACAGTGTTCATTGGGAATCTGGACTATGCTTGTCATCCATTCATAATATCTTTTTTTAAATTTTTTTATGGTTCCTGGTAAAAGTACATCGTGTTTTGAATGGAGTAAAAAATATATGACCAGGATTTTTTAAGAAAGTATATATCATTCACACACATCCATACACACATTCACACTCACCAGAAGCTTTAGTACTTATGAAGACAGAATGCAGGATATATATTTAGTAAAGTTTTGGAATAGCAAATGTTTATATTTTCAAAAGGTTTTCATAAGGAGCCCATTTCGTATAGAATTCAGTCTGTTTGGCTTTATTAAAGTGTCTATATTTTTCTATTTGGTAATAATATTTAACCTCATTTTGGAAATGTGTAATGGTTGGTTGGTTATTTTTCATTTTGCATCTATAAATGTGAAATTTGGCCAATAAGAGTATCAGATCAAAAATATCATCGGTGTGGAAATGTTTTGAAAAGCCAAAAAGAATTAGATCTGAAGTAAGATTTATCTTGCCAGTATGTGGACACTTGGATTCAATCCATTGTGAAAATCTTTTCCAGAAATTTTTGCTTACCCTACAGTCCCAAAACAGATGTTGGATTCATTATATCATATTACTTTCTTCCAAGATTTCATTCAATTTTGTTTACATTAATTTCGACGAAATCATGTATGAACTGATCAGCTAATCGTATCAACTCACCGTTAACTCACCTTGAAATGAACGTTAGTTGTAAGGAAAGCCGAAGACTTTGTATGTCTGTCACTGTATTGACATTTCTTTTCAGTTTGGATATTGGCCATGACATTAAGTATTTTAAAAGTAAACCACCCTTAGATTGGGGAGAAAATGTGCTAATTGTTGTTTCCAGTTTTTTTTTACAAGACACAAACACATGTGATCTTAATATCTGTGTAGGAAAGATTGACAAGCGTACAGTACACAAATACCATCAAATTTACAAATCATCATGTCTAGTGATGTTTTATGATAAATTTCATGTTTTCATTGACCAAACTTGCAAATGGCAAAAGCACACAAACTACTATTGCTGCCATGACCACAACATGAGATGCGCAGTAAAGCAGTGTGCATTTAAAGGGAAGGAAGTGCACCCTATATTGGAGCGTAGCACATATAAGTATTGTAGCACTTCACTGCCACTGTGTTCGAGTAGCGAATATTTAAGGATTTTTTTGTTTTGAAAATGGAATTAAAAATGATACTTGCGGCAGACTGTGTGATGTCTCATCGACGAGAGCAGGCTCCCTGTGTGTCCCCATCTGCCTTAGTTCTCCGTGCAGGTAATGGACACACCACAGCACATCCTACACTCACCTTTCTACTTGCAGGTATTGACTCGCTGTTCAACAAGATCAACTGTGAGAGGTCTGCTATTGATGACATGCTAGGGGCGGCGACAGGGGTGACAGAGAGCAACATGATACAGTACCTGGGCATCATTGAACAGAGGACGAATGAGCTGCTGGCAGTGCAGGCGTATGTCAACTCCAAGGTGAGGGTCAAACTCCAAGGTGAGGGTCATACTGCAAGGTGAGGGTCGTACTGCGAGGTTAGGGTCGTACTCCAAGGTGAGGATCATACTGTAAGGTTAGGGTGAAACTCCAAGGTGAGGGTCTTACTCTCAAGGTGAGGGTCGTACTCCAGAGTGAGGGTTGTAGTCCAAGGTGAGGGTCGTACTCCAAGGTGAGGGTCGTACTGTAAGGTGAAGGTGGTACTGCATGGTGAGGGTCGTACTCCAAAGTGTGGGTCGTACTGCAAGGTGAGGATTGTACTCCACGGTGAGGGTCGTACCGTAAGGTGAGGGTCATACTCCAAAGTGTGGGTCGTAGTGCAAGGTGAGGATGGTACTGCAAGGTGAGGGTCGTACTCCAAGGTGAAGGTGGTACAGCATGGTGTGGGACGTACTGCAAGGTGAGGGTCGTACTCCAAGGTGAGGGTCGCACACCAATGTGAGGGTCGTAGTGCAAGGTGATGTCGTACTGTAAGGTGAAGGTGGTACAGCATGGTGTGGGACGTACTGCAAGGTGAGGGTCGTACTCCAAGGTGAGGGTCGCACTCCAATATGAGGGTCGTAGTGCAAGGTGATGTCGTACTGTAAGGTGAAGGTGGTACTGCATGGTGTGGGTCGTACTGCAAGGTGAGGGTCGTACTCCAAGGTGAGGGTCGTAGTGCAAGGTGAGGGTTGTGCTGCAAGGTGAGGGTCGTACTCCAAGGTGAGGGTCGTAGTGCAAGGTGAGGGTCGTACGGCAAGGTGAGGGTCGTCTGTCAGTGGTGACCTTGTCTTGACACTACGACTATGTCAGACTCGAGGGGAGAAATACATAAACTTTATTTGGGGAACTTCTTTGATAGGCATTTAGAAGTTGGAGTACTAAGTAAAGATAAGAAATTTATGGATGAACAACTTCTTTATACAATATATATATGTATAAAGAAGTTGTTCATCCATAAATTTCTTATCCTTACTTTATTTGGGGAGTTGAGAAATTAAGATGCCATCCTCAGGGAATGGCCAGAGCATCACCATTGTTTACATATGTAGTTGTTCAAGAAATGAAATGCATACGTGGAAGTCTTGGTGGTTGTGTTGGTTAAATCGCTTACTTTTTGTGCTAGCAATTAGGTGCCGCACTCTGGCAGGTGGTTTCGAAAGTGTTATCCCAAATGTAACATTTGTTACGTTTTACCAATTTCTAATGGCATTGTGTGTTTATCACTTCAGGCTAAAAACACAGATGTTGTTTTTCCCCAGTGTCTTAGTATGAGCTTACCCTCATCCAAATGGATGATGTACTGTTGATTGAATCATTTTTTAATTTAACAAATAAGCTGTTTGATTTATTCAGTTTAATTAATAAAACCAAGACATTTTCTGATGTCAGACACAATTTGACATCATTGAAGTTTGTTTGTTGTGTAACACCGCACTCAGCAATATTCCAGCTATATGACGGTGGTCTGTAAATAATTGAGACTGGACCAGACAATCTAATGATTGACATCATGAGCATCGATCCACACAATTGGAATACAATGACATGCATCAACCAAGTGAGCGAGCTGACCACCCGATCCCGTTAGTCACCTTTTACGACAAGCATAGTTGCCTTTTATGGCAAGCATGGGTTGCTGAAGACTTTTTCTACCCTGGATCTTCACGGGTCCATAATTGAAGTGAAAATATTTTTGTTATGCATGTATGTAATGCATATAATGCAATATTGCAATGATTTCAGGACCAGGATAGATATGAAGCCAAGAGTCACGGCTTGCTGGGCGAGGGACCAACAGCACCACAGCAACAACTTCCTGTCATGCCCCCTACCGTCGGGTCAGTAGACAATTTAGCATAATACTCATGTTTTGTTTGTTCAGATAAAGGTGTTTTCTGCTATTTCTCATAAATGTAGCAGCCAAAAAGACCGCCTCAGTGTTCTTGTGGTAGAGTATCCGCCCGGAGAGCGGAAGGTCCAGGGTTCGATCCCCGAACCGCGTCATACCAAAAGATGTTTAAAGTTGGTACTTGTTGTTACCCTCTCTGGTGCTCTGCATTAAGGGGCTAAAACAAGGACTGCTCGGCTCAGAGTCAGTATACTGCGTGGGGTATTCATGTTAAACTGCGGCATGGTATCTCAGTGAGCTAGCACTATAAATCGGCATAAGTCCGAACTAGTACAAACACACACACACACACACACACACACAGACACACACACACACACACACACACACACAGACACACACACACACACACACACACACACAGACACACAGACACACACACACACACACACACACACACACAGAGATCTAAGTGCAATAATCTTGGACGCCTTGTCCACAGGACCAAAGAGGTTCACCCTGTGAGCAAGCTGACAAGGTAAGGATGTTGTCTGTGGGATGACTCCATGCCATACTACATGAAGGTGATTTGTGTAGTCAGCATTAGAAATGCACTAGTCCTGTAGGCATAAAAAAATTGGTTATCAGGCACTCATTTTTTAAATACAGTGTGGGCAGGCAGTCAGTGGTTTTTTTTGCTTGTTCAAACTAGTATGTAACCAAAAAAACAGTTGTGTACCATCAGTCTGGGAAAGGGCCTCCCTACAATATCAAGCATACAAACTATTGCCGCCATGACCATAACACATGGAGCAGTTTGCATGTAAAGGGAAGTAACTGTGTGCTATATTGGATCACATTGTATTTAAGTATTAGGATGTTTTAAAAAAATGGCAATAAAAACCTTGCTTCAACTCTACAAAGATAATGATGATCATTATAGTTTCCTTTCACCCCGTAGTGATGAATACGAGAGTGAAGGAAGCGAGGCTGATGATGATGAGATGCGACCTTTGACCCGTGTGGAGCTGCAAGATCGGGTGATGAAGTCGGTGAGGAAGCGGGAGTCGGCAGCCAAGAAGGAAGGCTTCAAGTACGACCTGTCCAACGCTCGGGAGAAGGCCCAAAAACAACAGAAGAAGGACGGCAAGAAGTAGCCACAAGACCAGTGTTGTACATAGTTGTGTCCATCTTCCCAGGGCAAGAGAGTTAACTGACTTTAAAAGTCCAGTTTCCACCTTTGCTGAACTAGCAGTGAATTCCTAGGCTTGATCGAGGCGCCACCTGTGGTTTATTACGAGTTATGTCCCTAACATGCCTCTCCTATGATCGATGATCAAATCATCTGAACATCTTGTTTAAAACCTAGCCTAGTTGGGCAAGGGTGGAAACTGGACTCACTTGCCTCCGGAAGATGAGTTGTGTCATGCTATATGTCTGTGATATGGACCTCTTCTGGGAGAGCAGCATGGCTGCGTGATGATAGACCCTGTTAGCAGCATGGAGAGGACATTGACTCGCCGGGTCAGCATTACTATTTGTACTGCCAGACAGATGGAGGTGGTGGTGACAATAGCTGGATGCTAGGACAGTACTGGAATGTATCACAAGCTTGGAGTGCTGCATCTGAATGTGGCCTAACTCTTCATATTCACCTCCTGCTGATGCGGACGAAATGTAATGTGTAAAATTCAATACAAATAAATATGCCACTTACATTTTGTCCACATTGCTTTTTTTGTTACACTGAAGCTGTTCCTCACTGAGCAACAAATGGTAAATTTGCCTCCTAACTCAGCTGGCCCAAGGGACCTCTCTCAATCACTGCATGAGCCTACTGGGGGAACCAAAGGAGAGTTGGATTTGGTGAGTAAATGGGTTGGGTGGAGCCTATTGAGGGACAAAACATATTTGGATTTGGTGAGGTTGAGTTAATTGAGGGACAAGACATATTTGGAAATGGGTGGTGTGGAGCCTATTGAGAGATGAAACAAAGGGGGAAGGGATGGAGCCTATTGAGGGACAAGACATAGTTGTAAATGGGTGGTGTGGAGCCTTTTCAGGGACAAGACATAGTTTGTGAGGGTAGGGTGGAGCCTATTGAGGGACAAGACATAGTTTGAGAGGGTAGGGTGGAGCCTATTGAGGGACAAGACATAGTTTGAGAGGGTAGGGTGGAGCCTATTGAGGGACAAGACATAGTTTGAGAGGGTAGGGTGGAGCCTGTTGAGGGACAAGACATAGTTGGAAATGGGTTGGGAGGAGCCTATTAAACACAATTAAAATATTCTGACATTATACACGCAATCAATAAAGTTACGATCACCTCAAGGCATCATACACAAAACCAGGATACCATCTAGTCATAGGTTACGATCCACTCAAGACATCATACACACGATCAGCTAGGTTACGATCCACTCAAGACATCATACACACGATCAGTCAGGTTACGATCCACTCAAGGCATCATACACACGATCAGTCAGGTTACGATCCACTCAAGGCATCATACACACGATCAGCCAGGTTACATTTCCACTCAAGGCATCATACACATGATCAGCCAGGTTACGATCCACTCAAGGCATCATACACATGATCAGCCAGGTTACGATCCACTCAAGACATCATACACACGATCAGTCAGGTTACGATCCACTCAAGACATCATACTCACGATCAGCTAGGTTACATTTCCACTCAAGACATCATACACATGATCAGCCAGGTTACATTTCCACTCGAGGCATCATACACATGATCAGCCAGGTTACGATCCACTCAAGGCATCATACACACGATCAGTCAGGTTACGATCCACTCAAGGCATCATACACACGATCAGCCAGGTTACATTTCCACTCAAGGCATCATACACATGATCAGCCAGGTTACGATCCACTCAAGACATCATACACACGATCAGTCAGGTTACGATCCACTCAAGGCATCATACACATGATCAGCCAGGTTACGATCCACTCAAGACATCATACACACGATCAGCCAGGTTACATTTCCACTCAAATCATCATACACAAGATCAGCCAGGTTACGATCCACTCAAGACATCATACACACGATCAGCCAGGTTACATTTCCACTCAAGGCATCATACACAAGATCAGCCAGGTTATGATCCACTCAAGACATCATACACACGATCAGCCAGGTTACATTTCCACTCAAGGCATCATACACAAGATCAGCCAGGTTACGATCCACTCAAGGCATCATACACATGATCAGCCAGGTTACGATCCACTCAAGACATCATACACACGATCAGTCAGGTTACGATCCACTCAAGACATCATACTCACGATTAGCTAGGTTACATTTCCACTCAAGACATCATACACACGATCAGCCAGGTTACATTTCCACTCGAGGCATCATACACATGATCAGCCAGGTTACGATCCACTCAAGGCATCATACACACGATCAGTCAGGTTACGATCCACTCAAGGCATCATACACACGATCAGCCAGGTAACATTTCCACTCAAGGCATCATACACAAGATCAGCCAGGTTACGATCCACTCAAGACATCATACACACGATCAGCCAGGTTACATTTCCACTCAAGGCATCATACACAAGATCAGCCAGGTTACGATCCACTCAAGGCATCATACATACGATCAGCCAGGTTACGATCCGCTCAAGACATCATACACACGATCAGCCAGGTTACATTTCCACTCAAGTCATCATACACAAGATCAGCCAGGTTACGATCCGCTCAAGGCATCATACACACGATCAGCCAGGTTATGATCCACTCAAGACATCATACACACCATCAGCCAGGTTACATTTCCACTCAAGGCATCATACACAAGATCAGCCAGGTTACGATCTGCTCAAGGCATCATACACACTATCAGCCAGGTTACGATCCACTCAAGACACCATACACACGATCAGCCAGGTTACATTTCCACTCAAGGCATCATAAACACCATCAGCCAGGTTACGATCCACTCAAGACATCATACACACGATCAGCCAGGTTACAATCCACTCAAGACATCATACACACCATCAGCCAGGTTACGATCCACTTAAGACATCATACACACGATCAGCCTGGTTACGATCCACTCAAGAAATCATAAACACGATCAGCCAGGTTATGATCCACTCAAGGCATCATACGCACGATCAGCCAGGTAACGATCCACTCAAGACATCATACACACGATCAGCCTGGTTACGATCCACTCAAGACATCATAAACACGATCAGCCAGGTTACATTTCCACTCAAGGCATCATACACACGATCAGCCAGGTTATGATCCACTCAAGACATCATACACACCATCAGCCAGGTTACATTTCCACTCAAGGCATCATACACAAGATCAGCCAGGTTACGATCTGCTCAAGGCATCATACACACGATCAGCCAGGTTACATTTCCACTCAAGGCATCATACACACCATCAGCCAGGTTACGATCCACTCAAGGCATCATACACACGATCAGCCAGGTTACATTTCCACTCAAGGCATCATACACACGATCAGCCACGTTACCATCCACTCAAGACATCATATACACGATCAGCTAGGTTTCGACCCACTCAAGACATCATACATACGATCAGCCAGGTTATGATGCACTCAAGGCATCATACACACGATCAGCCAGGTTACGATCCACTCAAGGCATCATACACACGATCAGCCAGGTTACGAACCAATCAAGGCATCATACACACGATCAGCCAGGTTACGATCCACTCAAGACATCATACACACAATAAACAAGGTTACATTTCCACTCAAGGCATCATACACGCCATCAGTCAGGTTACGATCCACTCAAGGCATCACACACCCGATCAGCCAGGTTACGATCCACTCAAGACATCATACACACAATAAACAAGGTTACATTTTCCACTCAAGGCATCACACACACGATCAGCCAGGTTACAATCCACTCAAGACATCATACACACAATAAACAAGGTTACATTTTCCACTCAAGGCATCATACACACGATCAGCCTGGTTACGATCCACTCAAGGCATCATACATACGATCAGCTAGGCTACGATCCACTCAGGACATCATACACACAATAAACAAGGTTACATTTCCACTTAAGGCATGATACACACGATCAGCCAGGTTACGATCCACTCAAGGCATCATACATACGATCAACCAGGTTACGATCCACTCAAGGCATCATACATACGATCAGCTAGGTTACGATCCACTCAAGACATCATACACACAATAAACAAGGTTATATTTCCACTCAAGGCATTATACACACAATCAGTCGGGTTAGGATCCGCTCAAGACATCATACATACGATCAGCTAGGTTACATTTCCACTCAAGACATCATACATACGATCAGCTAGGTTACAATCCACCCAAGGCATCATACACATAATCAACCAGGTTACCATCCACTCAAGGTATCATATATACCATCAGCCACGTTACCTTCCACTCAAGGCATCATATATATCCTCAGCCACGTTATGGCCAACTCAAGGCATCATACATACAATCAACCAGGTTACCATCCCCTCAAGACATCATACATACAATCAACCAGCTTACCATCCACTCAAGGCATCATATATATCCACAGCCACGTTATGGCCAACTCAAGACATCATACATACAATCAACCAGGTTACCATCCCCTCAAGACATCATACAATCAACCAGCTTACCATCCACTCAAGGTATCATATATACCATCAGCCACGTTATGGCCAACTCAAGGCATCTTACATACGATCAACCAGCTTACCATCCCCTCAAGACATCATAGATACCATCAGCCACGTTATGGCCAACTCAAGGCATCTTACATACGATCAACCAGCTTACCATCCCCTCAAGACATCATACATACAATCAACCAGCTTACCTTCCACTCAAGGTATCATATATATCATCAGCCACGTTATGGCCAACTCAAGGCATCATACATACGATCAACCAGCTTACCATCAACTCAAGGCATCATACATACCATCAGCCACGTTATGGCCAACTCAAGGCATCATACACACAATCAACCAGGTTACCATCCACTCAAGACATCATACACACAATCAACCAGGTTACCTTCCACTCAAGACATCATACACACAATCAACCAGGATACCATCCACTCAAGGCATCATACATACCATCAGCCATGTTATGGCCAACTCAAGGCATCATACACACAATCCACTAGGTTACCATCCACTCAAGACATCATACACACAATCCAGGTTACATTTCCACTCAAGTCATCATACACAAGATCAGCCAGGTTACGATCAACTCATGACATCATACACACGTTCAGCCAGGTTACATTTCCACTCAAGGCATCATACACACGATCAGCCAGGTTACATTTCCACTCAAGGCATCATACACACCATCAGCCAGGTTACGATCCACTCAAGACATCATACACACGATCAGCCTGGTTACGATCCACTCAAGACATCATACACACCATCAGCCAGGTTACGATCCACTTAAGACATCATACACACCATCAGCCTGGTTACGATCCACTCAAGACATCATAAACACGATCAGCCAGGTTACGATCCACTCAAGGCATCATACACACGATCAGCCAGGTAACGATCCAGTCAAGACATCATACACACGATCAGCCTGGTTACGATCCACTCAAGACATCATACACACAATAAACAAGGTTACATTTCCACTCAAGGCATCATACACACGATCAGCCAGAAAACGATCCACTCAAGATATCATACACACGATCAGCCAGGTTATGATCCACTCAAGACATCATACACACGATCAGCCAGGTTACGATCCACTCAAGGCATCATACACACGATCAGCCAGGTTACGATCCACTCAAAGCATCATACACACGATCAGCCAGGTTATATTTCTACTCAAGGCTTTATACACACGATCAGCCAGGTTACATTTCACTTAAGGCATCATACACACGATCAGCCAGGTTACGATCCACTCTAGGCATCATACACACGATCAGCCAGGTTACGATCTTCTCAAGACATCATACACACGATCAGCCAGGTTACATTTCCACTCAAGGCATCATACACACGATCAGCCAGGTTACGATCCACTCAAGGCATCATACACACGATCAGCCAGAATACGATCCACTCAAGATATCATACACACGATCAGCCAGGTTATGATCCACTCAAGACATCATACACACGATCAGCCAGGTTAAATTTCCACTCAAGACATCATACACACGATCAGCTAGGTCACGATCCACCCAAGACATCATAAACACGATCAGCCAGGTTACATTTCCACTCAAGGCATCATACACACGATCAGCCAGGTTACGATCCACTCAAGACATCATACACACGATCAGCCAGGTTACGATCCACTCAAGGCATCATACACACGATCAGCCAGGTTACGATCCACTCAAGGCATCATACACACGATCAGCTAGGTGACGATCCACCCAAGACATCATAAACACGATCAGCCAGGTTACATTTCCACTCAAGGCATCATACACATGATCAGCCAGGTTACATTTCCACTCAAGGCATCATACACACGATCAGCCAGGTTACGATCCACTCAAGGCATCATACACATGATCAGCCAGGTTATGATCCACTCAAGACATCATACACACGATCAGCCAGGTTACGATCCACTCAAGGCATCATACACCACGATCAGTCAGGTTACATTTCCACTCAAGGCATCATACACACCATCAGCCAGGTTACGATCCACTCAAGACATCATATACACGATCAGCCAGGTTAAATTTCCACTCAAGGCATCATACACACCATCAGCCAGGTTACCATCCACTCAAGACATCATACACACGATCAGCTAGGTTATATTTCAACTCAAGGCATCATACAGACGATCAGCAAGGTTACGATCCACTCAAGACATAATACACACGATCAGCCAGGATACATTTCCACTCTAGGCATCATACACACGATCAGCCAGGTTACGATCCACTCAAGGCATCATACACACGATCAGCCAGGTTACATTTCCACTCAAGGCATCATACACACCATCAGCCAGGTTACGATCCACTCAAGGCATCATACACACGATCAGCCAGGTTACGATCCACTCAAGGCATCATACACACGGTCAGCCAGGTTTCGACCCACTCAAGACATCATACATACGATCAGCCAGGTTATGATGCACTCAAGGCATCATACACACAATCAGCCAGGTTACCATCCACTCAAGACATCATACACACGATCAGACAGGTTGCATTTCCACTCAAGGCATTATACACACGATCAGCTAGGTTACATTTCAACTCAAGGCATCATACACACGATCAGCAAGGTTACGATCCACTCAAGGCATCATACACACGATCAGCCAGGTTACATTTCCACTCAAGGCATCATATACACCATCAGCCAGGTTACGATCCACTCAAGACATCATACACACAATCAGCCTGGTTACGATCCACTCAAGACATCATACACACCATCAGCCAGGTTACGATCAACTCAAGACATCATACACACGATCAGCCTGGTTACGATCCACTCAAGACATCATAAACACGATCAGCCAGGTTACGATCCACTCAAGGCATCATACACACGATCAGCCAGGTAACTATCCACTCAAGACATCATACACACGATCAGCCTGGTTACGATCCGCTCAAGACATCATACACACAATAAACAAGGTTACATTTCCACTCAAGGCATCATACACACGATCAGCCAGAAAACGATCCACTCAAGATATCATACACACGATGAGCCAGGTTATGATCCACTCAAGACATCATATACACGATCAGCCAGGTTACGATCCACTCAAGGCATCATACACACGATCAGCCAGGTTACGATCCACTCAAAGCATCATACACACGATCAGCCAGGTTATATTTCTACTCAAGGCATTATACACACGATCAGCCAGGTTACATTTCACTTAAGGCATCATACACACGATCAGCCAGGTTACGATCCACTCTAGGCATCATACACACGATCAGCCAGGTTACGATCTTCTCAAGTCATCATACACACGATCAGCCAGGTTACATTTCCACTCAAGGCATCATACACACGATCAGCCAGGTTACGATCCACTCAAGGCATCATACACACGATCAGCCAGAATACGATCCACTCAAGATATCATACACACGATCAGCCAGGTTATGATCCACTCAAGACATCATACACACGATCAGCCAGGTTACATTTCCACTCAAGACATCATACACACGATCAGCTAGGTCACGATCCACCCAAGACATCATAAACACGATCAGCCAGGTTACATTTCCACTCAAGGCATCATACACACGATCAGCCAGGTTACGATCCACTCAAGACATCATACACACGATCAGCCAGGTTATGATCCACTCAAGGCATCATACACACGATCAGCCAGGTTACGATCCACTCAAGGCATCATACACACGATCAGCTAGGTCACGATCCACCCAAGACATCATAAACACGATCAGCCAGGTTACATTTCCACTCAAGGCATCATACACATGATCAGCCAGGTTACATTTCCACTCAAGGCATCATACACACGATCAGCCAGGTTACGATCCACTCAAGGCATCATACACATGATCAGCCAGGTTATGATCCACTCAAGACATCATACACACCATCAGCCAGGTTAAGATCCACTCAAGGCATCATACACCACGATCAGTCAGGTTACATTTCCACTCAAGGCATCATACACACCATCAGCCAGGTTACGATCCACTCAAGACATCATATACACGATCAGCCAGGTTACATTTCCACTCAAGGCATCATACACACCATCAGCCAGGTTACCATCCACTCAAGACATCATACACACGATCAGCTAGGTTACATTTCAACTCAAGGCATCATACACACGATCAGCAAGGTTACGATCCACTCAAGACATAATACACACGATCAGCCAGGTTACATTTCCACTCTAGGCATTATACACACGATCAGCCAGGTTACCATCCACTCAAGACATCATATACACGATCAGCCAGGTTACATTTCCACTCAAGGCATCATACACACCATCAGCCAGGTTACGATCCACTCAAGGCATCATACACACGATCAGCCAGGTTACATTTCCACTCAAGGCATCATACACACGATCAGCCAGGTTACCATCCACTCAAGACATCATATACACGATCAGCTAGGTTACATTTCCACTCAAGGCATCATACACACGGTCAGCTAGGTTTCGACCCACTCAAGACATCATACATACGATCAGCCAGGTTATGATGCACTCAAGGCATCATACACACAATCAGCCAGGTTACCATCCACTCAAGACATCATACACACGATCAGACAGGTTGCATTTCCACTCAAGGCATTATACACACGATCAGCTAGGTTACATTTCAACTCAAGGCATCATACACACGATCAGCAAGGTTACGATCCACTCAAGACATAATACAGACGATCAGCCAGGTTACATTTCCACTCTAGGCATTATACACACGATCAGCCAGGTTACAATCCACTCAAGACATCATACACACGATCTGCCAGGTTACATTTCCACTCAAGACATCATACACACGATCAGCCAGGTTACGATCCACTCAAGGCATCATACACACGATCAGCCAGGTTACTAACCAATCAAGGCATCATACACACGATCAGCCAGGTTACGATCCACTCAAGACATCATACACACAATAAACAAGGTTACATTTCCACTCAAGGCATCATACACGCCATCAGTCAGGCATCACACACCCGATCAGCCAGGTTACGATCCACTCAAGACATCATACACACAATAAACAAGGTTACATTTTCCACTCAAGGCATCATACACACGATCAGCCAGGTTACGATCCACTCAAGACATCATACACACAATAAACAAGGTTACATTTCCACTCAAGGCATCATACACACGATCAGCCTGGTTACGATCCACTCAAGGCATCATACATACGATCAGCTAGGCTATGATCCACTCAGGACATCATACACACAATAAACAAGGTTACATTTCCACTTAAGGCATCATACACACGATCAGTCAGGTTACGATCCACTCAAGACATAATACACACAATAAACAAGGTTACGATCCACTCAAGGCATCATACATACGATCAACCAGCTTACCATCCACTCAAGGCATCATACACACGATCAGCAAGGTTACGATCCACTCAAGACATAATACACACGATCAGCCAGGTTACATTTCCACTCTAGGCATTATACACACGATCAGCCAGGTTACAATCCACTCAAGACATCATACACACGATCTGCCAGGTTACATTTCCACTCAAGACATCATACACACGATCAGCCAGGTTACGATCCACTCAAGGCATCATACACACGATCAGCCAGGTTACGAACCAATCAAGGCATCATACACACGATCAGCCAGGTTACGATCCACTCAAGACATCATACACACAATAAACAAGGTTACATTTCCACTCAAGGCATCATACACGCCATCAGTCAGGCATCACACACCCGATCAGCCAGGTTACGATCCACTCAAGACATCATACACACAATAAACAAGGTTACATTTTCCACTCAAGGCATCATACACACGATCAGCCAGGTTACGATCCACTCAAGACATCATACACACAATAAACAAGGTTACATTTCCACTCAAGGCATCATACACACGATCAGCCTGGTTACGATCCACTCAAGGCATCATACATACGATCAGCTAGGCTATGATCCACTCAGGACATCATACACACAATAAACAAGGTTACATTTCCACTTAAGGCATCATACACACGATCAGTCAGGTTACGATCCACTCAAGACATAATACACACAATAAACAAGGTTACGATCCACTCAAGGCATCATACATACGATCAACCAGCTTACCATCCACTCAAGGCATCATACATACGATCAGCTAGGTTACGATCCACTCAAGACATCATACACACAATAAACAAGGTTATATTTCCACTCAAGGCATCATACACACAATCAGTCGGGTTAGGATCCGCTCAAGACATCATACATACGATCAGCCACGTTACCTTCCACTCAAGGCATCATATATATCATCAGCCACGTTATGGCCAACTCAAGACATCATACATACAATCAACCAGCTTACCATCCACTCAAGGTATCATATATATCCTCAGCCACGTTATGGCCAACTCAAGGCATCATACATACAATCAACCAGCTTACCATCCACTCAAGGCATCATATATATCCTCAGCCACGTTATGGCCAACTCAAGACATCATACACACAATCAACCAGCTTACCATCCACTCAAGGCATCATATATATCATCAGCCACGTTATGGCCAACTCAAGGCATCATACATACAATCAACCAGCTTACCATCCACTCAAGGCATCATATATATCCTCAGCCACGTTATGGCCAACTCAAGACATCATACACACAATCAACCAGCTTACCATCCACTCAAGGCATCATATATACCATCAGCCACGTTATGGCCAACTCAAGGCATCTTACATACGATCAACCAGCTTACCATCCCCTCAAGACATCATACATACAATCAACCAGCTTACCTTCCACTCAAGGCATCATATATATCATCAGCCACATTATGGCCAACTCAAGGCATCATACATACAATCAACCAGCTTACCATCCACTCAAGGCATCATATATATCATCAGCCACATTATGGCCAACTCAAGGCATCATACATACAATCAACCAGCTTACAATCCACTCAAGGCATCATATATATCATCAGCCACATTATGGCCAACTCAAGGCATCATACATACAATCAACCAGCTTACCATCCACTCAAGACATCATACACACAATCAACCAGGTTACCTTCCACTCAAGACATCATACACACAATCAACCAGGTTACCATCCACTCAAGACATCATACACACAATCAACCAGGTTACCTTCCACTCAAGACATCATACACACAATCAACCAGGTTACCATCCACTCAAGGCATCATATATATCCTCAGCCATGTTATGGCAAACTGAAGGCATCATACATACAATCAACACGCTTACCATCCACTCAAGGCATCATACATACGATCAGCCACGTTATGGCCAACTCAAGGCATCATACACACAATCAACCAGGTTACCATCCACTCAAGACATCATACACACAATCAACCAGGTTACCATCCACTCAAGGCATCATACATACCATCAGCCACGTTATGGCCAACTCAAGGCATCATACACACAATCAACCAGGTTACCATCCACTCAAGACATCATACACACAATCAACCAGGTTACCTTCCACTCAAGGCATCATATATATCATCAGCCACGTTATGGCCAACTCAAGGCATCATACACACAATCAACCAGCTTACCATCCACCCAAGGCATCATACATACGATCAGCTAAGTTATGGTCCACTCAAGGCATGATACATACTATCAACCAGCTTACGAACCACTCAAGGCATCATATATATCATCAGCCACGTTACGATCCACTCAAGGCATCATACACACAATAAACAAGGTTACATCTCCACTCAAGACATCATACATACAATCAACCAGCTTACCATCCACTCAAGGTATCATGTATACCATCAGCCACGTTATGGCCAACTCAAGGCATCATACATACAATCAACCAGCTTACCATCCACTCAAGGTATCATATATACCATCAGCCACATTAAGGCTAACTCAAGGCATCATACATACAATCAACCAGCTTACAATCCACTCAAGGCATCTTATATATCATCAGCCACGTTATGGCCAACTCAAGGTATCATACACACAATCAACCAGCTTACCATCCACTCAAGGCATCATAAACAAGATTAGCCAGGATACCATCCACCCAAGGCATCATACATACGATCAGCTAAGTTATGATCCACTCAAGGCATGATACATACGATCAGCCAGGTTACGATCCACTCAAGGCATCATACATACGATCAGCTAAGTTATGATCCACTCAAGGCATCATACATACGATCAGCTAAGTTACGATCCACTCAAGGCATGATACATACGATCAGCCAGGTTACGATCCACTCAAGGCATCATACACACGATCAGCTAAGTTATGATCCACTCAAGGCACCATACATACGATCAACTAAGTTACGATCCACTCAAGGCACCATATATACGATCAGCTAGGTTTCGATCCACTCAAGGCACCATATATACGATCAGCTAAGTTACGATCCACTCAAGGCACCATATATACGATCAGCTAAGTTACGATCCAGTCAAGGCACCGTATATATATATGATCAGCTAGGTTATGATCCACTCAAGGCATCATACATACGATCAACCAGGATACAAGGGGTCTATTCCTCCCTTAAATTTGTACAGGAAGCCAAGCATGGGCTAGTCGGGATCTATTCCGCTCTTGAATCCCAACAGGGCCAATTATTTCAAGAACAGATATCATGCAATGTATCTGCAGTCTTGACAATCTCCTTCAATTGAAACAACGCTGTAGGTATCGATAGTTTATTAACCCGAAATAAATACATGTAACATGCAGAGAGTATGGATTACAATGTGTGACCTGAGACGACGGACAAGGTGTGAGATTCCTTGGACTACACATTAGTTTACAATGGACGCATGTAATATCACAGAATGCTATAAATATCATAACAATAACATCTTCAAAAGGCAAAGTACCAGAGACCAACAGCTCTAATTACATTTGCTTGTGTAGTCGAGTTGATGTCAATCTCTATTTGAGGACTTGTAGGACATTAACGTGTTTGAGGACTCGAAGGACATTGATATGTTTGAGGACTCGAAGGACATTGATATGTTTGAGGACTCGGAGGACAATGATGTGTTTGAGGACTCGAAGGACATTGACGTGTTTGAGGACTTAAGAGACATTGATATGTTTGAGGACTTGGAGAATGATGAGGACTTATAACACTGATCCTGCTGTGAATGCAGACAGGGAATGAGGCACCATGTGATTGTGTGTTCAGACACTCTCTCTCAAGAATCACTCACACCTGTACAGACAACAAACTCTGAGTCTGGATAGGGAGGCTATATATCCAGGTTATCTCCCCTTGCAGGTTAGGTCAGCCCGAGTGGACACAGCTAAAGTCTGGTTCAGACGACACAACGTATGTCTTCTACATTAAGTATACACTGTCAAAGAGCTACACTAATGTTCTATGCTCCTGGATACTTGTAGTTGGCAGTGATTCGGAAGGTCTCTTCATTCTTATCGTCCTCATCATTGATGAAGACCATGATTTCAGCAATGCCAGGCTGGGAGACGGGATTGAACCGAAGCCCGATCACGTGTTGCTCGCCGCCATTGATGGTCAACTTGGTCTCCTTGAACTGCAGCAGGTCGTCGCGGTCACAGCGGAGGTGGAACTCCTTCTGGGCGGGGTATGGGTTGGTGTAGCTGATCCGCTTGCTGCATCCCTTCCCCCCACCCACGGGCAACGACAGCTCGAATGCCCGCGACACCATCGGAGCTTTGCAGTTGACACAGATGAGCCAGGTACGAATCAGCTGGTGGTACTCGATATCGACCACATTCAGATAGTAGAACCTGTTGCCGGTCTTCATTGGGCGGACGGCAACATTAAGTTCGTGCACGGCTCCGGCCGTTAACAGGAACTGGTCGTCGGGAGACAGCTGCATTTCACTTGGGTGAGACGAGAAACAGCGAGCCAGGCGGTTGGATTGGGTCCCTCTTAAACAGTGAAACATGACATGAAGGCCGTACAGTGTTTGAAATAATTTTAAAACCCCAAAAGACAGTTGGGCAGGATATCAGTAAATGTTGCCTGCCCATCTTCAACAGTCTGCACTCAGATATCATAAATATTGAAAAATCGCAAAAACTAAGACAAATCGCAGCTTGATTAAGTTGAAATAATGCAAAATAATCGCTTAGAATCAACGAGGAGTAAAACTGAATACGCCAGACAATCCGAGCAGCTGGAGGAAAATCTCAGGAAAATTTCACTTTTCGGACAGAAAAGTTACCTGCCACAGGGGGAAGTCATGTACCAAGATGTACACTTAAGTCAACACCTAATTCCTATATCCATGAGTCTTATGAGGATTACTGATGAAGTGCTTATGCAATATTCCAGCATTCTAGCTAACGCTTAAACCACAAGGCACAATGAGTGAGTGAGTGAGTTGGGTTTATATCACGGTATGTCAGCTTAATGTTTGAAGAAAGCCCAAAGTGATGCAGGTCTCAAACGTTTACCACTTCGGTGAAACCTACAAGCATGGGTATGGTGCTGACAAACGTAGAAACATAATCATTGGATTCGAACCCACAATTATAGGTTTCTTATTATCTCTTAGAAAAGCATGAAAAACTTTCATTGATCCAACTTAAGCAGATTCTGAAAAAAAATTGTTCCATTTCATGCATTATGCATTAAGTTGCAATGCACAGAGCCATAAAAAATATGAATTTATTACACCCATTTTGTGATCTGATGTGAGATCATGACCTGTAACATCAGTGTGTAAAATTTCATTTCTCTAAATAGTATTTGAGTATTTGTCCCGTTTGAGAAACTCCGTACCTATATCCCTGGCCCACTTCATGGTGGGTGATAATAAATGTAGTTCCTAGTTCGCCAGCATGACCCAAGCGGAACCTTACCTGAGGATGAGGGCAAACCTGCTGGTCTGACCATCGATACAGGACACGTCGACCCTCTGCAGCGCGTGCACGAAGAACTGCCACACCTGGGTTGGGCGGGACAGGTAGGGGTCGATGTAGACGGCCATGTGGAAGCGCTTCACCTGGGGGGACGGCCCGAGGGGGCACTGCAGGAGACGAGGAACAACTGCCATTCACAGACATACAACATGCCATTTCCATACAACACGTGCAGGGTTTAAATACAACAGTGCAGGGTTTACATACAACACGTGCAGGGTTTCCATACAACACGTGCAGGGTTTCCATACAACACGTGCAGGGTTTACATACAACACGTGCAGGGTTTCCATACAACACGTGCAGGGTTTACATACAACACGTGCAGGGTTTACATACAACACGTGCAGGGTTTCCATACAACACGTGCAGGGTTTCCATACAACAGTGCAGGGTTTCCATACAACAGTGCAGGGTTTACATACAACACGTGCAGGGTTTACATACAACATGTGCAGGGTTTCCATACAACACGTGCAGGGTTTCCATACAACACGTGCAGGGTTTACATACAACACGTGCAGGGTTTACATACAACACGTGCAGGGTTTACATACAACACGTGCAGGGTTTACATACAACACGTGCAGGGTTTACATACAACACGTGCAGGGTTTACATACAACACGTGCAGGGTTTCCATACAACACGTGCAGGGTTTCCATACAACACGTGCAGGGTTTACATACAACACGTGCAGGGTTTCCATACAACAGTGCAGGGTTTACATACAACACGTGCAGGGTTTACATACAACACGTTCAGGGTTTACATACAACACGTGCAGGGTTTACATACAACACGTGCAGGGTTTCCATACAACACGTGCAGGGTTTACATACAACACGTGCAGGGTTTCCATACAACACGTGCAGGGTTTACATACAACACGTGCAGGGTTTCCATACAACACGTGCAGGGTTTACATACAACACGTGCAGGGTTTCCATACAACAGTGCAGGGTTTACATACAACACGTGCAGGGTTTACATACAACACGTGCAGGGTTTACAAACAACACGTGCAGGGTTTACATACAACACGTGCAGGGTTTACATACAACACGTGCAGGGTTTACATACAACACGTGCAGGGTTTCCATACAACACGTGCAGGGTTTACATACAACACGTGCAGGGTTTCCATACAACACGTGCAGGGTTTCCATACAACACGTGCAGGGTTTCCATACAACAGTGCAGGGTTTCCATACAACACGTGCAGGGTTTACATACAACACGTGCAGGGTTTACAAACAACACGTGCAGGGTTTACATACAACACGTGCAGGGTTTACATACAACACGTGCAGGGTTTACATACAACACGTGCAGGGTTTACATACAACACGTGCAGGGTTTACATACAACAGTGCAGGGTTTACATACAACACGTGCAGGGTTTACATACAACACGTGCAGGGTTTACATACAACACGTGCAGGGTTAACATACAACACGTGCAGGGTTTACATACAACACGTGCAGGGTTTCCATACAACACGTGCAGGGTTTCAATACAACACGTGCAGGGTTTACATACAACACGTGCAGGGTTTACATACAACACGTGCAGGGTTTACATACAACACGTGCAGGGTTTCCATACAACACGTGCAGGGTTTACATACAACACGTGCAGGGTTTACATACAACACGTGCAGGGTTTCCATACAACACGTGCAGGGTTTCCATACAACACGTGCAGGGTTTACATACAACACGTGCAGGGTTTACATACAACACGTGCAGGGTTTACATACAACACGTGCAGACATACATACAACACGTGCAGGGTTTACATACAACAGTGCAGGGTTTCCATACAATACGTGCAGGGTTTACATACAACACGTGCAGGGTTTAAATACAACACGTGCAGGGTTTACATACAACACGTGCAGGGTTTCCATACAACACATGCAGGGTTTACATACAACACGTGCAGGGTTTACATACAAAACGTGCAGGGTTTACATACAACACGTGCAGGGTTTACATACAACACGTGCAGGGTTTCCATACAACACGTGCAGGGTTTCCATACAACACGTGCAGGGTTTACATACAACACGTGCAGGGTTTACATACAACACGTGCAGGGTTTACATACAACACGTGCAGGGTTTACATACAACACGTGCAGGGTTTCCATACAACACGTGCAGGGTTTACATACAACACGTGCAGGGTTTACATACAACACGTGCAGGGTTTACATACAACACGTGCAGGGTTTACATACAACAGTGCAGGGTTTACATACAACACGTGCAGGGTTTACATACAACACGTGCAGGGTTTCCATACAACACGTGCAGGGTTTCCATACAACAGTGCAGGGTTTACATACAACACGTGCAGGGTTTCCATACAACACGTGCAGGGTTTCCATACAACAGTGCAGGGTTTCCATACAACACGTGCAGGGTTTACATACAACACGTGCAGGGTTTACAAACAACACGTGCAGGGTTTACATACAACACGTGCAGGGTTTACATACAACACGTGCAGGGTTTACATACAACACGTGCAGGGTTTACATACAACACGTGCAGGGTTTACATACAACAGTGCAGGGTTTACATACAACATGTGCAGGGTTTACATACAACACGTGCAGGGTTTACATACAACACGTGCAGGGTTAACATACAACACGTGCAGGGTTTACATACAACACGTGCAGGGTTTCCATACAACACGTGCAGGGTTTCAATACAACACGTGCAGGGTTTACATACAACACGTGCAGGGTTTACATACAACACGTGCAGGGTTTACATACAACACGTGCAGGGTTTCCATACAACACGTGCAGGGTTTACATACAACACGTGCAGGGTTTACATACAACACGTGCAGGGTTTCCATACAACACGTGCAGGGTTTCCATACAACACGTGCAGGGTTTACATACAACACGTGCAGGGTTTACATACAACACGTGCAGGGTTTACATACAACACGTGCAGACATACATACAACACGTGCAGGGTTTACATACAACAGTGCAGGGTTTCCATACAATACGTGCAGGGTTTACATACAACACGTGCAGGGTTTACATACAACACGTGCAGGGTTTACATACAACACGTGCAGGGTTTCCATACAACACATGCAGGGTTTACATACAACACGTGCAGGGTTTACATACAACACGTGCAGGGTTTACATACAACACGTGCAGGGTTTCCATACAACACGTGTAGGGTTTACATACAACACGTGCAGGGTTTACATACAACACGTGCAGGGTTGGGCTAGGTTCATAATTCACCTTTTCAGGGGTTGAAAAATTATGAAAAATGTTACTTGACCAAGGGCTAGTATGACCAACAATCTTACTTGTCCTATTTTAAAATGTACTTGCCCAAAGTCCAACCAATAGTTCAGTAAAATGTTACATCTACAGAACTGAGAATCACAGAAAGTGTTCCCTCACTATTGGAAACTCAATATAGCGTAAACTCGGTTATAGCGTGGTAACGCATGGCTCAAGTTTTACACTGACACGATGTTTCCCTCCCATCTCAGAAAACATTATCAGCTGATCACACAACACCGGAACTACCAGTCAACAAATCCGAACTGAAGCACACAACTTAATCCTATTATTATAATATCTGGAAATAAAAAACGTTTCATTGTTTATCTGGACTAATGTTTGCACTATATTTTATTAATTATTTTCAAATTTCATTCAATAATTATAATAATGTTTACAATAATTTCGGCGAAATCGTATGAGAAGTGATCGGTAGATCGCACACTTTACTGTTATCTACAGCAACCACGGTCAGATTAATGCTATTGACGCCTTGAAACGAAATTAAGTTGCAAGAGAATGGATACACATGACATAAATGCTGTACCTTACTCGCTAAAAGTCATAATTGAGTCAGTTTGACTAGGTATTAAATGTCAACATAACGTTTTCGCAATGGAAATACATGTAGCGGGAGAAGTCCCTACGGTGACTGGTCAAATTGTTCCATACGTATCCTGCATACCACCTGTACCAAAGTGCTATGCTTATGGTTCTTATAATTTTAAGTATATTTAGTGGAAGCTGCAACTAAAACAACACGATATTGGAATATATTTTTCCTGACAAAATAATAATTTCAGACACAATTTCTTCTGACCATTGCATCATAATTCTTTGAAGTTGTATCATTGGGTACTTTTTAACTGAATCACCGCTAGAATTTGGAGGAAACATGTGCACAGCTGATTGCTATTTCCGGCTTTACGAGAAAATACACACGGTAATCTTAATCTCTGCATATAAAACAATGCCTTGGAGAGCAAGAAATACATTTAAATGGTAAATCATCATATCTAGTGATTTTTTTTATCAAATTTCATACTTTTATTGACGAAGTTTGTTATACTTGTTTATTAACCTGAATTCGCTGAATGGATACAATGTGTTTTTTTGAAAGCACATATTAATACTTGATAAATCTTTTTTGAATCATAAACTATTCGAATCTTATCTTAAACTCAAAAATGAGGGGTCACTGTATCTTAAATGCAATACTTTTGACTCGTTAAAAGTCATATTTGTCATAGTCTAACTTATGTGTCAACAAAGTTTTCGCGATCAAGAGCGGGTGAGCCTCTACCGTGACGTGTGTTCAAATATAATATTTCATCAAAGCTGTAGTCAACTGCCAATCATTCAATTTCCAAGAAGCATGTGCCATCAAAGTGTATTAATCCCATTGGTTGACTGGTCTAACTGTGTGCAAATTAGATTGCCATTCTGAGACACTAGCAAAATATTAGCCAATGAAATATTGTAACATGATCACATGATTACATTCTCGTGAAACTTGACCCAGTTCATTTTGTATGCTCTACTTGTCCACGGGCATGCTAGGACACGTATATTTCTGGCCCGACATCTAAACCTTACTTAGCACGGGTGTCGGGCAATGGTATTTTTCAACTCCGGCTTCTTATCATGTAGTACATTTTACTCCATAAAAATAAATTACCGAAAACAGTAGAAACAGGATGTTTAGGCTTTTCTGTGATGAAAGTGCATGGGAGTACTTCAACCACCACTCAATCACTCAATGTAGTCAGTCTTGGAAAAAACAGTTGAGTGGTAATTTTTCTTGCATTTTTTAAAAGGATATTTTGAAAATATATCCAGGTTAACAAACCCAAAAAAACTACATCTCACCTTGACAAACACGTCATGGGGTTCACCTGGCTGTGTAGCTCGACTGTCGCAGACCACGTTGGTGTCACTGCAGCGGACAAACACCTTGCTGACGCCGCTGCCCCCGATCTGATTGGCTGCAAAGAAACAGGCATCAGTAAACAGTCAGGAAACTCACGAACTTCCACTGAGCAAAACAAAGCTAATTCCTGTTCATGAGGCAAGTAAATGTCCACGTGTGGACTCCCTCTCTTATGAAATGTTTTATAAATTCCAAGGCTAGTTGGTGAACATCACTGTGCTAACTTTGAACTTTGTATATAGGTATATGTAGGTATGAGAGGTGTGCGTATAACATATGTGTACGTATCAGATGTGTCGGTATGAGATATGTAGGTATGAGATGTGTAGGTATGAGATGTGTAGGTATGAGATGTGTAGGTATCAGATGTGTAGGTATCAGAAATGTAGGTATCAGATATGTAGGTATGAGATGTGTAGGTATCAGATGTGTAGGTATGAGATGTGTAGGTATCAGATATGTAGTTACAGATGTTTAAGTATCAGATGTGTAGGTATGAGATGTGTAGGTATCAGATGTGTAGGTATGAGATGTGTAGGTATCAGATATGTAGTTACAGATGTTTAAGTATCAGATGAGTAGGTATGAGATGTGCAGGTATGAGATGTGTAGGTATGAGATGTGTAGGTATGAGATGTGTAGGTATGAGATGTGTAGGTATGAGATGTGTAGGTATGAGATGAGTAGGTATGAGATGTGTAGGTATGAGATGTGTAGGTATGAGATGTGTAGGTATGAGATGTGTAGGTATGAGATGAGTAGGTATGAGATGAGTAGGTATGAGATGTGTAGGTATCAGATGTGTAGGTATGAGATGTGTAGGTATGAGATGTGTAGGTATCAGATGTGTAGGTATGAGATGTGTAGGTATGAGATGTGTAGGTATGAGATGTGTAGGTATCAGATGAGTAGGTACGAGATGAGTAGGTATCAGATATGTAGGTATCAGATGTGTAGGTATGAGATGTGTAGGTATGAGATGTGTAGGTATCAGATATGTAGGTATCAGATGTGTAGGTATGAGATGTGTAGGTATCAGATGTGTAGGTATGAGATGTGTAGGTATCAGATATGTAGGTATCAGATGTGTAGGTATGAGATGTGTAGGTATCAGATGTGTAGGTATGAGATGTGTAGGTATCAGATATGTAGGTATCAGATGTGTAGGTATCAGATGTGTAGGTATGAGATGTGTAGGTATCAGATATGTAGGTATCAGATGTGTAGGTATGAGATGTGTAGGTATCAGATATGTAGGTATCAGATGTGTAGGTATGAGATGTGTAGGTATCAGATATGTAGGTATCAGATGTGTAGGTATGAGATGTGTAGGTACGAGATGTGTAGGTATGAGATGAGTAGGTATCAGATATGTAGGTATGAGATGAGTAGGTATGAGATGTGTAGGTATGAGATGTGTAGGTATGAGATGTGTAGGTATCAGATGAGTAGGTACGAGATATGTAGGTATCAGATGAGTAGGTATGAGATGAGTAGGTATGAGATGTGTAGGTATGAGATGTGTAGGTATCAGATGTGTAGGTATGAGATGTGTAGGTATCAGATGAGTAGGTATGAGATGTGTAGGTATGAGATGAGTAGGTATGAGATGTGTAGGTATGAGATGTGTAGGTATTAGATGTGTAGGTATGAGATGTGTAGGTATCAGATGTGTAGGTATGAGATATGTAGGTATCAGATGAGTAGGTATGAGATGAGTAGGTATCAGATGTGTAGGTATGAGATGTGTAGGTATCAGATGTGTAGGTATGAGATGTGTAGGTATCAGATGAGTAGGTATGAGATGTGTAGGTATGAGATGAGTAGGTATGAGATGTGTAGGTATGAGATGTGTAGGTATTAGATGTGTAGGTATGAGATGTGTAGGTATGAGATGTGTAGGTATGAGATGTGTGGTATGAGATATGTAGCCATGAGATGTGTAGGTATGAGATGTGTAGGTATGAGATGAGTAGGTATGAGATATGTAGGTATGAGATGTGTAGGTATGAGATGTGTAGGTATGAGATGTGTAGGTATGAGATGTGTAGGTATCAGATGTGTGGTATGAGATATGTAGGTATCAGATGAGTAGGTATGAGATGTGTAGGTATCAGATGTGTAGGTATGAAATGTGTGGTATGAGATATGTAAGTATCAGATGAGTAGGTATGAGATGTGTGGTATGAGATATGTAGCTATGAGATGTGTAGGTATGAGATGTGTAGGTATGAGATGTGTAGGTATCAGATGAGTAGGTATCAGATATGTAGGTATCAGATGTGTAGGTATGAGATGAGTAGGTATGAGATGTGTAGGTATGAGATGTGTAGGTACGAGATGAGTAGGTATCAGATGAGTAGGTATGAGATGAGTAGGTATGAGATGTGTAGGCATGAGATATGTAGGTATCAGATGAGTAGGTATGAGATGAGTAGGTATGAGATGTGTAGGTATCAGATGTGTAGGTATGAGATGTGTAGGTATCAGATGAGTAGGTATGAGATGTGTAGGTATGAGATGAGTAGGTATGAGATGTGTAGGTATGAGATGTGTAGGTATTAGATGTGTAGGTATGAGATGTGTAGGTATGAGATGTGTAGGTATGAGATGTGTGGTATGAGATATGTAGCTATGAGATGTGTAGGTATGAGATGTGTAGGTATGAGATGAGTAGGTATGAGATATGTAGGTATGAGATGTGTAGGTATGAGATGTGTAGGTATGAGATGTGTAGGTATGAGATGTGTAGGTATCAGATATGTAGGTATCAGATGTATAGGTATGAGATGTGTAGGTACGAGATGAGTAGGTATCAGATGAGTAGGTATTAGATGAGTAGGTATGAGATGTGTAGGCATGAGATATGTAGGTATCAGATGAGTAGGTATGAGATCAGTAGGTATGAGATGTGTAGGTATCAGATGTGTAGGTATCAGATGTGTAGGTATCAGATGAGTAGGTATGAGATGTGTAGGTATGAGATGAGCAGGTATGAGATGTGTAGGTATCAGATGTGTAGGTATTAGATGTGTAGGTATGAGATGTGTAGGTATGAGATGTGTAGGTATGAGATGTGTGGTATGAGATATGTAGCTATGAGATGTGTAGGTATGAGATGTGTAGGTATGAGATGAGTAGGTATGAGATATGTAGGTATGAGATGTGTAGGTATGAGATGTGTAGGTATGAGATGTGTAGGTATCAGATATGTAGTTACAGATGTTTAAGTATCAGATGTGTAGGTATGAGATGTGTAGGTATCAGATGTGTAGGTATGAGATGTGTAGGTATCAGATATGTAGTTACAGATGTTTAAGTATCAGATGAGTAGGTATGAGACGTGCAGGTATGAGATGTGTAGGTATGAGATGTGTAGGTATGAGATGTGTAGGTATGAGATGTGTAGGTATGAGATGTGTAGGTATGAGATGAGTAGGTATGAGATGTGTAGGTATGAGATGTGTAGGTATGAGATGTGTAGGTATGAGATGTGTAGGTATGAGATGAGTAGGTATGAGATGAGTAGGTATGAGATGTGTAGGTATCAGATGTGTAGGTATGAGATGTGTAGGTATGAGATGTGTAGGTATCAGATGTGTAGGTATGAGATGTGTAGGTATGAGATGTGTAGGTATGAGATGTGTAGGTATCAGATGAGTAGGTACGAGATGAGTAGGTATCAGATATGTAGGTATCAGATGTGTAGGTATGAGATGTGTAGGTATGAGATGTGTAGGTATCAGATATGTAGGTATCAGATGTGTAGGTATGAGATGTGTAGGTATCAGATGTGTAGGTATGAGATGTGTAGGTATCAGATATGTAGGTATCAGATGTGTAGGTATGAGATGTGTAGGTATCAGATGTGTAGGTATGAGATGTGTAGGTATCAGATATGTAGGTATCAGATGTGTAGGTATCAGATGTGTAGGTATGAGATGTGTAGGTATCAGATATGTAGGTATCAGATGTGTAGGTATGAGATGTGTAGGTATCAGATATGTAGGTATCAGATGTGTAGGTATGAGATGTGTAGGTATCAGATATGTAGGTATCAGATGTGTAGGTATGAGATGTGTAGGTACGAGATGTGTAGGTATGAGATGAGTAGGTATCAGATATGTAGGTATGAGATGAGTAGGTATGAGATGTGTAGGTATGAGATGTGTAGGTATGAGATGTGTAGGTATCAGATGAGTAGGTACGAGATATGTAGGTATCAGATGAGTAGGTATGAGATGAGTAGGTATGAGATGTGTAGGTATCAGATGTGTAGGTATGAGATGTGTAGGTATCAGATGAGTAGGTATGAGATGTGTAGGTATGAGATGAGTAGGTATGAGATGTGTAGGTATGAGATGTGTAGGTATTAGATGTGTAGGTATGAGATGTGTAGGTATGAGATGTGTAGGTATGAGATGTGTGGTATGAGATATGTAGCCATGAGATGTGTAGGTATGAGATGTGTAGGTATGAGATGAGTAGGTATGAGATATGTAGGTATGAGATGTGTAGGTATGAGATGTGTAGGTATGAGATGTGTAGGTATGAGATGTGTAGGTATCAGATGTGTGGTATGAGATATGTAGGTATCAGATGAGTAGGTATGAGATGTGTAGGTATCAGATGTGTAGGTATGAAATGTGTGGTATGAGATATGTAAGTATCAGATGAGTAGGTATGAGATGTGTGGTATGAGATATGTAGCTATGAGATGTGTAGGTATGAGATGTGTAGGTATGAGATGTGTAGGTATCAGATGAGTAGGTATCAGATATGTAGGTATCAGATGTGTAGGTATGAGATGAGTAGGTATGAGATGTGTAGGTATGAGATGTGTAGGTACGAGATGAGTAGGTATCAGATGAGTAGGTATGAGATGAGTAGGTATGAGATGTGTAGGCATGAGATATGTAGGTATCAGATGAGTAGGTATGAGATGAGTAGGTATGAGATGTGTAGGTATCAGATGTGTAGGTATGAGATGTGTAGGTATCAGATGAGTAGGTATGAGATGTGTAGGTATGAGATGAGTAGGTATGAGATGTGTAGGTATGAGATGTGTAGGTATTAGATGTGTAGGTATGAGATGTGTAGGTATGAGATGTGTAGGTATGAGATGTGTGGTATGAGATATGTAGCTATGAGATGTGTAGGTATGAGATGTGTAGGTATGAGATGAGTAGGTATGAGATATGTAGGTATGAGATGTGTAGGTATGAGATGTGTAGGTATGAGATGTGTAGGTATGAGATGTGTAGGTATCAGATATGTAGGTATCAGATGTATAGGTATGAGATGTGTAGGTACGAGATGAGTAGGTATCAGATGAGTAGGTATTAGATGAGTAGGTATGAGATGTGTAGGCATGAGATATGTAGGTATCAGATGAGTAGGTATGAGATGAGTAGGTATGAGATGTGTAGGTATCAGATGTGTAGGTATCAGATGTGTAGGTATCAGATGAGTAGGTATGAGATGTGTAGGTATGAGATGAGTAGGTATGAGATGTGTAGGTATGAGATGTGTAGGTATTAGATGTGTAGGTATGAGATGTGTAGGTATGAGATGTGTAGGTATGAGATGTGTGGTATGAGATATGTAGCTATGAGATGTGTAGGTATGAGATGTGTAGGTATGAGATGAGTAGGTATGAGATATGTAGGTATGAGATGTGTAGGTATGAGATGTGTAGGTATGAGATGTGTAGGTATCAGATGTGTAGGTATCAGATGTGTGGTATGAGATATGTAGGTATCAGATGAGTAGGTATGAGATGTGTAGGTATCAGATGTGTGGGTATGAAATGTGTGGTATGAGATATGTAGGTATCAGATGAGTAGGTATGAGATGTGTAGGTATGAGATGAGTAGGTATGAGATATGTAGGTATGAGATGTGTAGGTATCAGATGTGTAGGTATCAGATATGTAGGTATCAGATGTGTAGGTATGAGATGTGTAGGTACGAGATGAGTAGGTATCAGATATGTAGGTATCAGATGAGTAGGTATGAGATGAGTAGGTATGAGATGTGTAGGCATGAGATATGTAGGTATCAGATGAGTAGGTATGAGATGAGTAGGTATGAGATGTGTAGGTATCAGATGTGTAGGTATCAGATGTGTAGGTATCAGATGAGTAGGTATGAGATGTGTAGGTATCAGATGAGTAGGTATGAGATGTGTAGGTATGAGATGTGTAGGTATTAGATGTGTAGGTATGAGATGTGTAGGTATGAGATGTGTAGGTATGAGATGTGTGGTATGAGATATGTAGCTATGAGATGTGTAGGTATGAGATGTGTAGGTATGAGATGAGTAGGTATGAGATATGTAGGTATGAGATGTGTAGGTATGAGATGTGTAGGTATGAGATGTGTAGGTATGAGATGTGTAGGTATGAGATGTGTGGTATGAGATATGTAGGTATCAGATGAGTAGGTATGAGATGTGTAGGTATCAGATGTGTAGGTATGAGATGTGTGGTATGAGATATGTAGGTATCAGATGAGTAGGTATGAGATGTGTAGGTATGAGATGAGTAGGTATGAGATATGTAGGTATGAGATGTGTAGGTATGAGATGTGTAGGTATGAGATGTGTAGGTATGAGATGTGTAGGTATGAGATGTGTAGGTATCAGATGTGTGGAAATGATGACTTTTCTTTCTTACATTGTTGTTGTTTAACACTGAACTAAGCAATATTCCAGGTCTATGACGGCGGTCTGTGAATAATCAAGTCTGGACCAGACAATCCAGTGATTGACAACATGAGCATTGATCTCATGGGGATTCGATGGCATGCATCAACCAAGTTAGTGACCCTGACCACCGGATCCTGTTAGTCGCCTTTTATGACAAGAATAGTGCCCAATTACGGCAGCCATGGGTTGCTGAAGACCAATTCTACCCCGGATCTTCCCAGGTCCACAATGTGATGACAGAGACACTACATGGATCGACTGGATCACCTGGCAAGGCGTGAAGATCCTGCAGTCGAACAGATTTCTTCAGGAATGCCTGCTCTGGGTGGTAGAAGCGGAACGTCTGGTCAACAACATGAGGCTGGGGTTCTACCTTCAGATGCAAGACAGCGATGGGCTTGCCATCCTCCGACTTGAAAATAACCTGTGAAAAGAAAACAACTGTGTGTAGGAAACCACTTACGATTAAATCTTGACATTCATCTTTTTTTTCCGATTCATAATGAACTAAAGTAGGTGGCCAATCCCATATTGACCTTTGACCTGTCAAGAAACAGTTCAGTTATGGTCATGTGACCACACTCCCGCCCCCACCCTCAACCACCCCTGCCAAATACTCAAATTCTCCCTACCCCTGCCCCAACAGTCCCCCTGCCTCGCCCCAACAGTGCCCCTGCCCCGCCCCAACACACACCAACCCCTCCCCAAACACTCACCTTCTCCCACCCCTCCCAACACTCCCCCACCCCTGCCCCAACTCTCCCCCAGCCCTGCCCCAACACTCACCTTCTCCTCACTGCCCCAACAATCACCTTCTCCCTCCCTGCCCCAACACACACCTTCTCCCTTCCTCCCAACACTCACCCAGCCCTGCCCTGACACTCCCCAACCCCTGCCTCCACACTCACCTCCTCCTTCCCTGCCCTAACACTCCCCAACCCCTGCCCCAACACTCACCTTCTCCCTCCCTTCCCCAACACTTCCCCAACACTCACCTTCTCCCTTCCTCCCAACACTCACCCAGCCCTGCCCTGACACTCCCCAACCCCTGCCCCAACACTCACCTCCTCCTTCCCTGCCCCAACAATCCCCCACCCCTGCCCCAACACTAACCTCCTCCTTCCCTGCCCCAACAATCCCCCACCCCTGCCCCAACACTCACCTTCTCCCTCCCTGCCCCAACACTCCCCCACCCCTGCCCCAACATTCCCCCACCCCTGTCCCAACACTCACCTCCTCCTTCCCTGCCCCAACCCCTGCCTCCACACTAACCTTCTCCCTCCCTGCCCTAATACTCCCCCACCCATGCCCCAACACTCCCCCCTCCCCCACCCCAACACTCCCCCCTCCCCCACCCCAACACTCACCTCCTCCTTCCCTGCCCCAACACTCCCCCACCCCTGCCCCAACACTCACCTTCTCCCTCCCTGCCCCAACACTCCCCCACCCCTGCCCCAACACTCACCTCCTCCTTCCCTGCCCCAACCCCTGCCTCCACACTAACCTTCTCCCTCCCTGCCCTAATACTCCCCCACCCATGCCCCAACACTCCCCCCTCCCCCACCCCAACACTCCCCCACCCCTGCCCCAACACTCACCTCCTCCTTCCCTGCCCCAACACTCCCCCACCCCTGCCCCAACACTAACCTCCTCCTTCCCTGCCCCAACACTCCCCCACCCCTGCCCCAACACTCACCTTCTCCCTCCCTGCCCCAACACTCCCCCACCCCTGCCCCAACATTCCCCCACCCCTGCCCCAACACTCACCTCCTCCTTCCCTGCCCCAACCCCTGACCTCCACACTAACCTTCTCCCTCCCTGCCCTAATACTCCCCCACCCATGCCCCAACACTCCCCCCTCCCCCACCCCAACACTCCCCCTCCCCCACCCCTGCCCCAACACTCACCCTCCCCCACCCCTGCCCCAACACTCACCCTGCCCCGCCCAAACACTCTCCCCTCCCCTCTCTGTCCTGCCCCTTACTCACTCGCACGCTGCGACTGTGGAGGATGTTGCTTTCCTCCTGCTGCTGCCCCTGCTTGTGCCTGACCTCCTTCTTCCGGAAAGGATTAACAGGGCCCTGTGAACAACAGACTCACGTCAGTCAGTCACAGGAGCTCGGACTCAGAGAGGGAGCTGTGTATAGTTTTTTTCTGCCATCATTTGACACTTTTTCTGAGAGATGCTTATTGTCAGGCATAACTCTCCAGGCCACAAAGTTAAAAAAAATTCATAGGAGCCACTTGGTTCCTAAACTTTTTTTTTAAGGAGCCAAATAGAATTTCAAGGAGCCAAGGCAAAATGTAAGGAGCCAAAAGTAATGACTTGTAATTTAACTGAGCTTCTGCATAACAAAACACAAAAAAATCCATTAGTTTGAATAATCAGTTTTATATCATGAACAACAACTGTTGTTGAAGCTTTTGGGTTTTTCAGACAAACAAGCTTTAGAACATTGTGTCAGTAACATCATCTGACAGTTTACCGGTGCCAATTGCAGGTTTTGGTTCATTGAACGTGTCGACAGACGATGAAACTCCCGTTTCAGCTTCGCCATTCAAAGCATTCCGTATTTTCTTGAGTATACTGCGCATTATCTTAAAAAAAACCCCACAGCTATGTAGAAGGGGATGCGCATTATACACGAAATAATGAGTTTTGATGTTTTTCCCCCATGGAAAGACATAACCGCGAGCACGTAACACTGGAAATACCATGTCAACAAATCCATACTGAAGTACGCAAATTAATCATGTAATTACACTGTCTGACTATAAAAAGTGTTTTTTGCATATCTGGACTTATGTTTGTAACTTATTTCATTAATTTTATTCAAAATTACTTTTAATATTGTTTTAATTAATTTCGGCGAAATCGTGTGTGTGAAGCGATCGGAAGATCACACAACTCACCGTTATTGACAGAAACCACGGTCAGATTACCGCTATTGATGCCTTGAAACGAACTTTAGTTGATAGAGAATGGATATATATGTCATAAAAGCCATACTTTGACTCGTTAAAAGTCATATTTGTTTTTGCTGGACGATTCTATGTCAACACGTAATTCTCACGATCACGCTCGCGGGAGCCTTGACGGTGACTGGTCAGACTGGTTCCATGTAAAACCATGTAATACCCGGTAATAGCAATCAGCTGCTTCGCTTAGGGTTATTATTATTTCAAATATGTTTAGTAAAAGCTGCATCTAAATTAACAAGATATTGGAATATATTATTCCTGATAAAAAAATAGTTTCAGGTACAATTTTTGCCTATCCTTGCATTAAAACCCTGTAAAGTTATATCATTGGGTGTGTCTTGACTGAATCTGCAGTAAATTCCAAGAAAATGTGTGTACAGCTGATTGCTGTGTCCGGCTTAGTTTACGAGAAGATACACATGGTAATCTTAATCCCTGGATATAAATCAATGCCTAGCAGAACAAAAAATACAATTTAAACGGTAAATCAACATGTCTGGTGATTTTTTCTCTCAAATCTCGAATTTGTACTGACCAAGTTTCTCATTACCCGTTCGTTTGCCGGACTTCACTAAAGGGGTAGATATATCTACGGTGTAATTTTTTTTTCTGCGCTTGGAAGATCTATTCGATTTTTTTTCCCAAAATAATTCTGAATCCGCTAGAGAGGGGTGCGCACTATACTTAAGAAAATACGGTATACATCATTTGCCGATTGACAACGATTTGTTGTTGTTTTGACTTGCGCAAATATGGAAAAATACTTCGTGTTTTTGAACGGCGAAACGACCGCCACAGCTGTCACCTGGGCGGATGTCGTACAGCGCATGAGTGGGTACTAAACTCTTAACATCGTTAGTGCATTACTTAATAACGGAAAGTGCTTCCTTCATTCCAGGTATGGAGCTTCATATCGAAAGCGAAAACAGTACACATGGCCTAGCACTGATCTAGTTGATGTTATTATGTTCTGATATCGATTTTTTTCACTGAAGTTACAGCACTTACATTAAAAACGATCTTTTTTAATATCAAGAGAATATCGCCTAACTTAATTAAAGACAAGGAGCCAGTTGGCGACTGACATGAAAATACCAGTCGCAAAATACAAAAATAGATCGCCATGGCGACCAATTTAGTCTCAACTTTGTGGCCTGCTCTCCGAGGGAGAACTCAAGACAGGAGACAATGATCATTAATTGTGTATTCGGTAGTTTGTTTCATACATACTATTATCAGCATTGGGGTATAGCATGGTTCTTTTTACTGATATTTCCCTTTCTGACGGCAAACAGTTACATACATGTGCTTGACTGAGTACGGTTGATTAGTTTTGCACCACTTTTAGCAATATTCCAGCAATATCCAGCGGGGGACACCAGAAATGGGCTTCACACATTGTACCCATGTCTGGAATCGAACCTCGGTCTTCGGCGTGACGAGTGAACGCTTTAACCACTAGGCTACCCGACTGCCCCAAGCGAGGGTGAGCTGAGGGGGAGCACTCAATGGGGTTATTGGTATACCGCTAAATTACTCATCTCTAACACAAGAAACATTTTACTGCATTACAGGAAGCAGATCGATGTCATGGATGACCATTCCACTGACCTTGACCTACAAAGAAGGTCACTCAAAACCTCACCATTTCAATCTTCCACCCTAAATATTACTACAGGGAACATTTTTCTAGTTATTATTGACAGAACCCATTTTTGAGTGTATGACCTTGAGAGGGAATTTGGAAAGAGAAAATAGCATATTTAACTCAATAAAAGTAAGTCACTGTAAAATATGCAGAAAAATACATATAGAAAACTATGGCACATAAGTTTTCTGAATGAGTTTGTTTGTGAGTTAACTTGAGAGTCCATTGATTCACAGCCTTTCTGATCTCGGTCCTGCCTTAAAAATGACATGTATCAAGTTGTTTTTTTAGGCTATGATCTTGACTGTTTAAGGAAGGGACAAAAATAACCATACTGGTACCTGTGGTTAAACAGACTGAACTAAACAAGCACCTGTGGGTGAACAGACTGAATTAAACAAGCACATGTGGCTGAACAGACTGAACTAAACCAGCACCTGTGGCTGAACAGAATGAACTAAACAAGCACCTGTGGCTGAACTAAACAAGCACCTGTGGCTGAACAGACTGAACTAAACAATCACCTGTGGCCGAACAGACTGAATTAAACAAGCACCTGTGGCTGAACAGAGTGAACTAAACACGCACCTGTGGCTGAACAGAGTGAACTAAACAAGCACCTGTGGCTGAACAGACTCAACTAAACAAGCACCTGTGGCTGAACAGAGCGAACTAAACAAGCACCTGTGGCTGAACAGACTGAACTAAACAAGCACCTGTGGCTGAACAGACTGAACTAAACAAGCACCTGTGGCTGAAAGGTCTCAACTAAGCAAACACCTGTGGCTAAACAGACTGAACTAAACAAGCACCTGTGGCTGAACAGACTGAACTAAACTAGCACCTGTGGCTGATCAGAGTGAACTAAACAAGCACCTGTGGATGAACAGACTGATCTAAACAAGCACCTGTGGCTGAACAGACTGAACTAAACAAGCACCTGTGGCTGAACAGATTGGTCGGCCTGGAAACTCTGATACTTGAGGGGGATGTTGACTGTTTCCTTGGGACGCAGGAAGATCTCCGGCCCATCGGACTTGCTCTCCTTGTTGAACATGCCCTCCTCCACATGGGTGTTGATGTTGTTTATTTGCTTGAAGTGCCGCCACTCCCGGGCGTCTGTGATGACTCTGAGGAAACAAGGATCATATTAAAGGGGACTTGGCCCAGATCAGTTGGTAGGGCCAGTAACTTGGCTTCCAGCCAATATCACACCACCTTCTTACACTGATGTACCAGCTTTTTCGTTTGTTTGTTAGTTGTTTAACGCTCCACTCGGCAATATTTCAGCTATATTATGACGGCTGTCTGTAAATAATCGGGTCAGTGATTAAATCATGAGCATCGATCCATGCAATTGGGAAATTATGACATGCATCAAACAACCACCCTTTCCCGTTAGTCGCCTCTTACGACAAGCATTGTTGCCTTTTGCGGCAAGCATGGGTTGCTGAAGACCTATTCTACCCCTGATCTTCACGGGTCGTACCAGCTGTCTAGAACACTCACCCTACAGCTGGGTCAGAGCAGTCCATCGTGATGTTCTGCTGAACGTTGTAGGGGTTCTTCAGGACAAACTCGAAGAACTCGGCCGTGGCAAAGGTGGGGTAGATGGTGTGCTCGGTGGTGATTGTGTTGCTGAGCATGGTGAGGATGCCTTCTCTCTTCGTCTGCATGCGGTAGATCTCCATCGTCTTCATGTCCCTCATCCGCTCTGTCTTCTCCTTGCGATAACCCTGCAACACAACTGGCAGATGGGTCACTGAACAAAGTTCACCATTACCATTATTCCTAAAAATATTTTTATTTCTCAAAGAGGACCCAGAGTCCTTGATGGGTTCATACCCGAGTATTCCTCATAAACCTACTGCCAATTTTGCCTATCCTATGTAGTGAGAGATCCTTCACAAGTCTGCCTACCCTAGAGAGACAGTGACAGTGATAGATCCTTCACAAGTCCGCCTACCCTAGAGAGACAGTGATAGATCCTTCACAAGTCCGCCCTCCCTAGAGAGAAAGTGACAGTGACAGTGAGAGATCCTTCACAAGTCCGCCTACCCTAGAGAGTCAGTGACAGTGACAGTGAGAGATCTTTCACAAGTCTGCCTACCTGAGAGAGTAAGTGACAGTGACAGTGAGAGATCTTTCACAAGTCCGCCTACCCTAGAGAGTCAGTGACAGTGACAGTGAGAGATCTTTCACAAGTCTGCCTACCTGAGAGAGTAAGTGACAGTGACAGTGACAGTGAGAGATCCTTCACAAGTCTGCCTACCCTACAGAGAAAGTGACAGTGACAGTGAGAGATCCTTCACAAGACCGCCTACCCTAGAGAGAAAGTGACAGTGACAGTGACAGTGAGAGATCCTTCACAAGTCTGCCTACCCTAGACAGAAAGTGACAGTGACAGTGAGAGATCCTTCACAAGTCTGCCTACCCTAGAGAGAAAGTGACAGTGACAGTGAGAGATACTTCACAAGTCTGCCTACCCTAGACAGAAAGTGACAGTGACAGTGAGAGATCCTTCACAAGTCTGCCTACACTAGAGAGAAAATGACAGTGACAGTGACAGTGAGAGATCCTTCACAAGTCTGCCTACCCTAGACAGAAAGTGACAGTGACAGTGAGAGATCCTTCACAAGTCTGCCTACCCTAGACAGAAAGTGACAGTGACAGTGAGAGATCCTTCACAAGTCTGCCTACCCTAGAGAGAAAGTGACAGTGACAGTGAGAGATACTTCACAAGTCTGCCTACCCTAGACAGAAAGTGACAGTGACAGTGAGAGATCCTTCACAAGTCTGCCTACACTAGAGAGAAAATGACAGTGACAGTGACAGTGAGAGATCCTTCACAAGTCTGCCTACCCTAGACAGAAAGTGACAGTGACAGTGAGAGATCCTTCACAAGTATGCCTACCCTAGAGAGAAAGTGACAGTGACAGTGAGAGATCCTTCACAAGACCGCCTACCCTAGAGAGAAAGTGACAGTGACAGTGACAGTGAGAGATCCTTCACAAGTATGCCTACCCTAGAGAGAAAGTGACAGTGACAGTGAGAGATCCTTCACAAGACCGCCTACCCTAGAGAGAAAGTGACAGTGACAGTGACAGTGAGAGATCCTTCACAAGTCTGCCTACCCTAGACAGAAAGTGACAGTGACAGTGAGAGATCCTTCACAAGTCTGCCTACCCTAGACAGAAAGTGACAGTGACAGTGAGAGATCCTTCACAAGTCTGCCTACCCTAGACAGAAAGTGACAGTGGCAGTGACAGTGAGAGATACTTCACAAGTCTGCCTACCCTAGACAGAAAGTGACAGTGACAGTGAGAGATCCTTCACAAGTCTGCCTACCCTAGAGAGAAAATGACAGTGACAGTGACAGTGAGAGATCCTTCACAAGTCTGCCTACCCTAGACAGAAAGTGACAGTGACAGTGAGAGATCCTTCACAAGTATGCCTACCCTAGACAGAAAGTAACAGTGACAGTGACAGTGAGAGATCTTTCACAAGTCTGCCTACCCTAGAGAGAAAGTGACAGTGACAGTGAGAGATACTTCACAAGTCTGCCTACCCTAGACAGAAAGTAACAGTGACAGTGACAGTGAGAGATCTTTCACAAGTCTGCCTACCCTAGAGAGAAAGTGACAGTGACAGTGAGAGATACTTCACAAGTCTGCCTACCCTAGACAGAAAGTAACAGTGACAGTGACAGTGAGAGATCTTTCACAAGTCTGCCTACCCTAGAGAGAAAGTGACAGTGACAGTGAGAGATACTTCACAAGTCTGCCTACCCTAGACAGAAAGTGACAGTGAGAGATCCTTCACAAGTCTGCCTACCCTAGACAGAAAGTGACAGTGACAGTGACAGTGAGATACTTCACAAGTCCGCCTACCCTAGAGAGAAAGTGACAGTGACAGTGAGAGATACTTCACAAGTCTGCCTACCTTAGAGAGAAAGTGACAGTGACAGTGAGAGATCCTTCATAAGTCTGTCTACCCTAGAGAGAAAGTGACAGTGACAGTGAGAGATCTGCCTACCATAATGGTGGTTGTTTTTTCATTCTCCTGCCCTCCACTCTGCTGGCGAACAGCATTCATCCGGGCAAGTTTCCTTTGCCTCTCAGAGTCGACCCCTCTGTGTGTTTCTTCCTTGTCCATCTGTCGTTCCTTGGAAAACATCATGGTGGACACTTCACGATTGTCTGTCAGTGGCTGAGCTCTAGAGACACCCAGCTTCTTCAAACCTGCATCACAAAGAACCACCATTAAACTACAACTGTCTGTCAGGGGCTGAGCTCTAGAGACACCCAGCTTCTTCAAACCTGCATCACAAAGAACCACCATTAAACTACAACTGTCTGTCAGGGGCTGAGCTCTAGAGACACCCAGCTTCTTCAAACCTGCATCACAAAGAACCACCATTAAACTACAACTGTCTGTCAGGGGCTGAGCTCTAGAGACACCCAGCTTCTTCAAAGCTGCATCACAAAGAACCACCATTAAACTACAACTGTCTGTCAGGGGCTGAGCTCTAGAGACACCCAGCTTCTTCAAAGCTGCATCACACAGAACCACCATTTAACTACAACTGTCTGTCAGGGGCTGAGCTCTAGAGACACCCAGCTTCTTTAAAGCTGCATCACACAGAACCACCATTTAACTACAACTGTCTGTCAGGGGCCGAGCTCTAGAGACACCCAGCTTCTTCAAAGCTGCATCACACAGAACCACCATTTAACTACAACTGTCTGTCAGGGGCCGAGCTCTAGAGACACCCAGCTTCTTCAAAGCTGCATCACACAGAACCACCATTTAACTACAACTGTCTGTCAGGGGCTGAGCTCTAGAGACACCATGCTTCTTCAAAGCTGCATCACACAGAACCACCATTTAACTACAACTGTCTGTCAGGGGCTCAGCTCGCATGACACCCAGTTTCAAGTGTCTGCCAGGGGCTGAGCTCGCATGACACCCAGTTTCAAGTGTCTGTCAGGGGCTCAGCTCGTGTGACACCCAGTTTCAAGTGTCTGTCAGGGGCTCAGCTCGCATGACACCCAGTTTCATGTGTCTGTCAGGGGCTGAGCTCACATGACACCCAGTTTCAAGTGTCTGTCAGGGGCTGAGCTCGCATGACACCCAGTTTCAAGTGTCTGTCAGGGGCTGAGCTCGCGTGACACCCAGTTTCAAGTGTCTGTCAGGGGCTGAGCTCGCGTGACACCCAGTTTCAAGTGTCTGTCAGGGGCTCAGCTCGCGTGACACCCAGTTTCAAGTGTCTGTCAGGGGCTCAGCTCGCGTGACACCCAGTTTCAAGTGTCTGTCAGGGGCTCAGCTCGCATGACACCCAGTTTCAAGTGTCTGTCAGGGGCTCAGCTCGCGTGACACCCAGTTTCAAGTGTCTGTCAGGGGCTCAGCTCGCGTGACACCCAGTTTCAAGTGTCTGTCAGGGGCTCAGCTCGCATGACATCCAGTTTCAAGTGTCTGTCAGGGGCTCAGCTCGCGTGACACCCAGTTTCAAGTGTCTGTCAGGGGCTGAGCTCGCATGACACCCAGTTTCAAGTGTCTGTCAGGGGCTGAGCTCGCATGACACCCAGTTTCAAGTGTCTGTCAGGGGCTGAGCTCGCATGACACCCAGTTTCAATGTCTGTCAGGGGCTGAGCTCGCGTGACACCCAGTTTCAAGTGTCTGTCAGGGGCTCAGCTCGCGTGACACCCAGTTTCAAGTGTCTGTCAGGGGCTCAGTTCGCGTGACACCCAGTTTCAAGTGTCTGTCAGAGGCTGAGCTCGCATGACACCCAGTTTCAAGTGTCTGTCAGGGTATGAGCTCGCGTGACACCCAGTTTCAAGTGTCTCTCAGGGGCTAAGCTCGCGTCACACCCAGTTTCAAGTGTCTGTCAGTGCCAAAAGGGTTTCACAATACACCTACCATTCTCTCCTCTCATCAGACTCCCACCCTTGTATGAGGAGTTCCCGGCTGTCTGAGAGATAATCACCTGGGTCTTGCTCGGTAATGGAATTGTTTCTGAAAAGACAAAATTATGTTAATATTGACCTTTGGGCTAAGTGATCAAATCAGACATAATGTCAATAGTTGAGCCGACCAGCAATAAACATAACATCATCATCTTGATGTTCACCAGGCCCTGGACAGTGGGGCATATGGGAGGTATGTCACAGCTGTAGCCACAGGCCCTGGACAGTTGGAATATTTGAGATATGTCACAGTAGGTTGTACACACCTATACCTACAGGCCCTGGACAGTTGGGAATACTGGAGATATATCACAGCTTGATGTAGCCACCTATACCCACAGGCCCTGGACAGTGGGGAATACTGGAGATATGTCACAGCTTGGTGTAGCCACCTATACCCACAGGCCCTGGACAGTGGGGAATATGGGAGATATGTCACAGCTATACCCACAGGCCCTGGACAGTGGGGAATATGGGAGATATGTCATAGCTATACCCACAGGCCCTGGACAGTGGGGAATATGGGAGATATGTCATAGCTATACCCACAGGCCCAGGACAGTGGGGAATATGGGAGATATGTCATAGCTATACCCACAGGCCCTGGACAGTGGGGAATATGGGAGATATGTCATAGCTATACCCACAGGCCCTGGACAGTGGGGAATATGGGAGATATGTCATAGCTATACCAACAGGCCCTGGACAGTGGGGAATATGGGAGATATGTCACAGCTATACCCACAGGCCCTGGACAGTGGGGAATACTGGAGATATGTCACAGCTGGTTGTACACAGCTATTGAATAGAAGGAAAAAGTTGGTAGTTGTTTGTCTTGGAACTGCACACCCAAACACACCTATTGCTTACCACTTGGACATGTTTTTTGTAAATCTCGCGCTTTTCATGCCCTGTATCTGACAGCGTAGCATTGTGGGTTGACATGTTATTGTTGTGGGATGAAGATGTCCATAAGACTCCAGTCAGGAGACTGCTTTTGATAATATTAGAAAGAACTTCCATTATCTGGCAGTCTATACCATTTATGATCAAAAGTGTTAAATTATTCACACATTCAGTGACCTGTTTATTTAATGGGGAAAAAGAACTTCCTCCTTCCCAGCTATATCAGGTCTGAGTGTACACAGCTATCAAATCCGGTGCTGTCACCTGTTCTGTGCCCGACTCTCTTCACTTCTCCTTGATGTCCGATGTTGGCCATCCTCAGGTGTAACTTCCCCCGGCGGAGGGGCTTCACGCTGGCAGCACGCATGTTGTCACTAGAGGCTGTGTCCTCGTGGTATTCACTTGTCACAACGTCCAGTTCAAAGGTTGTCTGGACAGCCTCATTCCCATTCCGGCACAGGTACTGAAACAATCAGACACATCTGTCAGGGTCTGTATTTACAGCCTCATTCCCATTCCGGCACAGGTGCTGAAACAATCAGAAACATCTGTCAGGGTCTGTATGTACAGCCTCATTCCCATTCCGGCACAGGTACTGAAACAATCAGAAACATCTGTCAGGGTCTGTATGTACAGCCTTATTCCCATTCCGGCACAGGTACTGAAACAATCAGACACATCTGTCAGGGTCTGTATGTACAGCCTCATTCCCATTCCGGCACAGGTACTGAAACAATCAGACACATCTGTCAGGGTCTGTATGTACAGCCTCATTCCCATTCCGGCACAGGTACTGAAACAATCAGACACATCTGTCAGGGTCTGTATGTACAGCCTCATTCCCATTCAGGCACAGGTACTGAAACAATCAGAGACATATGTCAGGGTCTGTATGTACAGCCTCATTCCCATTCCGACACAGGTACTGAAACAATCAGACACATCTGTCAGGGTCTGTATGTACAGCCTCATTCCCATTCCGGCACAGGTGCTGAAACAATCAGACACATCTGTCAGGGTCTGTATGTACAGCCTCATTCCCATTCCGGCACAGGTACTGAAACAATCAGACACATCTGTCAGGGTCTGTATGTACAGCCTCATTCCCATTCCGGCACAGGTACTGAAACAATCAGACACATCTGTCAGGGTCTGTATGTACAGCCTCATTCCCATTCCGGCACAGGTACTGAAACAATCAGAAACATCTGTCAGGGTCTGTATGTACAGCCTCATTCCCATTCCGGCACAGGTACTGAAACAATCAGACACATCTGTCAGGGTCTGTATGTACAGCCTCATTCCCATTCCGGCACAGGTGCTGAAACAATCAGAAACATCTGTCAGGGTCTGTATGTACAGCCTCATTCCCATTCCGGCACAGGTACTGAAACAATCAGACACATCTGTCAGGGTCTGTATGTACAGCCTCATTCCCATTCCGGCACAGGTGCTGAAACAATCAGACACATCTGTCAGGGTCTGAATGTACAGCCTCATTCCCATTCCGGCACAGGTACTGAAACAATCAGACACATCTGTCAGGGTCTGTATGTACAGCCTCATTCCCATTCCGGCACAGGTACTGAAACAATCAGAAACATCTGTCAGGGTCTGTATGTGGGTCAGAGAAAGATCTTTGTCAGGGTCTGTATGTAGGTCAGAGATATATCTGTCAGGGTCTGTATGTAGGTCAGAGAAAGATCTTTGTCAGGGTCTATATCTGAGACAGAGAAAGATTTTTGTCAGGGTCTGTATGTGGGTCAGAGATAGATCTTTGTCAGGGTCTATATCTGAGTCAGAGAAAGATCTTTGCCAGGGTCTGTATGTAGGTCAGAGAAAGATCTTTGTCAGGGTCTATATCTGAGTCAATGAAAGATCTTTGTCAGGGTCTGTATGTAGGTCAGAGATATATGTGTCAGGGTCTGTATGTAGGTCAGAGAAAGATTTTTGTCAGGGTCTGTATGTGGGTCAGAGATAGATCTTTGTCAGGGTCTATATCTGAGTCAGAGAAAGATCTTTGTCAGGGTCTATATCTGGGTCAGAGAAAGATCTGTGTCAGGGTCTATATGTAGGTCAGAGAAAGATCTCTGTCAGGGTCTATATCTGGGTTAGAGAAAGATCTGTGTCAGGGTCTATATGTAGGTCAGAGAAAGATGTTAATCAGGGTCTATATCTGGGTCAGAGAAAGATGTTTGTCAGGGTCTGTATGTAGGTCAGAGAAAGATGTTTGTCAGGGTCTATATCTGGGTCAGAGAAAGATCTTTGTCAGGGTCTGTATGTAGGTCAGAGAAAGATCTTTGTCAGGGTCTATATCTGGGTCAGAGAAAGATCTTTGTCAGGGTCTGTGAGTGAGTGAGTGAGTTGGGTTTTACGCCGCTTTTAACAGTATTCCAGTTATATCACGGTGTGTCAGCTTAATGTGGGAGGAAAGCCCGAAGTGATGCATGTCTGAGACGTTTACCAGTTCGGTGAAACCCATGAGCACGGGTATGGTGCTGACAAACCTAGAAACATAATCGGGGCGAACTGGGATAAGAACCCACAATCATAGGTTTCTGGCGTGCCCAAGGGACGCAACCCTGCACAGCGAATCGCGGCGCCTTAGACAACTGAGCCACCCGTGTCTCCGTCAGGGTCAGTATGTAGGTCAGAGAAAGATCTTTGTCAGCATCTATATGTGGGTCAGAGAAAGATCTTTGTCAGGGTCTATATCTGTATCAGAGAAAGATCTTTGTCAGGGTCTGTACGTAGGTCAGAGAAAGATCTTGTCAGGGTCTATATCTGGGTCAGAGAAAGATCTGTCAGGTGTCTATGTAGGTCAGAGATAGATCTTTGTCAGGGGCTATATGTAGGTCAGAGAAAGATTTTTGTCAGGGTCTATATCTGGGCCAACAAAGGATCTGTCAGTGTGACCATATTTGAGCAGTGTCTTCTTAAAAGCCAACCAAAGTTGAGTGGCGTGACCTGACTTACATAAGCCAACCACAGCTCAGTTAAGCGGTGTAACATACCTTGAGGTCGACAGCTCAGTTGAGTGGTGTCACGTACCTTGAGGTCGACAGCTCAGTTGAGTGGTGTAACGTACCTTGAGGTCGACAGCTCAGTTGAGCGGTGTAACGTACCTTGAGGTCGACAGTTCAGTTGAGCGGTGTAACGTACCTTGAGGTCGACAGCTCAGTTGTGCGGTGTAACGTACCTTGAGGTCGACAGCTCAGTTGTGCGGTGTAACGTACCTTGAGGTCGACAGCTCAGTTGAGCGGTGTAACATACCTTGAGGTCGACAGCTCAGTTGAGCGGTGTAACGTACCTTGAGGTCGACAGCTCAGTTGAGTGGTGTAACGTACCTTGAGGTCGACAGCTGATGAGCCAATGAGGAGGAGGGAGTCAGCGTCCCAGACGTCAATGTGGAGGGTTTGGCGGGCCAGATGCTGGTAAAACAAGCTGCTCTCCCCCGGCTTCAGAAACGTGGGGTCAAGGAAGTACTTCACCTGCACGTCATACAAGGTCAGGGTGTGTCAGATAACAGAGCTACACTCACCTGAGTTGCAGCATCAGTTCACATGTAGGAAGACAAGAGACACAAGAGCATTTCATACAGCATCACTGTTATCATACATGAAAATGTTTGGATTTGGATTTAAAAATCATTTGCTTCTGTGCCGCTTTGGGCCACTACCCAGGTGGAGTACATACTGCTACTAGAACAATGTGTCTGCCCCTCCTGAATGGACCCATCCTTTAATCCCACCCTGTCCCTCACCTCGAACCCCGCCCCTCCTGAACTGACCCATCCTTTAATCCCACCCTGTCCCTCACCTCAAACCCCGCCCCTCCTGAACTGACCCATCCTTTAATCCCACCCTGTCCCTCACCTCAAACCCCGCCCCTCCTGAACTGACCCATCCTTTAATCCCACCCTGTCCCTCACCTCGAACCCCGCCCCTCCTGAACTGACCCATCCGTTAATCCCACCCTGTCCCTCACCTCGAACCCTGGTGGCTGACCCTCCTGAATGGACCCATCCTTTAATCCCACCCTGTCCCTCACCTCAAACCCCGCCCCTCCTGAACTGACCCATCCTTTAATCCCACCCTGTCCCTCACCTCGAACCCTGGTGGCTGACCCTCCTGAATGGACCCATCCTTTAATCCCACCCTGTCCCTCACATCAAACCCCGCCCCTCCTGAACTGACCCATCCTTTAATCCCACCCTGTCCCTCACCTCAAACCCCGCCCCTCCTGAACTGACCCATCCGTTAATCCCACCCAGTCCCTCACCTCGAACCCTGGTGGCTGACCCTCCTGAATGGACCCATCCTTTAATCCCACCTTGTCCCTCACCTCGAACCCTGGGGGCTGCCCCTCCTGAATGGACCCATCCTTTAATCCCACCCTGTCCCTCTCCTCGAACCCTGGTGGCTGCCGCTCCTGAATGGACCCATCCTTTAATCCCACCGTCCCTCACCTCGAACCCTGGTGGCTGACCCTCCTGAATGGACCCATCCTTCTCCATCCTGTGCAGGATGAATGGGGAGGACTGCGGATCTGCGGTCAAATCATTCTGGGATTTGGACAGAAGTAATCTGGAACAAACAGAAGATCAAGTTGAGGATGTGATGATTAACTCTGGAATAATGCAGATGAGAGTTGTCTCGGAGTCACCAGAAAAGTGTTTACGAGTACTTTCAAGCCCAGAAGCAGCCCTCATCTTGCCATCATTCCTAGAAGGCCACCATGTACTTTCAGTGTAATATCATTACCTTACCTTGCCTGGTCAACAGACTGAGGAGCCTCTCAGACAGGACAATTGGCTCTACGTAGGATTCAGATGTCACAATTGGCTCTACGAAGGATTCAGATGTGACAATTGGCTCTACTTGGGATTCAGATGTGACAATTGGCTCTACTTGGGATTCAGATGTGACAATTGGCTCTATGTAACCCACAGACGGGACAATTGGCTCAACATATGATCCACATCACTCCAGCATGACAATTGGCTCTACACTTCACTCCAGCATGACAATTGGCTGTAAATACCTCTCCGATGTGACAATTAGCTCTACACATCACACCAGCATGACAATTGGCTCTATACATCACTCCAGCATGACAATTGGCTGTAAATACCTCTCCGATGTGACAATTAGCTCTACACATCACACCAGCATGACAATTGGCTCTATACATCACTCCAGCATGACAATTGGCTGTAAATACCTCTCCGATGTGACAATTAGCTCTACACATCACTCCAGCATGACAATTGGCTGTAAATACCTCTCCGATGGACAATTAGCTCTACACATCACACCAGCATGACAATTGGCTCTATACATCACTCCAGCATGACAATTGGCTGTAAATACCTCTCCGATGGACAATTAGCTCTACACATCACACCAGCATGACAATTGGCTCTATATACCTATAGACCCGTGCAGATTCCGGGGTAGAATAGGTCTTCAGCAACCCATGCTTGCCGTAAAAGGTGACTATGCTTGTCGTAAAAGGCGACTAACGGGATCGGGTGGTCAGGCTCGCTGACTTGGTTGATGCATGTCATCGATTCCAATTGCGTGGATCGATGCTCATGATATTAATCACTGGATTGTCTGGTCCAGACTCGATTATTTACAGATCGCCGTCATATAGCTGGAATATTGCTGAGTGCGGCGTTAAACAACAAACCAACCAACTACATACCTATCCGATGTGACAATTAGCTCTACACGTCACACCAGCATGACAATTGGCTCTACACATCACACCAGCATGACAATTGGCTCTACATACCTATCCGATGTGACAATTAGCTCTACACTTCACTCCAGCATGACAATTGGCTCTACATACCTATCCGATGTGACAATTAGCTCTACACGTCACACCAGCATGACAATTGGCTCTACACATCACACCAGCATGACAATTGGCTCTACATACCTATCCGATGTGACAATTAGCTCTACGATTCACTCCAGCATGACAAAAAGTTCTACACTTCACTCCAGCATGACAATTGGCTGTACATTTTACTCCAGCATGACAATTGGCTGTACGTACCTCTCCGATGTGACAATTGGCTCTACACTTCACTCCAGCATGACAATTGGCTCTACACTTCACTCCAGCATGACAATTGGCTGTATGTACTTCTCTGATGTGACAATTGGCTCTACACTTCACTCAAGCATGACAATTGGCTCTACACTTCACTCCAGCATGACAATTGGCTGTACGTACCTCTCCGATGTGACAATTAGCTCTACACTTCACTCCAGCATGACAATTGGCTCTACATACCTCTCTGATGTGACAATTGGCTCTACACTTCATTCCAGCATGACAATTAGTTCTACACTTCACTCCAGCATGACAATTGGCTCTTCACTTCACTCCAGCATGACAATTGGCTCTACACTTCACTCAAGCATGACAATTGGCTCTACACTTCACTCAAGCATGACAATTGGCTCTACACTTCACTCCAGCATGACAATTGTCTCTACACTTCACTCCAGCATGACAATTGGCTCTACATACCTCTCTGATGTGACCTGGGGAAACCTGTAGAACTGGAATGTGAAAAACACAGAGCCAGCAGATTTTGAAGAACCATTTTGCTGACTGGAAAACCTGAAGCAGAAAACATACAAAATAACACCTTCTAATGTTGTCAATGCATAAAATAGTGTGAAGATAGATGTTTGTTTGTTTGTCGTTTAATGTCACTCTCAGCAATATTCCAGCTATATTACGGTGGTCTGTAAATGATAAAAACTGGACTAGACAATCCACTGATTGATATCATGAGCATCGATCTATGCAATTGGGATATGAAGATGCATCAACAAAGTCAGCAAACCTGACCACCTGATCTTACAACAAGCATGGGCTGCTGAAGACTAACCCGGATCAGGTTTATAGTGGGAGGAACTAGAAAAGCCTGAATGGTGTCAACAACAAGATAACACTAACTACCTGTACAAGATTATTCTGGCAAAATACTTGTCATATTTAGTAACTTACTTGGCAAAGGCTAAGAATTGGAAGACAACCTCGTTACACTGCAAAGGATCTGCCATCTCCTTCGCCACATTCACTTTGACTGTCGTACCAGGATCAATCACATCTGGGGGGTCGCCATTCCGGTCCACGACAGACGGGAAGCCGGCCGAGTAGAGTCGAGCATAGGCCGCCCTAGACAACCCCATGCCACTACAGAAAACAATGAGTAGCCATAGATTAACATCCTTCACAGAACACAGTGGATAGCCATAGATTAACATCCTTTACAGATCAAAGTGGATAGCCATAGATCAACATCCTTCACCGAACACAGTGGATAGCCATAGATTAACATCCTTTACAGATCAAAGTGGATAGCCATAGATTAACATCCTTTACAGAACAAAGTGGATAGCCATAGATTAACATCCTTTACAGATCAAAGTGGATAGCCATAGATTAACATCCTTCACTGAACACAGTGGATAGCCATAGATTAACATCCTTTGCAGAACAAAGTGGATAGCCATAGATTAACATCATTTACAGAACAAAGTGGATAGCCATAGATTAACATCCTTTACAGAACAAAGTGGATAGCCATAGATTAACATCCTTTACAGAGCAGTGTATAGCAATAGATTTACATCCTTTACAGAACACAGTGCATAGCCATAGATTAACATCCTTTACAGAACAAAGTGGATAGCCATAGATTAACATCCTTTACAGAACAAAGTGTATAGCCATAGATTTACATCCTTTACAGAACACAGTGTATAGCCATAGATTAACATCCTTTACAGAACAGTGTATAGCCATAGATTAACATCCTTTACAGAACACAGTGGATAGCCATAGATTAACATCCTTTACAGAACAGTGTATAGCCATAGATTAACATCCTTTACAGAACAAAGTGGATAGCCATAGATTAACATCCTTTACAGAACAAAGTGGATAGCCATAGATTAACATCCTTCACTGAACACAGTGTATAGCCATAGATTAACATCCTTTATGGAACAGTGGATAGCCATAGATTAACATCCTTTACAGAACACAGTGGATAGTCTACCCTCTAGACTGGGTCACGTGTCTACCTAACCTCTAGACTGGGGCAACTATCTACCTACCCTCTTGACTGGGGCACCTGTCTACCTACCTTCTTGGCTGGGGCACCTGTCTACCTACCCTCTAGACTGGGTCACGTGTCTACCTTCCCTCTAGACTGGGGCACCTGTCTACCTACCCTCTTGACTGGGGTACCTGTTCACACTACCTCTTGGCTGGGGCACCTGTCTACCTACCCTCTAGGCTGGGTCACGTGTCTACCTACCCTCTTGACTGGGGCACCTGTCTACCTACCCTCTAGACTGGGGTCCCTGTCCACCTACCCTCCAGACTGGGGCAACTGTCTATCTACCCTCTTGGCAGGGGCACCTGTCTACCTACCCTCTAGACTGGGTCACGTGTCTACCTACCCTCTAGACTGGGGCACCTGTTCATCCACCCTCTTGGCTGGGCCACCTGTCTAGCTACCCTCTAGACTGGGGTCCCTGTCTACCTACCCACTAGACTGGGGCACCTGTCTACCTACCCTCTTGACTGGGGCACCTGTTCACCCACCCTCTTTGCTTGGGCTCCTGTTCACCCACCCTCTAGACTGGGGCACCTGTCTATCTACCCTCCAGACTGGGGCAACTGTCTACCTACCCTCTAGACTGGGGCAACTGTCTACCTGTCCTCCAGACTGGGGCAACTGTCTACCTACCCTCTAGACTGGGGCACCTGTCTACCTACCCTCCAGACTGGGGCAACTATCTACCTACCCTCTTGGCTGGGGCACCTGTTCACCCACCCTCTTGGCTGGGGCATCTTTCTAGCTACCCTATAGACTGGGGTCCCTGTCCACCTACCCTCTTGACTGGGGGACGTTTCTACCTACCCCCTTTAACTGGGGCGCCTGTTCACCTACCCTCTTGGCTGGGGTCCCTGGGCCATGACTGGAGCATGAACTGGGGTAAATGGCAGCTCGTGGAGGTCGGGGGCAGTGAGGCGTGAAGAGCCGGGCTGAAACAGACATCAGACAACATGTAGAAGTCACTGTGACCCTGTAGCAAGTAGCTGTAACTAAGAATCTATTTTAAAGTTTATTTCATATATACAACATGTTGTTGTAAGTAATGCTAGCATATAAGATTGATAATCAGAATTATCGTCAATGGGAAGAAATATTAATGATTATTGATATGAAAATTGTTAACTATTGTGAGGAAATATTGTTTAGATTTATCCAAACAGACTTGTTATTGTCAATCATGTTAATTGCCAAAGACGGAAAGCAACTGTTTTTGTTATAACTCAGATGTTGACATAGTAATCCATGCATAAATGTTCTGAATGGAGTGAAATATTTTGATTTCTTTCGGAATTTTTTTAGCGTATTGGCTCAAAGATACTTCTCAGATATTTATGAATAATTGATATATATTAAGTTAATCATTTTTGATATCCATGATTTGTATCGACAGCCAGCCCTAGTTTAAGTAATGGTGTGTTGGCTGATTATGATATTGAGATGTCTGGAGAGGACGTCTGGAGAGGACATCTGGAGAGGACGGCTGACCAACTTGCATGCAACTGGCAAATCAGGCTGGTTCTGGAGTACTGAAGAACTTACATCTGTCATCTGCATGATGTTCATTGGGTACATCCCGGATGGCCCCATCGGGTACATCGGGAACATGCCTGTTGGTCCTATGGCCATGTTTGGGTACACGGCTCCCATCCCCGGGGGCTGGGCGTGGGAGTACCCAGTCTGCTGGGGCAGGATCTGAGGCTGGGGCTGGAAGGAGATCTGGGTCCCGTTCTGTGACCTGCACAAGACAGAGTAGTCACAAGCTTGTCCAACTTACAGGAACACATATATACAGATTGGACACAAGAACACCTGTACACACAACACTGTAAAGGACACCTGTACTTAACACCTGTACACACAACACTGTAAAGGACACCTGTACGTAACACCTGTACACACAACACTGTAAAGTATACACACAACACTGTAGAGGACACCTGTAGAGGGCACCTGTACTTAACACCTGTACACACAACACTGTAAAGGACACCTGTACTTAACACCTGTACACACAACACTGTAGAGGACACCTGTACTTAACACCTGTACACACAACACTGTAAAGGACACCTGTACGTAACACCTGTACACACAACACTGTAGAGGACACCTGTACTTAACACCTGTACTTAACACCTGTACACACAACACTGTAGAGGACGCCTATACTTAACACCTGTACACACATCACTGTAAAGGACACCTGTACTAAACACCTGTACACACAACACTGTAGAAGACACCTGTACTTAACACCTGTACACACAACACTGTAGAGGACACCTGTACTAAACACCTGTACACACAATACTGTAGAGGACACCTGTACTTAACACCTGTAAACAAAACACTGTAGAGGATACCTGTACTTAACACATGTACACACAACACTGTAGATGACACCTGTACTTAACACCTGTAAACAAAACACGGTAGAGGACACCTGTTCTTAACACCTGTACACACATCACTGTAGAGGACACCTGTACTAAACACACATCACTGTAGAGTACACCTGTACTTAACACCTGTACACACAACACTGTAGAGGACACCTGTACTTTACACACAATACTGTAGAGGACACTTGTACTTAACACACAATACTGTAGAGGACACCTGTACTAAACACACATCACTGTAGAGGACACCTGTACTAAACACACAACACTGTAGATGACACCTGTACTTAACACACAACACTGTAGAGGACACCTGTACTAAACACACGTACACACAACACTGTAGAGGACACCTGTACTTAACACATGTACACACAACACTGTAGAGGACACCTGTACTTAACACACAACACTGTACAGGACACCTGTACTAAACACACGTACACACAACACTGTAAAGGACACCTGTACTAAACACACATCACTGTAGAGGACACCTGTACTTAACACATGTACACACAACACTGTAGAGGACACCTGTACTTAACACACAATACTGTAGAGGACACTTGTACTAAACACACGTACACACAACACTGTAGAGGACACCTGTAGTTAACACACATCACTGTAGAGGACACCTGTACTTAACACATGTACACACAACACTGTAGAGGACACCTGTACTTAACACACAATACTGTAGAGGACACCTGTACTAAACACACAACACTGTAGAGGACACCTGTAGTTAACACACATCACTGTAGAGGACACCTGTACTTAACACATGTACACACAACACTGTAGAGGACACCTGTACTTAACACACGTACACACATCACTGTAGGGACACCTGTACTAATCACCTGTACACACAACACTGTGAGAACACCTGTCCAGACTTGATTATTTACAGACTGCAGATCTAGCTTGACTATTGCTTAGTGGGGCATTAAACAACAAACAAAGAAACAAAGCACTATCTTAGACACTGAGTACTGAAGCATGGTCATAAACCAAAACACACACGAGTTAGGTGAACATTCAAGCAATGAGACCATGTAGTATTGGTGTACAGTTGAACTAGGATACACTCAGACACAAACAAGCAGCAACATTTTTGTCCAGGGTTTCCTAAAAGAAGGCATAGGTCTCAACTATCAACAGAGCGATCACTCAACAGGTGTCAGTACAAGCACAGGAAAACATGCGTCGGAGGAGTGCACTTGGCTTGTATGCAGAAAAAGTATGACTTTGGTGTTAGACAATTTACAGTGAATCCATGCATTATCACAATTCCATTGCAACCCAAGCTATTATGTAGTTAGCAGAGTAAGCCGACCCAACTGGGGTGAAAGGTCACAGTTGTGTCAATGCAAGCACAGAGTAAACACATGCAAGGTGGGCGTGGCACAAGACACATGTTGGACGAGCACAGGCAGGGGACACAGACACATGTTAGAGCAGGACATGTGTTGGGTGAGCACAGGCAGGGGACACAGACACATGTTAGAGCAGGACATGTGTTGGGTGAGCACAGGCAGGGGACACAGACACATGTTAGAGCAGGACATGTGTTGGGTGAGCACAGGCAGGGGACACAGACACATGTTAGAGCAGGACATGTGTTGGGTGAGCACAGACAGGGGACACAGACACATGTTAGAGCAGGACATGTGTTGGGTGAGCACAGGCAGGGGACACAGACACATGTTAGAGCAGGACACGTGTTGGGTGAGCACAGGCAGGGGACACAGACACATGTTAGAGCAGGACATGTGTTGGACGAGCACAGGCAGGGGACACAGACACATGTTAGAGCAGGACATGTGTTGGGTGAGCACAGGCAGGGGACACAGACACATGTTAGAGCAGGACATGTGTTGGGTGAGCACAGGCAGGGGACACAGACACATGTTAGAGCAGGACATGTGTTGGGTGAGCACAGACAGGGGACACAGACACATGTTAGAGCAGGACATGTGTTGGACGAGCACAGGCAGGGGACACAGACACATGTTAGAGCAGGACATGTGTTGGGTGAGCACAGGCAGGGGACACAGACACATGTTAGAGCAGGACATGTGTTGGGTGAGCACAGGCAGGGGACACAGACACATGTTAGAGCAGGACATGTGTTGGGTGAGCACAGGCAGGGGACACAGACACATGTTAGAGCAGGACATGTGTTGGACGAGCACAGGCAGGGGACACAGACACATGTTAGTGCAGGACATGTGTTGGGTGAGCACAGGCAGGGGACACAGACACATGTTAGAGCAGGACATGTGTTGGACGAGCACAGGCAGGGGACACAGACACATGTTAGTGCAGGAGACGTGTTGGGTGAGCACAGGCAGGGGACACAGACACATGTTAGTGCAGGACACATGTTGGGTGAGCACAGGCAGGGGACACAGACACATGTTAGAGCAGGACATGTGTTGGGTGAGCACAGGCAGGGGACACAGACACATGTTAGTGCAGGACACCTTTTGGGTGAGCACAGGCAGGGGACACAGACACATGTTAGAGCAGGACATGTGTTGGGTGAGCACAGGCAGGGGACACAGACACATGTTAGAGCAGGACATGTGTTGGGTGAGCACAGGCAGGGGACACAGACACATGTTAGAGCAGGACATGTGTTGGGTGAGCACAGGCAGGGGACACAGACACATGTTAGTGCAGGACATGTGTTGGACGATCACAGGCAGGGGACACAGACACATGTGTGTGTGTGCAGGACACATGTCTTACGTATGTGGCATATGATCTGTGGGCACAGCTGCATGTTGCCCTTGGACCCCAGGGTCACTGGGTGGGAGGGGATGTGGCCCCCCTGGTAACATCGGGTATCCTGCTGCCTGGCCGGGATACACCTGAGAACTGCGAGTGATGTAGAGAAGGTGAGAGATGCAGTCACAATGGTTACATGTCAAGCAGGGATGTCAAGCAGGGATGTCAAGCAGGAGACACAAGAGTGACTGTTTACCTTGTTTTTCAACATGTACTGGTCACTGTTTTACAACTGAGATTTGTAAAAAGACATATTTAGGAAATACCATTCCACGATAGACTAACACAGATTACACTGTGCAGAGTTTCAGATGGCCATTGTTCACCGGTCATAGACTGATAAGATTCCAATTTGACAGATGGTTTGTTTACTTTTGACCGATAGAAAGGCTAAGCAAGGTGTCACAAGTTTCATAATTTCTTAATTGAATAGTAAGGATTACTCCTAGATACAATTTTAATTTAATAAAACAATGCACAGCCATCAAATCTTGTAATGGAATTTCTTAGCAGCAGATGTCTTTGTATCGTACTTTCTGTGTCATAGGAAAACACTGTCTCCAGCTATAGCGCCTCCGTCAAGCCCTTCAGTTATCACAGTGTTTAATTGGCCAGATAGTATATATATATGTTTTCATCCAATCACGAATGGATTTGTTGCTATGGTTAGTCCACCATTCTTGTTGATTTGGCTTATTGACTTTTGCCATTGACTTATTACATTTGTTTGCTCCAAGTCAGTGACCTGTATACAGTGTCTTGTGTGTAAATCACTGCTGGGAACCTGGAGGAATCAGGCAACCAACATCTGCTCCAAGTCAGTGGCCTGTATACAGTGTCTTGTGTGTAAATCACTGCTGGGAACCTGGAGGAATCAGGCAACCAACATCTGCTCCAAGTCAGTGGCCTGTATACAGTGTCTTGTGTGTAAATCACTGCTGGGAACCTGGAGGAATCAGGCAACCAACATCTGCTCCAAGTCATTGACCTGTATACAGTGTCTTGTGTGTGAATCACTGCTGGGAACCTAGAGCAACCAGGCAACCAACATTTGCTCCAAGTCAGTGGCCTGTATACAGTGTCTTGTGTGTAAATCACTGCTGGGAACCTGGAGGAAACAGGCAACCAACATCTGCTCCAAGTCAGTGACCTGTATACAGTGTCTTGTGTGTAAATCACTGCTTGGAACCTGGAAGAATCAGGCAACCAACATCTGCTCCAAGTCAGTGACCTGTATACAGTGTCTTGTGTGTAAATCAATGCTGGGAACCTGGAGGAAACAGGCAACCAACATCTGCTCCAAGTCAGTGGCCTGTATACAGTGTCTTGTGTGTAAATCACTGCTGGGAACCTGGAGCAACCAGGCAACCAACATCTGCTCCAAGTCAGTGACCTGTATACAGTGTCTTGTGTGTAAATCACTGCTTGGAACCTGGAAGAATCAGGCAACCAACATCTGCTCCAAGTCAGTGACCTGTATACAGTGTCTTGTGTGTAAATCACTGCTGGGAACCTAGAGCAACCAGGCAACCAACATCTGCTCCAAGTCAGTGACCTGTATACAGTGTCTTGTGTGTAAATCACTGATGGGAACCTGGAGGAACCAGGCTACCAACATCGGCTCCAAGTCATTGACCTGTATACAGTGTCTTGTGTGTAAATCACTGCTGGGAACCTGGAGGAAACAGGCAACCAACATCTGCTCCAAGTCAGTGACCTGTATACAGTGTCTTGTGTGTAAATCACTGCTTGGAACCTGGAAGAATCAGGCAACCAACATCTGCTCCAAGTCAGTGACCTGTATACAGTGTCTTGTGTGTAAATCAATGCTGGGAACCTGGAGGAAACAGGCAACCAACATCTGCTCCAAGTCAGTGGCCTGTATACAGTGTCTTGTGTGTAAATCACTGCTGGGAACCTGGAGCAACCAGGCAACCAACATCTGCTCCAAGTCAGTGACCTGTATACAGTGTCTTGTGTGTAAATCACTGCTTGGAACCTGGAAGAATCAGGCAACCAACATCTGCTCCAAGTCATTGACCTGTATACAGTGTCTTGTGTGTAAATCACTGCTGGGAACCTGGAGGAATCAGGCAACCAACATCTGCTCCAAGTCATTGACCTGTATACAGTGTCTTGTGTGTAAATCACTGCTGGGAACCTGGAGGAATCAGGCAACCAACATCTGCTCCAAGTCAGTGACCTGTATACAGTGTCTTGTGTGTAAATCACTGCTGGGAACCTGGAGGAATCAGGCAACCAACATCTGCTCCAAGTCATTGACCTGTATACAGTGTCTTGTGTGTGAATCACTGCTGGGAACCTAGAGCAACCAGGCAACCAACATCTGCTCCAAGTCATTGACCTGTATACAGTGTCTTGTGTGTAAATCACTGCTGGGAACCTGGAGGAATCAGGCAACCAACATCTGCTGAATGAGAAACTACACATGCACTACTACCCATAACCCAGGTCCTGAACTTAAACATTAGAAACATATCCACAAGTCATATGAATTCAGAAAGTGCCTCTTCCTTTAAACTGTCTTATGCACATGTTGAGAAATCTACTCATACATTTGGACCAAGTAATAAAAATGATATGGGTACATATAATTTTCTAAACAATTCAAAATTTCAAATTACATTTGTAACATGATCCTAACCTTCACAAACACAGACATTTCTTTTCATCAAACTGCAACGTTTAATCCCGTTTACAGAAAAGTATCAGAAAAGGACACCCCAGGGTTTGATGGAACAATCTCCAGTATTTGTCTTACAGAAAGGACACCCAAGGGTTTGATGAAACCATCTCTAGTATTTGTCTTACAGAAAGGACAACCCAGGGTTTGTCGGAACCATCTCTAGTATTTGTCTTACAGAAAGGACAACCCAGGGTCTGATGGAACAATCTCTAGTATTTGTCTTACAGAAAGGACACCCAAGGGTCTGATGGAACAATCTCCACTATTTGCCTTACAGAAAGGACAACCCAGGGTCTGATGGAACAATCTCTAGTATTTGTCTTACAGAAAGGACACCCCAGGGTCTGATGGAACAATCTCCACTATTTGCCTTACAGAAAGGACAACCCAGGGTCTGATGGAACAATCTCTAGTATTTGTCTTACAGAAAGGACACCCAGGGTCTGATGGAACAATCTCCACTATTTGTCTTACAGAAAAGACAACCCAGGTTTTAATGGAACAATCTCCACTATTTGTCTTACAGAAAGGATGGAACAATCTCCACTATTTGTCTTACAGAAAGGACAACCCAGGGTTTGTCGGAATAATCTCCACTATTTGCCTTACAGAAAGGACACCCAAAGGTCTAATGGAACAATCTCCACTATTTGTCTTACAGAAAGGAAAACACAGGGTTTGGTCGAACAATCACCACTATTTGTCTTACAGAAAGGACACCCCAGGGTCTGATGGAACTATCTCCACTATTTGTCTTACAGAAAGACAACAGAGGGTCAGATGGAACAATCTCCACTATTTGTCTTACAGAAAGGACAACACAGGGTCTGATGGAACAATCTCCACTATTTGTCTTACAGAAAGGACAACCCAGGGTTTGATGGAACTATCTCCACTATTTGTCTTACAGAAAGGACAACCCAGGGTTTGATGGAACAATCGCCACTATTTGTCTTACAGAAAGGACAACACAGGGTCTGATGGAACAATCTCCACTATTTGTCTTACAGAAAGGACAACCCTAGGGTCTGATGGAAAAATATATCGTCACTATTTGTCTTACAGAAAGGACAACACAGGGTCTGATGGAACAATCTCCACTATTTGTCTTACAGAAAGGACAACACAGGGTCTGATGGAACTATCTCCACTATTTGTCTTACAGAAAGGACAACACAGGGTCTGATGGAACAATCTCCACTATTTGTCTTACAGAAAGGACAACACAGGGTCTGATGGAACAATCTCCACTATTTGTCTTACAGAAAGGACAACCCAGGGTCTGATGGAACCATCTCCACTATTTGTCTTACAGAAAGGACAACACAGGGTCTGATGGAACTATCACCACTATTTGTCTTACAGAAAGGACAACACAGGGTCTGATGGAACTATCTCCACTATTTGTCTTACAGAAAGGACAACACAGGGTCTGATGGAACTATCACCACTATTTGTCTTACAGAAAGGACAACACAGGGTCTGACGGAACAATCTCCACTATTTGTCTTACAGAAAGGACAACACAGGGTCTGATGGAACTATCTCCACTATTTGTCTCACTTGGATCTGCCTGAAGGAGGTTTCCAAGCCATGTCCAGCTCCCCTCCACTGTCCAGGCTCTGGACGGATGGCATGGAGCCTAGACGAAGATTTATGCCATGCGAGGAGCCCATCGGCAGCGTCAACATGTCCTGCAAGGTAAGACACTAGGTAAGGCATCAGTAGACCACTCCATGAAGATGTTCCCCACCAACCTAGTGACATCAGTGGACCTGGTCTCCAGAAAGATGTACTTCCACCAACCTATCAGTAGACCACTCTAGGAAGATGTTCTCCCACCAACCTATCAGAGGACCACTCCAGGAGATGTACTCCCACCCACCTAGTGACATCAGTAGACCACTCTAGGAAGATGTTCTCCAACCAACCTAGTGACATCAGTGGACCACTCCATGAAGATGTACTCCCACCAACCTATCAGTGGACCACTCTAGGAAGATGTTCTCCCACCAACCTATCAGTAGACCACTCTAGGAAGATGTTCTCCCACCAACCTATCAGTAGACCACTCTAGGACGATGTTCTCCCACCCACCCAGTGACATCAGTGGACCACTGTAGGAAGATGTTCTCAGACCAACCTGTCAGTGGACCACTCCAGGAAGATGTACTCCAACCAACCTATCAGTGGACTATTCCAGGAAGATGTTCTCCCACCAACCTAGTGACATCAGTGGACCACTCTAGGAAGATGTTCTCCCACCAACCTAGTGACATCAGTGGACCACTCCAGGAAGATGTACTCCCACCCACCTAGTGACATCAGTAGACTACTCTAGGAAGATGTACATCCACCCACCATGTGAGATCAGTAGACCACTCCAGGAAGATGTACTCCCACCCACCTATCAGTGGACCACTCTAGGAAGATGTTCTCTAACCAACCTAGTGACATCAGTGGACCACTCTAGGAAGATGTACTCCCACCGACCTAGTGGCATCAGTAGACCACTCCAGGAAGATGTACTCCCACCACCCGATTCGTGGACCACTCCAGGAGATGTACTCCCACCCACCTTGTGACATCAGTAGACCACTCCAGGAAGATGTACTCCCACCAACCTAGTGACATCAGTGGACCACTCCAGGAAGATGTACTCCCAACAACCCAGTGACATCAGTGGACCACTCTAGGAAGATGTACGCCCACCCACCATGTGACATCAGTAGACCACTCTAGGAAGATGTACTCCCACCCACCTATCAGTGGACCACTCCAGGAAGATGTTCTCCCACCGACCTAGTGGAATCAGTGCACCACTCTAGGAAGATGTTCTCCCACCCACCCAGTGACATCAGTGGACCACTCTAGGAAGATGTACTCCCACCAACCTAGTGACATCAGTGGACCACTCCATGAAGATGTACTCCCACCAACCTATCAGTGGACCACTCTAGGAAGATTTTCTCCCACCGACCTAGTGGCATCAGTAGACCACTCTAGGGTGATGTTCTCCCACCCACCCAGTGACATCAGTGGACCACTCTAGGAAGATGTACTCCCACCATCCTAGTGACATCAGTGGACCACTCCATGAAGATGTACTCCCACCAACCTATCAGTGGACCACTCTAGGAAGATGTTCTCCCACCAACCTATCAGTAGACCACTCTAGGAAGATGTTCTCCCACCAACCTATCAGTAGACCACTCTAGGACGATGTTCTCCCACCCACCTTGTGACATCAGTGGACCACTGTAGGAAGATGTTCTCCAACCAACCTATCAGTGGACCACTCCAGGAAGATGTACTCCAACCAACCTATCAGTGGACTATTCCAGGAAGATGTTCTCCCACCAACCTAGTGACATCAGTGGACCACTCTAGGAAGATGTTCTCCCACCAACCTAGTGACATCATTGGACCACTCCAGGAAGATGTACTCCCACCCACCTAGTGACATCAGTAGACCACTCTAGGAAGATGTTCTCCCACCCACCCAGTGACATCAGTGGACCACTCCAGGAGATGTACTCCCACCCACCTAGTGACATCAGTAGACCACTCCAGGAAGATGTTCTCCCACCGACCTAGTGACATCAGTGGACCACTCTAGGAAGATGTTCTCCCACCCACCTAGTGACATCAGTGGACCACTCTAGGAAGATGTTCTCCCACCCACCTATCAGTGGACCACTCCAGGAAGATGTTCTCCCACCCACCCAGTGACATCAGTGGACCACTCTAGGAAGATGTTCTCCCACCCACCCACCTATCAGTGGACCACTCCAGGAAGATGTTCTCCCACCCACCCAGTGACATCAGTGGACCACTCTAGGAAGATGTTCTCCCACCCACCTATCAGTGGACCACTCCAGGAAGATGTTCTTCCACCAACCTATCAGTGGACCACTCTAGGAAGATGTTCTCCCACCCACCTAGTGACATCAGTGGACCACTCCAGGAAGATGTTCTCCCACCCACCCAGTGACATCAGTGGACCACTCTAGGAAGATGTTCTCCCACCCACCTAGTGATATCAGTGGACCACTCCAGGAAGATGTTCTCCCAACAACCTAGTGACATCAGTGGACCACTCCAGGAAGATGTTCTCCCACCCACCTAGTGACATCAGTGGACCACTCTAGGAAGATGTTCTCCCACCCACCTATCAGTGGACCACTCCAGGAAGATGTTCTTCCACCAACCTATCAGAGGACCACTCTAGGAAGATGTTCTCCCACCCACCTAGTGACATCAGTGGACCACTCTAGGAAGATGTTCTCCCACCCACCCACCTAAATGGACCATTCCAGGAAGATGTTCTCCCACCCACCCACCTATCGGTGGACCATTCCAGGAAGATGTTCTCCCACCCACCTAGTGACATCAGTAGACCACTCCAGGAAGATGTTCTCCCAACAACCTAGTGACATCAGTGGACCACTCTAGGAAGATGTTCTCCCACCCACCTAGTGACATCAGTGGACCACTCCAGGAAGATGTTCTCCCACCCACTCAGTGACATCAGTGGACCACTCCAGGAAGATGTTCTCCCACCCACCTAGTGACATCAGTGGACCACTCTAGGAAGATGTTCTCCCACCCACCCAGTGACATCAGTAGACCACTCCAGGAAGATGTTCTCCCACCCACCCAGTGACATCAGTGGACCACTCTAGGAAGATGTTCTCCCACCCACCCAGTGACATCAGTGGACCACTCTAGGAAGATGTTCTCCCACCCACCCACCTATCAGTGGACCACTCCAGGAAGATGTTCTCCCACCCACCCAGTGACATCAGTGGACCACTCTAGGAAGATGTTCTCCCACACACCTATCAGTGGACCACTCCAGGAAGATGTTCTCCAACCCACCCACCTATCAGTGGACCACTCCAGGAAAATGTTCTCCCACCCACCTAGTGATATCAGTGGACCACTCCAGGAAGATGTTCTCCCACCCACCCAGTGACATCAGTGGACCACTCTAGGAAGATGTACTTGCACCCACCTAGTGACATCAGTGGACCACTCCAGGAAGATGTACTCCCACCATCCTATCAGTGGACCACTCTAGGAAGATGTACTCCTACCAACCTAGTGACATCAGTGGACCAATCTAGGAAGATGTACTCCCACCAACCTAGTGACATCAGTGGACCACTCTAGGAAGATGTTCTCCCACCAACCTAGTGACAGCAGTGGACCACTCCAGGAAGATGTACTCCCACCAACCTATCAGTGGACCACTCTAGGAAGATGTACTCCCACCAACCTTGTGACATCAGTGGACCACTCCAGGAAGATGTTCTCCCATCCACCTAGTGACATCAGTAGACCACTCTAGGACGATGTTCTCCCACCAACCTTGTGACATCAGTAGACCACTCTAGGAAGATGTTCTCCCACCGACCTATCAGTGGACCACTCCAGGAAGATGTACTCCCACCAACCTATCAGTAGACCACACTAGGAAGATGTACTCCCACCAACCTACCAGTGGACCACTGTGGATGATGTATCCCCGGCCAACCTCGCGACCTCTGACTGACAGCACGTTATGGCTCACCTTGACATCAGTGGACCACTGTAGGATGATGTATCCCCAGCCAACCTCACATCCTTTGAATGACAGTATGTTATGACTCACCTTGGCATCAGTGGACCACTGTAGGATGATGTATCCCCAGCCAACCTCACATCCTTTGAATGACAGTATGTTATGACTCACCTTGACATCAGTGGACCACTGTAGGAGGATGTATCCCCAGCCAACCTCACATCCTTTGAATGACAGTATGTTATGACTCACCTTGGCATCAGTGGACCACTGTAGGAGGATGTATCCCCGGCCAACCTCACATCCTTTGAATGACAGTATGTTATGACTCACCTTGGCATCAGTGGACCACTGTAGGAGGATGTATCCCCAGCCAACCTCACATCCTTTGAATGACAGTATGTTATGACTCACCTTGGCATCAGTGGACCACTGTAGGAGGATGTATCCCCAGCCAACCTCACATCCTTTGAATGACAGTATGTTATGACTCACCTTGGCATCAGTGGACCACTGTAGGAGGATGTATCCTCGGCCAACCTCACATCCTTTGAATGACAGTATGTTATGACTCACCTTGGCATCAGTGGACCACTGTAGGAGGATGTATCCCCAGCCAACCTCACATCCTTTGAATGACAGTATGTTATGACTCACCTTGGCATCAGTGGACCACTGTAGGAGGATGTATCCCCAGCCAACCTCACATCCTTTGAATGACAGTATGTTATGACTCACCTTGGCATCAGTGGACCACTGTAGGAGGATGTATCCCCAGCCAACCTCACATCCTTTGAATGACAGTATGTTATGACTCACCTTGGCATCAGTGGACCACTGTAGGAGGATGTATCCCCGGCCAACCTCACATCCTTTGAATGACAGTATGTTATGACTCACCTTGGCATCAGTGGACCACTGTAGGAGGATGTATCCCCAGCCAACCTCACATCCTTTGAATGACAGTATGTTATGACTCACCTTGGCATCAGTGGACCACTGTAGGAGGATGTATCCCCGGCCAACCTCACATCCTTTGAATGACAGTATGTTATGACTCACCTTGGCATCAGTGGACCACTGTAGGAGGATGTATCCCCAGCCAACCTCACATCCTTTGAATGACAGTATGTTATGACTCACCTTGGCATCAGTGGACCACTGTAGGAGGATGTATCCCCAGCCAACCTCACATCCTTTGAATGACAGTATGTTATGACTCACCTTGGCATCAGTGGACCACTGTAGGAGGATGTATCCCCAGCCAACCTCACATCCTTTGAATGACAGTATGTTATGACTCACCTTGGCATCAGTGGACCACTGTGGATGATGTATCCCCAGCCAACCTCACATCCTTTGAATGACAGTATGTTATGACTCACCTTGGCATCAGTGGACCACTGTAGGAGGATGTATCCCCAGCCAACCTCACATCCTTTGAATGACAGTATGTTATGACTCACCTTGGCATCAGTGGACCACTGTGGATGATGTATCCCCAGCCAACCTCACATCCTTTGAATGACAGTATGTTATGACTCACCTTGGCATCAGTGGACCACTGTAGGAGGATGTATCCCCCGGCCAACCTCGCATCCTTTGAATGACAGTATGTTATGACTCACCTTGGCATCAGTTGACCACTGTAGGAGGATGTATCCCCCGGCCAACCTCGCATCCTTTGAATGACAGCACGTTATGACTCACCTTAGCATCAGTTGACCACTGTAGGAAGACATATCCCCCGGCCAGCCTCGCGGCCTCGTTGTCTTGCATGTCTGTTGATGGCATCTTGTAGACAAAGCCCTCGTCAGGTGATCGATGAGGTCCCCCTACCAGAGATATTGTGACATCACGATTGCTGGGGTGTTGTAGTGGGCTCCATGCTGCCCATCTGACCGATACAGTTCGGGTGTGTGCACGGGCAAAGCTCAAGGATAACTGTCAACATAGAGTCATTTAAACTTTCTTCCAACAAAACACAAACCACAAAGTATCAAAAGGGCATTATGCAGATCTAAAAAGTGAATGAAGATGTCAGGTTTTTGTATGTTACCTTCCTATCTTTAGCTGTGAGTGGCTCCCCGATCACATACTCAAGGGAGAAGATGATGGAGAACATGGGGTCTTCCAGGAACTCAGAGAACTGAACCTTGTTCTTCAGCATCAAGTCATTCGTTCCGCTTATGTTGCTGCAAACAAAACACATGTCAGTGAGGTCAGATGTCACTGAGGTCAGATGTCAGGAAGGTCAGGTGTCAGTAAGGTCAGATGTCAGAGGTTGTAAGTACTAAGTAAGGTCAGTGGGGTCAGATGTCACTATGGTCAGATGCCACTGAGGTCATAAGTCAGTAAGGTCAGATGTCACTGAGGACATGTCAGTAAGGTCAGAGGTCAATGAGGTTAGATGTCACTGAGGTCATAAGTCAGTAAGATCAGATGTCACTAAGCTTAGATGCCAGTAAGGTCAGATGCCAGTGAGGTCGGAAGTCTGTGAGGTCGGAAGTCACTAAGATCACATGTTAGTGAGAACAGATTTCACCAAGAGCAGATGTTAAGGTTGTCGATGTCAGTTTGTTATTTAACAACACAGTCAGTAAAGCCAGTCCTCCAGTGTGCAAACACGCTACTGACCATGACCCTGTAGACCCAGTCCTCCGGTGTGCGAACATGCTACTGCGACGGAAGCTAGGGCTGGCTGTGGGTTTCCGTGACGAGCTGCTGAGACTCTCTAGATGGAAGGTCTGAGGCTTTTCCACATAACACCAGCCATTATGAACACCAACCTGCAACACAACAGTGTGTATAGGGTGATCACCAATCACACAACGCGCAATATGGTATTACATATTTATATACCGCAGGTATCCAGGTAATAGTATCTACTTTAATGCGGTTTTATGCGTTCCCTGACCAGTTGATCTGTTCGCATTCCAATCAATATTCTCAACTCCCTGGGGAGTATACAACGCAAGCTGCCTAGGGGCGACAGAAGGTGTTTACATACATACTCACATATCAGGTAGCCATTCTCTGCTGGGTGAACAGAGGTACATGTACTCACCAATCATGTGTAGTGTACACCTTGAATCACCAATCAGGTGTAGTGTACACCTTTAATCACCAATCAGGTGTAGTGTACACCTTTAATCACCAATCAGGTGTAGTGTATACCTTTAATCACCAATCAGGTGTAGTGTACACCTTTAATCACCAATCATGTGTAGTGTACATCTTGATCAGGTGTATTGTCACCTTTAATCACCAATCAGTCGTACTGTACACCTTTAATCACCAATCATAAGTAGTGAACACCTTTAATCACCAATCATGTGTAGTGTACACCTTTAATCACCAATCAGGTGTAGTGTACACCTTTTATCACCAATCAGTTGTAGTGTACACTTTTAATCGCCAATCATGTGTAGTGTACGCCTTTAACAATGTTTAAACACCAATCAGGGGTAGTGTACACCTTTAATCACCAATCAGGTGTAGTGTACACCTTTAATCACCAATCAGGTGTAGTGTATACCTTTAATCACCAATCAGGTGTAGTGTACACCTTTAATCACCAATCAGGTGTAGTGTACACCTTTAATCACCATTCATGTGTAGTGTACATCTTGATCAGGTGTATTGTCACCTTTAATCACCAATCAGTCGTACTGTACACCTTTAATCACCAATCATAAGTAGTGAACACCTTTAATCACCAATCATGTGTAGTGTACACCTTTAATCACCAATCAGGTGTAGTGTATACCTTTTATCACCAATCAAATGTAGTGTGCACTTTTAATCACCAATCAGGTGCAGTGTACACCTTTAATCACCAATCAGGTGTAGTGTAAACCTTTAATCACCAATCAGCCATACTGTACACCTTTAATCACCAATCATTAGTAGTGAACACCTTAAATCACCAATCATGTGTAGTGTACACCTTTAACCACCAATCAGGTGTAGTGTACACCTTTAATCACCAATCACACGATGTGTACACCCTTAATCACCAATCACACGACGTGTACACCTGTAATCAACAATCACACTATGTGTACACCTGTATTCAACAATCACACAATGTTCTACACTTGTAATCACCAATCACACGACGTGTACACCTTTAATCACCAATCACACAATGTGTACACCTGTAATCAACAATCACACGTATACATCTGTAATCACCAATCACACGACGTGTACACCTGTAATCAACAATCACACAACGTGTACACCTGTAATCAACAATCACACAATGTGTACACCTGTAATCAACAATCACATGACGTGTACACCTGTAATCAACAATCACACAAAGTGTACACCTGTAATCAACAATCACATGACGTGTACACCTGTAATCAACAATCACACAAAGTGTACACCTGTAATCAACAATCACACAAAGTGTACACCTGTAATCAACAATCACACAACGTGTACGCCTGTAATCAACAATCACACAAAGTGTACACCTGTAATCAACAATCACACAACGTGTACACCTGTAGTCAACAATCACACGACGTGTACACCTGTAATCAACAATCACACAAAGTGTACACCTGTAATCAACAATCACACAACGTGTACATCTGTAATCAACAATCACACAACGCGTACACCTGTAATCAACAATCACTCATTGTGTACACCTGTAATCACCAATCACACGACGTGTACACCTGTAATCGTTAGTCAGGTTTCAGGTGATAGAGGCAGGCAGCACGTACCTGTAATCGTCTCTCTAAGACTGTGACAGGGGGAGCATCTTCCAGCGTCTTCTTCTCTCGGAGTGCCCGATCATCCTGCATCAGTGAGCAAAGTTCCGTCTCGAACATGTCCATATTGGGCTGCAGGTGCACATACACACCCTCCAGCTGAATTGGCACCGTGCGCAACGTCTTCGGACGCTTCAACTTGTCCGCCCCTGTACATACCAGACAGCAGGTCAGTGGTAACGCTAACAACTCGGCCTTTTGGAGGATAATAAGGTAAAATATCAAGTGCTCCAAATCGGCCTAAAAACGGGCTAAGGTTAGGCGACGTGAAATGCCATTTGATGTGGTTTGAGACCATTGCGACATTTTTCATGAAAAAAGTGCTCAACACAACGCAGAGATACGTTCTTAGGGTAAAATATAGAGTTCTCAAATCGGGGTCACAGCAGCTGAAGTAAGACCACATTTGACGTGGCCATTGAGACCTGTGATGCATTTCAGCTGAAATCGCTTTGTGAAAGGGGACTAACATAACTATTACCATAAACATTCAGGTATGAATTCCACACTGTCATACGATGGAATTCCGTCAATATCTCACCTGCAGTTTGGTCATCCACCATCCCCGGGATGACGTCCTTTCCGCTGACGATGACATTCTCTGGAATCAGGTTCATGACCCTCAGCATAGACTTGTGGGTCGCCACGGTGAAGCTGAGCTGGCATCCCGTAATCGGCTTGAGCAACTGGTTACCTGAAACAGTCAATACACATCACATGGGAAGGCTTAAACACAACAGTCAACTCTACATCACACGGAAAGGTTTAAACACAACAGTGAACTCCTCATCACCTGGGGGAAGGCTTAAACACAACAGTCAACAACACATCACTCGGGAAGGTTTAAACACAACAGTGAACTCCATATCATATGGGAAGGTTTAAACACAACAGTCAACTCTACATCACACGGAAAGGTTTAAACACAACAGTGAACTCCATATCATATGGGAAGGCTTAAACACAACAGTCAACTCTACATCACACGGAAAGGTTTAAACACAACAGTGAACTCCATATCATATGGGAAGGTTTAAACACAACAGTCAACTCTACATCACATGGGAAGGCTTAAACACAACAGTCAACAACACATCACTCGGGAAGGTTTAAACACAACAGTGAACTCCATATCATATGGGAAGGTTTAAACACAACAGTCAACTCTACATCACACGGGAAGGTCTAAACACAATAGTCAACGCCACATCTCATGGGGGAAGGTTTAAACACAACAGTCAACGCCACATCTCATGGGGGAAGGTTAAAACACAACAGTCAACTCTACAACTCATGGGGGAAGGTGTAAACACAACAGTCAACGCCACATCTTATGGGGGAAGGTTTAAACTCAATAGTCAACGCCACATCTCATGGGGGAAGGTTTAAACACAACAGTCAACGCCATATCTCATGGGGGAAGGTCTAAACACAATAGTCAACGCCACATCTCATGGGGGAAGGTTAAAACACAACAGTCAACGCCACATCTCATGGGGGAAGGTTAAAACACAACAGTCAACTCCACATCATACGGGAAGGTTTAAACACAACAGTCAACTCCTCATCACCTGGGGGAAGGTTTAAACACAACAGGCACCGCCACATCTCATGGGGGAAGGTTTAAACACAACAGTCAACGCCACATCTCATGGGGGAAGGTTAAAACACAACAGTCAACGCCACATCTCATGGGGGAAGGTTAAAACACAACAGTCAACTCCACATCATACGGGAAGGTTTAAACACAACAGTCAACTCCTCATCACCTGGGGGAAGGTTTAAACACAACAGGCACCACCACATCTCATGGGGGAAGGTTTAAACACCACAGTCAAGGCCACATGGGGGTAGGTTTAAACACAACAGTCAACTCTACATTACATGGGGGAAGGTTTAGGGTTAGGGTTTTATAGGGCCAAATGGGCAAGTACAGGCATATATAAGGCCAAATGGGGAATTACAGGGATTTATACTGCCAAATGGGGAATTACAGGGATTTATAGGACCAAATGAAAAATAACAGGGATTTATAGGGCCAAATGGAAGATTACAGGGATTTACAGGGCCAAATGGGGAATTACAGGGATTTACAGGGCCAAATGGGGAATTACAGGGATTTATAAGGCCAAATGGGGAATTACAGGGATTTATAGGGCCAAATGGGGAATTACAGGGATTTATAAGGCCAAATGGGGAATTACAGGGATTTATAGGGCCAAATGGGGAATTACAGGGATTTATAAGGCCAAATGGGGAATTACAGGGATTTATAGGGCCAAATGGGGAATTACAGGGATTTATAAGGCCAAATGGGGAATTACAGGGATTTACAGGGCCAAATGGGGAATTACTGGGATTTACAGGGCCAAATGGGGAATTACAGGGATTCATAGGGCCAAATGGGGAATTACAGGGATTTACAGGGCCAAATGGGGAATTACAGGGATTTATAAGGCCAAATGGGGAATTACAGGGATTTACAGGGCCAAATGGAAGATTACAGGGATTTACAGGGCCAAATTGGGAATTACAGGGATTTATAGGGCCAAATGGGAAATTACAGGGATTTATAGGGCCAAATGGGGAATTACAGGGATTTATAGGTCCAAATTGGGAATTACAGGGATTTACATGGCCAAATTGGAAATTACAGGGATTTATAGGGCCAATTGGGGAATTACAGGGATTTATAGGTCCAAATTGGGAATTACAGGGATTTACAGGGCCAAATGGGAAATTACAGGGATTTATAGGGCCAATTGGGGAATTACAGGGATTTATAGGTCCAAATTGGGAATTACAGGGATTTACAGGGCCAAATGGGGAATGACAGGGATTTATAAAGCCAAATAGGGAATTACAGGGATTTATAAGGCCAAATGGGGAATTACAGGGATTTATAGGGCCAAATGGGGAATTACAGGGATTTATAGGGCCAAATGGGGAATTACAGGGATTTATAAGGCCAAATGGGGAATTACAGGGATTTATAGGGCCAAATGGGGAATTACAGGGATTTATAGGGCCAAATGGGGAATTACAGGGATTTACAGGGCTAAAGATAAGGAACATGGATGGGTAACATGGGGAAGTATTGTGAAAGATTGGGGAGAATATCAAAAGACACTTACTCTCCAGGGGGTCGTCCATGAACAGCAGAGCTCTGGGAGATCCGTAGTACATCTCAACCCTGCAACATAACACCCATCTGTACATGTGTCACATCCTCAGGCCAAACTAGACAACACCACCACATCCAGCCAGTATCTTCATCAAGACCACTTGGAAAGATCCAACAACTACCAAGTCTTAGGATTGCAAGTAAGTGTGCGACAGTCATGACTGAACCATGTGTAACAAGGTCAAGGACATCACACAGTGTGTGGTTTAACAAGGTAAAGACATCACACAGTGTGTGGTTTAACAAGGTAAAGACATCACACAGTGTGCACGTGGTTTAACAAGGTCAAAGACCTCACAGAGTGTGTGGTTTAACAAGGTTAAAGACCTCACAGAGTGTGTAGTTTAACAAGGTCAAAGACCTCACAGTGTGTGGTTTAACAAGGTTAAAGACCTCACAGAGTGTGTGGTTTAACAAGGTTAAAGACCTCACAGAGTGTGTGGTTTAACAAGGTCAAAGACCTCATGGAGTGTGTGGTTGGTTAACAAGGTCAAAGACCTCACAGAGTGTGTGGTTGGTTAACAAGGTCAAAGACCTCACAGAGTGTGTGGTTGGTTAACAAGGTTAAAGACCTCACAGAGTGTGTGGTTTAACAAGGTCAAAGACCTCATGGAGTGTGTGGTTGGTTAACAAGGTCAAAGACCTCACAGAGTGTGTGGTTGGTTAACAAGGTCAAAGACCTCACAGAGTGTGTGGTTGGTTAACAAGGTTAAAGACCTCACAGAGTGTGTGGTTTAACAAGGTCAAAGACCTCACAGAGAGTGTGGTTTAACAAGGTCAAAGACCTCATGGAGTGTGTGGTTTAACAAGGTCAAAGACCTCACAGAGTGTGTGGTTTAACAAGGTCAAAGACCTCACAGAGTGTGTGGTTTAACAAGGTCAAAGACCTCACAGAGTGTGTGGGGCAATCAAGTATCTTTTAGTTGTAGAGAAACATGCATGAACAATATGCACAAAGCCTTTAGAATTGTTTTGAAAAATTAAGAACATTAAACCTAATTGTGATCAAAAACACTTGGATGTTTTTCTTGGCACAACAATCCCGAGAGGATGCATGTCAAATTGAACTCTGCTTGAGGCAGGTATTTTGTGATTCTTTTCCTTTTGTACACACCTTGTTTCAGCAAATAATGTTTATCTCCCATTGTCTAAAGTATATTCAGTTTATCTCCCATTGTCTAAAGTATATTCAGTTTATCTCCCATTGTCTAAAGTATATTCAGTTTATCTCCCATTATCTAAAGTATATTCAGTTTATCTCCCATTATCTAAAGTATATTCAGTTTATCTCCCATTGTCTAAAGTATATTCAGTTTATCTCCCATTGTCTAAAGTATATTCAGTTTATCTCCCATTGTCTAAAGTATATTCAGTTTATCTCCCATTGTCTAAAGTATATTCAGGTTACCTCCCATTGTCTAAAGTATATTCAGTTTATCTCCCATTGTCTAAAGTATATTCAGTTTATCTCCCATTGTCTAAAGTATATTCAGTTTATCTCCCATTGTCTAAAGTATATTCAGTTTATCTCCCACTGTCTAAAGTATATTCAGTTTATCTCCCATTGTCTAAAGTATATTCAGTTTATCTCCCATTGTCTAAAGTATATTCAGTTTATCTCCCATTGTCTAAAGTATATTCAGTTTATCTCCCCTTGTCTGAAGTATATTCACTTTATCTTCCATTGCAACTTGGGGGTCTGCGATTTTATCGAACAAAATAAATTTGTCCCCAAAATACTTGAAAACCAAAATTACACTTCAGACTGTTTGAAAAAAAAGAACTTGTCTGCCACAAAAAGGCATATTTGTTAAAACAGTATTCAACCTCCCCCCTCCCTCCATGTGTTCCGTAGGCATGCAAGTGTAGAGGAACCAGGAATACATTAAACAAAATAATCCAAAGAGAACAAGCACGGACTGACTCCTGGGGGGACCTGCCTGACATCCCTCCCAGGTACTTGAACAGCAGTGAGCAATGGACAGTGACCTTCACTCTGAAGGGCAAAGTGACGGTCAGAACCACCACACAAGCCAGCTAGGTCAGACTTGCACAACAGGACCACTGTTACTGTCTCCTCTGAGACGCCATTGTTACTGTTTCAGCTGCTTACTTCTGTGTTGGCAGCTGGACGCTCCGCGCAGAGTCCGGCAAGTCGGAGTCATTCTTGAAGGGCCGGATGATGCCCCAGCCACAGGCCACAGCCTGGCGCCGTCCCGAGTCATCGTAAGTGTGGGCCACAATCTCCACCACCGCAATCAGGCTGATGTTGGTGATAGACGTGTGGAAGTAGATGTGCTGAAACAAACATTACTCACTGTAACTCTGTAAATATAGCGACAAAACCCGTTCCATATCCAATAGAAATCTCTGCATAAAGCAGAGTCGATTGTACAATTCCGACTATATCTTGAGAATGTGTTTATGAATCACTAACAAATAGTGATGATACCAGGTGTTTGCGAAAAGGTGAACGTATCCTGCCCCACCGGTAGCACCCTTCACAAACACATGCAAAGACAAGTCAAATGTTTGTTCACCTGGAAAAACACGGGAACAAATGGTAAGAGTCAAAATAGGGAATTGCATCAGACATAATTCTTGTCACTGAGGCGACAAATAGGGAAATGTCCTAAACATGTCTACAACATACACAATAGTTTGATGTTAAGAGATGAGGAATGCTGTTTACATGCAGGTATAACAGACAATTTATTCAATCAAATTTAAACTACAAATCTTAATTAGTTTTTATGTTTCGTGTATTCAATTATCGTAAACAGCATGTGTGAAAGATATTTAATTTGAATGAATAAAATATACAGTTTTTAGAACTCTTTATGTAGTAAATGACGAGTCTTGTATAGTAGAGATGAGTTTGTGCAAAAAGATGAGTGAACATGATGAATGGGAAAATTACAGGCTTTCTAAAGAAGACAATTGGCATAAAGTGACTGTCGTAACCTCTGATGTTACAGAAAAGATACTACCCAGCATCTCTGTTCCCATATATAGGTAATAAAAAACATTTGGAAAGCTTACTAAGGCCTTGAATGTTGCAACCAGAACAAACAAACTTCTGAGCAAGAGTTGTATGATGCTCTTTGAAATCTTGGTAGATTGAACCTCAAACGTGGACACCAAGGGCAGGAGCTGCTGGAATACTGCTTGACATAAAGGGAGAGTCGACGACTGGAAAGATGACATACAGTCATAGTCTTGTAGAGAGTGTTTTGTCACTCAGGTGAGGCGGTCTCACTGGTCTCCTTAATTTCTAGTTCAGGTGGGTAAATCAGTGGAAGGGAATTGGCTACTTGATGGTTATTGAACGATATCAGAACATTGATATACCTGAAGCCTAAGTTGTACTTCTGGCCAAATTAACTTGTTTTGATTTGGGCAGATTGAGGACCTGGTTATATTGTAACTTGGGCAGACTGAGTACCTGGTTATAATGTAACTTGGGCAGACTGAGTACCTGGTTATATTGTAACTTGGGCAGACTGAGTACCTGGTTATATTGTAACTTGGGCAGACTGAGTACCTGGTTATATTGTAACTTGGGCAGACCGAGTACCTGGTTATAATGTAATTTGGGCAGACTGAGTACCTGGTTATATTGTAACTTGGGCAGACTGAGTACCTGGTTATAATGTAACTTGGGCAGACTGAGTACCTGGTTATATTGTAACTTGGGCAGACTGAGTACCTGGTTATATTGTAACTTGGGCAGACTGAGTACCTGGTTATATTGTAACTTGGGCAGACCGAGTACCTGGCGTGCATTCAATAAGCCGTTTGGTGCCGAGGCCCCAGCGAGCACCTCCGAATATTTCCTAATGAACGGAACGCACGCTGAGAGCGCTTTCTAGCGCCTCCGCGCATACTGAGGGGGAGGCACGCCGAGGGACAAAGATGGCGGACTTGGACAAATGCGGGGCCTGTGAACATTACATTTTCGACATGGAACAACTTGTTAGACATACACGGACTCAGTGGTGATGTTTGATACCACCACATAAGTAAATACATTTATTGGAAGACTTTTCACTTGTTAAAACCAGGACATTCCAATTGTTTTAGCTGCATTGTGAAGTCCCTCACAGCACGGAGTATTTTCCCTTGCAACCCATGTTAATTTCAGTACAGAAAAATTGCTTTTCATGCGTCTGTTTGTGAACAAGATTCATGCATAATAAAATTTGGTATGAAGTTGCAGTTTTGTCCCAATAACACTCATATGATTTCTTTTTGTAAACATTTGACATGTGTTATTATGCAATATAAACCTTCATTTGTCGAAACTGGAAACGTAAATTGAGATATTTTCATAGGTGTCTATCTTCTCTTAAATAAATCTAAAACATTGCGAATTGTTGTTTTTTACTGCAGTTACAATATTCCAGCAATATCAGGGTGGCCTGTAAATAATTGATTTTGTCCCTGACAACTTTACCAGTGGTTGATTTGGACAACGTACCATGCCTTCGGGGCATTAGTGACCAACTTGTGTTATTCGGGGACAAGCAGTTAGGTTACTGAAAGGGGCAAGTGGTTACGAATGGCCGTCGGGGTACAATGAAACACAATCCACCAAGTCACCGATCCATTTAGTTGAATCATACAATATGCATGCATAGATTACTTTTGGTCAATGAACATAACCAGGAATCCCCAAGTGTTGACTAAAAAAACACACCCCAGGAAATATTGTTTTTCCCGAACAAGAGCGAGGGTAATACATTTATTCTTAGACGAGTTTCGTAAAATCAGTATGACAAACATGCGAGTGTAATAACTTCTTTGTTACCTATTATTTCTTAATCCATCTGAGCTTTCCTTTAGAGAAATGCACTGATCACGACCGCCGTCTTAGAACACCACAATTGTTAAATGACGTCAACAGTTTTCAGCTATGAAAATAGAATACTAAACGAGCTCCCGTGTAATACCAATTTTATGAAACGAGTGAATAGTTGTATCTGCCGAGCGAAAGCGAGTCAGATACCACAACTATTCACGAGTTTAATAAAATTGGTTTTACACGGGAGCGAGTTTAGCATGGTATAGTATTTTATTTATTACTTGCCATTTATAACGTTTTTAGAATTATACTGTTGAGTATGAATAGGCTGACACCTACACGATCCACGGCATAGTCCAAATGAGTTTAACTGAATAATACTTTAAACACGTCAAAATGAATTTAATACCATACAACAGTCCACCTTTAGAATTCACAAAATTATCGTAGGGCTAAGACTATCGCAACTCACATACTTTAACAGACTAACGATTGTCGTTGCGATACAATACGATCGCCTTGTGGAACGGGCCTTGCACCTCAAAGTTTACAATAACGTCACAATACCCGATGACGTAATTTGTGGAATTTTGTTGCAAGATCCATCAGCGAAACATTGCAGTGTGACGTCAGCCTAGCAACAAGGTTGCTGGGGTCATCGGGTGTGCATAAGCTCCTCTCAACTCAACTCCACACGCAATGTCATTGAATAAGCCATGTTGAGAGCTTTCAATATTTGTTCGTGAAACGTGTTCCGAGAGTACATAAGCACGCGTTTTGGTATTACACAATGTGTAATACAGCTGTATGTTTATTAAACGGGTGATCTCTTCAAGCGCAAGTAATAAAATATACTAGCGCGCGTGAACGATATTGCACCAGTGCACATACGATTTTTAGTAACTCGATTTTTTTTCTAACCCTATAGGTAATTAATTATTTTTGTGATTTATGAGACTTTGTTCTTGCCGTTTTGGCAATATAGTGACATGTTTTTCCCGATGTATTTAATCTATTCTCCTTGATAACTGTCCAGAATATACTGAAATTAAATATATATGAATATAAACATCAAACCATTATGTTTTACCCAAATAACTGGTAAATATAATACCTGGAATGCAGTTTTAAGAAATAAGATTTTATTTGGGCTCTTAAATCCACATCTTCGATAGCTTCAATGCAGAACCAGAAGTCCTTATTCACCTAACGTTCCAATTCGACTGTATTTTATTTACCCCAGTACGTTTGTAAATACAGTACGACACGAGTATAACGAACACGGATAGAGCGAACAAACGGATGCAACAAAATCCACGATTTATCTCCTATATATTATCATATAAAATTTACGTACATAACCAACTCTCTACAGTGACCTAACGTGTGTAGAGAACTGATATCTTATCCCCGACAAGCATATCTACCACTAATTAGTGTACAGCGAACTGAGAAATCTCATTCAGTGTAGAGTGTCACTGACAATCACAGTCTATATTTTGATTTTCCAATGTTAAATAAGTCGGTAGGATTACATCAGTTGGGTCGACGTATATCCCGATAATGCCATAAAATAGAGTTTTGTTGACTGATCGGTGACCGTCTAACTAACGTAAAGTTTATCGTATCTTTATTATAAACAATAATACTTTACATACACAATGTTCAACAATATTGCTAAAATCAGTCTGCAACGCCATTTTGAAAACCGCACCCTCTGCCGGCGGCAGTTGCCTGGTCATTCGATTAAACCCGAGCGCCCGCAGAGAGCGCTAAGTAAGCGCTCAGAAAGCGCCTCGGCCTATTGAACGCATGCCTGGTTATATTATGCAGACTGAGTACCTGGTTATATTGTAACTTGGGCAGACTGAGTACCTGGTTATATTGTAACTTGGGCAGACCGAGTACCTGGTTATATTGTGCAGACTGAGTACCTGGTTATATTGTAACTTGGGCAGACCGAGTACCTGGTTATATTGTGCAGACTGAGTACCTGGTTATATTGTGCAGACAGTACCTGGTTATATTGTAACTTGGGCAGACCGAGTACCTGGTTATATTGTGCAGACTGAGTACCTGGTTATATTGTAACTTGGGCAGACCGAGTACCTGGTTATATTGTGCAGACAGAGTACGTGGTTATATTGTAACTTGGGCAGACCGAGTACCTGGTTATATTGTGCAGACTGAGTACCTGGTTATATTGTAACTTGGGCAGACCGAGTACCTGGTTATATTGTGCAGACTGAGTACCTGGTTATATTGTGCAGACAGTACCTGGTTATATTGTAACTTGGGCAGACCGAGTACCTGGTTATATTGTGCAGACTGAGTACCTGGTTATATTGTAACTTGGGCAGACCGAGTACCTAGTTATATTGTAACTTGGGTAGACTGAGTGCCTGGTTATATTGTAACTTGGGCAGACTGAGTACCTGGTTATATTGTAACTTGGGCAGACTGGTAGCTCCTCCCCTTCCTGCCATCGTCGGTCCCAGCCACTGTCGACCACAGAACTCCCGGAACGCCACATCGTAGAGACTGACAGACAGCTGGTACTCTGCCCGGGTGTTGACAAGCTGCAACAAAAACAGACAATGACAACGCTGATATAATCACCTCCGGCCTTCACCCCTTCATGCTTGCTATACTTCGTTCAATAGACATCTGAGCGCAATGAATGTCAAAAGTCTATGTTAAGATAAGGGATAAATGACCCTCTTAGCACTATGACTGTGTAAGTATGGACAAAGCCCCATTCAACAAAGTGACCTAAGAACTAAGAGGATCATAATTCCCATTTCTTCAAAACGACATAAGACAGTCACGGCGGTGCCAATATGTGCACAGTACACAAACAAACTCAAGACAGATGTCGCTGCCCCACTCACCACTGCAGGTCTTGCGATGCCGTCCACCTTCCTCAAGTTCAGACAGAACGGAACAAAGTCATCAAGCTTTACCTCACCAGTGACGAGTCTTGGATGGGACAGAACACAGCGCCATGACAACAACCTACTCAAGCGATTTGAGTCAGAGTCGAGAATATCTCCTTTGATTGACTTAGTTGAGACCTTGTTCTGTGTGTCTCCTCGGCCTTCATCCTCGAAATGCAAAGTTCTGGTGTGCTTATCACGTTTGGCCGACATGGTCTACTTGATTTGAGAGATCACCTCAGCATCACGACATCGTAACTTCTCAAAATAGGAAACATTTCACCATCACAACATCGTAACTTCTCAAAACAGGAAATATCTCACCTTCACAACATCGTAAATTCTCAAAACAGGAGATTATCTCACCATCACAACATCGTAACTTCTCAAAACAGGAGGTATCTCACCATCACAACATCTTAACTTCTCAAAAAAGGAAATTATTTCACCATCACAACATCGTAATTTTTCAAAAAAGGAGGTATCTCACCATCACAACATCGTAACTTCTCAAAAAAGGAGATTATCTCACCATCACAACTCGTAACTTCTCAAAACAGGAGATTATCTCACCATTGCAACATCATAACTTCTCAAAACAGGAGATTTTCTCACCATTACAACATCTTAACTTCTCAAAACAGGAGGTATCTCACCATCACAACATCTTAACTTCTCAAAACAGGAAACATTTCACCATCACAACTCGTAACTTCTCAAAACAGGAGATTATCTCACCATCACAACATCGTAACTTCTCAAAACAGGAGATTATCTCACCATCACAACATCGTAACTTCTCAAAGCAGGAGATTATCTCACCATCACAACATCGTAACTTCTCAAAACAGGAGGTATCTCACCATCACAACATCGTAACTTCTCAAAACAGGAAACATTTCACCATCACAACTCGTAACTTCTCAAAACAGGAGATTATCTCACCATCACAACATCGTAACTTCTCAAAACAGGAGGTATCTCACCATCACGACATCGTAACTTCTCAAAACAGGAGGTATCTCACCATAACAACATCATAAATTCTCAAAACAGGAGATATCTCACCATCACAACATCATAAATTCTCAAAACAGGAGATTTTCTCACCATCACAAAATCATAACTTCTCAAAATAGGAGAATATTTCACCATCACAACATCTTCACTTCTCAAAACAGGAGATATCTCACCATCACAACATCTTCACTTCTCAAAACAGGAGATGATCTCATCATCACAACATCGTAACTTCTCAAAACAGGAGGTATCTCACCATCACAACATCGTAACTTCTCAAAACAGGAGATTATCCCCCATCACAACATCGTAACTTCTCAAAACAGGAGATATCTCACCACCACAACATTATAATTTCTCAAAACAGGAGGTATCTCACCATTACAACATCGTAAATTCTCAAAACAGGGGATTTTCTCACTATCACAACATCGTAACTTCTCAAAAAGGAGATTATCTCACCATCGTACTATTGTAATTTCTCAAAACAGGAGGTATCTCACCATCGTAACTTCTCAAAACAGGAGATTATCTCACCATCGTAACAGTGCAATTCCTCAAAACAGGAGGTATCTCACATCACAACATCATAACTTCTCAAAACAGGAGATTATCTCACCATCACGACTCGTAACAGCTCAAAACAGGAGATTATCTCACCATCGCAGCATTGTTATTTCTGAAAAAACAGGAGGTATCTCACCAACACAACATCGTAACTTCTCAAAAAAGGAGATTATCTCACCATCACGCAATCCTAACCTCTCAAATTAAGAGGTATCTCACCATTACAACATCGTAACTTCTCAAAACAGGAGGTATCTCACCATCACAACTTCTCAAAACAGGAGATTTCTCACCATCACAACATCACAACTTCTCAAAACGGGAGATATCTCACCATCACAACATCATAACTTCTCAAAACAGGAAATATCTCATCAACACATCGTAACTGGTGAAAACATGCTGTCTTCACAAACATTACCCTGAGGCTGCCACCGCCCAGTGACAAGGGCCATGGACAGCATTGATGAACACTCATAGACACAGACCAAGACAAGACGATGAACAGTAAGAAAATAAATACTCCCTGTGGCACAGAGACAGATAACAAGCACCATCATATGCATTCCCAACAGCATCTACAAACAAATGTAACCCCCTCCAGCCTTCTACCCCACAACACACAGAAAGCTCTTCAAAATGTGTGCATATAGCAACCATTCACAAATATTCATAAACATATTCTCTTGGATTGTGACATACTATCTGTCTGATATGTGGTGAATACAAGGCAGAAACTTATCATGCTCACAGCACAACACTTCAATAATTTCCATCAATAATGCAGCATCCATAAAAAAACCACTATCAACACTTCGACTATCTACATAGCAACCACAAACATGCATCATCCTTGGCAAAATATCCCTGAGAGCAAAAGAAACTGTCAACACTCCCACTGAAATGAGGGAACCATCATCTTCTTGAGTCAAGGGAGTTAACTGACTAAAGAAACTGTCAACACTCCCACTGGATGAGGGAACCATCATCTTCTTGAGTCAAGGGAGTTAACTGACTAAAGAAGTCCAGTTTCCACCCTGGCCGACCTTGGCTGGAATTCAGGAGTTACATTTTAGCTGGACAAATGAGTCTATGCATAGTCCAATCAAAATTGTGTAACAAACTAGAAATCCTGTTCATAAACAACATGGATTTCAACGCCCCGAATTTGGTCGACTGCAGGATTTGAAAAGGATGTGTACTGTCAATTGAGCGTCAACAGATATTTTCCAAATATTTTCATGATTTCTATCTAGGTGTTCAAATGATTTGTTTGTAGCAAAGGCAAGTGATATGAGAGGAGGAATCTGATTGGTCAATAGGAGGGACATAAAAGGGATGGATATCTCAATCGGATTGAAACAAACTTTTGCCATCAACAAGTACAATCAATCATTGAATAAATCATAGACATAAGAACTGCAACTGTAGTGTTATTATTGTCTTTGTACCAGACCATCTTGTGAACCTACCCATTGAAATCACCAGAAATGGATTAAACTGGCTATAGGGCAGTCATCAAGTACCTGCAACTGAAAGGGCTAACTCCAACACAGATACATGCTGACATGGTCTCCACTTTAGGGGATGATGCCCCTTCTTTTTCCAGAGTAAAGAAGTGGACTGCGGAATTCAAGCATGGCATAGAGAGCCTTGACGATGACCCGCGTCCAGGAAGGCCTTCAACAGTAACCATTCGGGAAAACATTCCCCTGGTGCATGACATGATTGTGGCTTCAAACTCAGTGACCATCCCCCTTATTCACCCGATTTGGCCCCGTCTGACTTTCACCTATTTCCCAAAATGAAAAAGGAACTAGCCGGTCGCCATTTTCCTAGTATTGATGACGTCATTTCCACTGTGAATGACTTTTTTAGGGTGGCTGAAGAAAATTTCTTCTTGACCGGCATCCAGACCTTGCAGCATCGCTGGCAAAAGTGTGTAAACCTGGAAGGGGACTATGTGGAGAAATAAAGGAAAACCATCGACTTGATACGGGTCTTTCACAGTTAGGCTTATAACACTTCAGCCAGCCTTCGTATATTTTACAGAATCTACTCGTCACCATGCTCGGTGCCTGCACCCATTCACTCTACGACATTCACTGAGTCATCAAGAAAATCCTAAAGATGTTCAGAGCTCCAGATAACTTTTTGAGCGGTGTGGGTGGGCTTCCGGTAGACGCTGGTTTGGATTCTGTCAGCTGGGCTTCTAGAGACGAGGACATCTAGGAAGGGTAGTTGGTTGTCCTTTTCTGTTTCGATGGTGAACTGTACTCGGGGGTGTTGTTGGTTAAGATGTTGTAGTAGCAGGGTTGGGTCTTGGTCTTGTTTGAGGATGACAAAGGTGTCGTCAACTTTCCTGTACCAGCAAATAGGTTGGATGGGTGATGTTGTGAGGGCTTGCTGTTCGAAGTGGGTCATGTAGAGTACAGTTCACCATCGAAACAGAAAAGGACAACCAACTACCCTTCCTAGATATCCTCGTCTGTAGAAACTCAGCCAACAGAATCCAAACCAGTGCCCACCCACACCGACCAGTATATCCACTTCAACTCTAACCACCCTCTTAGAACCAAGACTGGCATCATCTCCACCCTTACCAAACGTGCCATCAACCTTTCCTCTGCTGACCCCAAACCTGAGATCGCACACCTCCGCCAAGTCTTCACCCAACTCAACAATTATCAAGCCAAACTAGTCGACAAAGTCCTCGCCTCTGTACTCTATCCCACACCCAGACCTGCGACCCTTAAACCCGAATCAGCGCCCTTCCGCATCGCCCTCCCGTTCATAAGAAAAGCCTCCCACATCATCAGCCGCCTCCTCAAACAGCAAGCCGACATCGACACCCACTTCACCAGCTCCAACTCCCTCAACACCCTGCTAAGAGCCAACGGCAGGAACACAACCAAACCCCAAGAGGCTAAAGGTGTAGTCTACAAAATTGACTGCAACTGTGGGCAATCTTACGTAGGTGAAACATCCCGCCCCATCAACACCAGAATGAAAGAACATAAAACCTCCACCATCAAATCCGACAGCACATCAGCTATCTCGGACCATATCATCAACTGTCCCAATCACATCATCAACTGGGACAACGTCCAAATCCTCGCCAACAACCTCCATGATTTCACCAAAAGAAAACTAACAGAAGCAGTCCACATTCGCCGCCACAAGCCATCAATCAACAGAGATCAAGGCTATTTCATCCCATCCGCCTACTATGAACTCATCAAACAATAATCACCTGTTTATTGGCTTCATGCCCCCATTAGCTTCTAGCTATGTGTTTTCTGTCCATCATGTTGTGATAGCATAATCCCTTTGTTGTCACACCTACCTATGTTATCCCACTCATGTATGCCCTTGTTGTTACTGTTAATCCTCTACTGTTAATCCTCTACTTGCTATATATATTCTGCACTATGTCCCTCGTTCATTTAAACATAGCCCACGAACTAAACCACCAGGTTCAAAAACTAGTCCAAATAGCCAAAAGTAGAGACTGAAAAAATTCTGCGAAGGTATAAATAACCGTACAGATGCCAGAACGGTCTGGCGCAAAATCCACGCCATTAGAGGCTTAAAACGACATAAAAAAAACCCCTAACATTAACAACTCAACCAACCCCGCCCAAAAAGCAAATAATCTCGCCAACCACATTTCGGCTGTTAGCAGTAACAGCAACTTCAGCCAAAAATTCCAAGATAAACTTAAAACAGAAAACAGACCCACAAAAGAACCAAACAATAACAATCTAGAAATAAATCAACCCTACACAATGGAGGAGCTCCTCCACGTAATCCAAAACAGGAAAATGGGCACAGCCCCAGGATTAGACCTAACCTCTTACCAAATAATTAAAAAACTCCCCCTAAAACTACTCCAGGCACTACTCAAACTATACAATCTCATCTACCTAAACGGACAGGTTCCTACTCCCTGGAAGCAGGCCCTAGTCATACCAATCCCTAAACCTAATAAACCAGCTAATCAAGCTAACTCATATAGACCAATATCCCTAACTTCAAACGTATGTAAAGTAATGGAATCAATGGCTAAATATAGATTACAACATTACTTAACCCAAAATAACATCATAAACCCAGATCAAAGCGGTTTCACTCCTGGCCGCTCAACCCTAGATAACCTCGCCCGACTAGAACAAGATATTAAGAATGGGACAACTAAATAAACAATATACCACAGGCATCTTCTTAGACTTCTCTAAAGCTTTCGACATGGTATGGCACGATGGGCTAATACAAAAAATTAAAAAAATAGGACTCAAAGGTCAGATAATAAACTACATCCAGGACTTCCTAAACAATCGTAAAATAACCGTGGGTATAGACCAAACTCTATCGGACCAATGTCCCCTCGAAAATGGCACTCCACAGGGCAGTATCCTCAGCCCCACCCTCTTCAATATAATGATAAACGATCTATTCGAGGGCCTATCCCCTAAAGTAAACACATCAAAATTCGCAGATGATGGAGCCATCTGGATCCGCACTAAAAGCATGAAAATGGCCCAAAATGTACTCCAAAAATCTCTTAATAAAATACAACAATGGGCTGACAAATGGGGCTTCTCCCTTAACTCAGAAAAAACAACAGGAATAGTATTCAAACATAAAAACATGAAACCCGCCTCCCCAATCCTCCAGCTAAACAATCAAACAATCAAATTTCAAAAACAAACCAAATTCTTAGGACTTTTTTTCGATGAACATCTCACCTGGGATGCTCACATCCAAAACCTAACAACTAAATGCAGTAAAGACCTAAACACCCTAAGATGCCTAACTGGCTCTAACTGTGGAGCCTCCAAAGATACTCTCCTCTCTCTCTACATATCCCTAATTAGATCAAAACTAAAACTACGGCTGCGCCATTTACAACACCCTAAACAACTCTCTATCTAAAAAACTTGACTCAATACAATATCAGGCTCTCAAACTCATTACACGCTCCCAACATGGCACCTCCTACACCTCACTTCAGGCCTTAACAGGAGAAATGCCACTAAGTCTACACAGGGAACAGCTAAGCTTAAATTTCTGGGCCGCTTCCCAATCAAACCCTCTCATCCAAAACTTAAAAAACCAAAACATCAGCCCTAAAAACCAGGCTCTAGCTCGTAAACACCCCTTACTTACCCCAATATCCCAAAGAATAACAAACTACCTAAATGAACACCAAATTAAAAATCTTAAACAAAACTGCAAACAATCAAATATCTTCACCCCTAAACTTAAAATACCCAAAATAGACACAACACTAGCTAGCCAAATAAATAAACAAACCGACCCAAACATAGCTAAAACTACCAAACTAGCATACATACACAAAAATTGGCCAAATTGGTGTCACATTTACACGGACGGATCCTCAGATCCAACCTCCAAACACACGGGTTTCAGAGTCCATTCCACACAACCAACTAAAACCACACAATCCTTCCGACACCCAAATAACCAATCAATATTCACAGCAGAACTAATGGGCATGGCCTCAGCCCTCCACAATCAAGAATCCAAAAACCACAAAAAAATCCTAATACTCACCGACTCCCTAAGTGGACTGCAAGCCCTCCAAAACAAAAATACCAAAAACCGACCTAAATTAATTAATCAAATACTTAAAAGCTCCAACGACCTAACTAAGGCAGGCAAACAAATAACCTTCTTGTGGATACCCGCCCACATAGGAATATGCGGTAATGAAAACGCCGATAAAGCAGCTAAACTATCCCTCAAAATCCCAGAAATAAGCTTAAACTTACCCATCTCAAAATCAGAAATTAAAAGTGTAAACAAACAAAAAATCACAAAAAAATGGCATAACCTAAATCTAAACTCAAATAGCCAAATCAAAAAAGTGCTCAGCAAACCACTAACCAAACCAAAAATTCTCCATCCATCAAAAAAAATCGACAGAGTAATCACTAAACTCCAAACAGGACACACCAACCTAAATAACCACCTAAAAAAAATAAAAAAACACACTACAGGTAACTGCCCACACTGCAAACAACTAGAAACCCCAGAACAACCACTCATCCACTGCACACACTACCAAACACATCGAACCGCATTACAAACCACCCTCAATCTAAACAAGGCTCTCACTCTAGAAGCAATACTAAACCCACAAAATAAACTAGAAAACTTCAAGGCCTTAGGCGTATTCTTAATCAAAACGGAACTTATAAAACGCATCTAAAAACATAATAACCTACCAAATCACATAAACAACAAACATCCACCATACCCAGCTCCCTTAGTTCTTCTCCCCAACCCCATCGGCATCTATTCCAAATCTCAAAATTCCCAAATTATATATAAGCAACCCCTAAAGCCCCCTCTTGGGTTGCACAGACCACCTTCGCCCCTTTCGGAAACACATTAAATGGCCTGGCTGGGCCCGTGTGCGAAATACGCATCAGTCGGAAAGCGCACGTTAATTCTCAAAAGTAAGTAAGTAAGTAAGTAAGTACCCTCATTCAGTCTTGCTTGACAACGGTATAAGGATCTATACCGAAACGTCGCTTTTTACAGTATTAAAGAAGTTGTTATCCATAAAAAATGTGTCTATCTTGTCATCCGTCAACTTCTAAGTAATCAAACTATCAAACAAGTTAGAAATTTACCATTTTTAAGAGTTTTGCTATATGTTATCATTATAAGGACTAGTAGTCTAAAATAGTTGCTATTGCTGATACTTGAGTAAAATCTATCGCTACCACAATACCCAGGAATCGATCATCATAACAATGCTCCATTATACGTGTAACCCTTTCTCCACCCAGTGTGGCTGTGGCACAATCACCCAGCCAGCTCAACACCATGCCAGCCATTCCTCCACTCCGCCGGCGCCGGCAGCTTGGTCAATACGAGATAAACAGTATCATAGCTACTGAAGCATTGTAGCTGGGGGAACACAAAGACATCATTGTTCAGAAAGTGTCATCAGTGATACATGGAACATTTCAATCATCAAACCTCCCTAGCGACTGAGGAATATTTGCAATACTGGACTGTCAATATTCAAAGCCATGGCTAACCAAATTTGGATCAAGTCACACCAGTCATCAGGCTGAAGATCAGTGATCTTATTTCATTTGCGAACAGCATTTACTTTCTTTCTTGTTTTTACTTTGAGAAAATTCTAATTTTGCAAAATATAAGAAATAACAAGCCTGCCATAATTAACCACAGTAAACCCCTCACATACCTGAGAATCTTACATATCTGTGAATCTGACAAACCTGAGAATCTCACACCTGAGAATTTTACATACCTGAGAATCACTAACACCTGAGAATCACACATACCTGAAAATCTGACATACCTGAGAATCTTACACCTGAGAATCTGACAAACCTGAGAATCTCAACCCTGAGAATCTGACATACCTGAAAATCTGACACACCTGAGAATCTGACATATCTGTGAATCTTACACCTGGGAATCTGACAAACCTGAGAATCACAACCCTGAGAATCTCAACCCTGAGAATGTGACATACCTGAGAATCTGACAAACCTGAGAATCTCAACCCTGAGAATCTGACATACCTGAAAATCTGACAAACCTGAGAATCTGACATATCTGTGAATCTTACACCTGGGAATCTGACAAACCTGAGAATCACAACCCTGAGAATCTCAACCCTGAGAATCTGACATACCTGAAAATCTGACAAACCTGAGAATCTGACATATCTGTGAATCTTACACCTGGGAATCTGACAAACCTGAGAATCACAACCCTGAGAATCTCAACCCTGAGAATCTGACAAACCTCAGAATCATACACCTGAGAATCTGACAAACCTGAGAATCTCACACCTGAGAATTTTACATACCTGAGAATCTTACATAATTGAGAACCCTCTTATACCTGAGAATTTTACACATCTGAGAATCTAACATACCTGAGTATCTGAAACATCTGAGAATCTCACCCATGAGAATCTCACCCATGAGAATCTCACACCTGAGAATCTGACATACCTGAGAATCTCACACCTGAGAATCTTACACAACGTATTCGACGTAATAAGCGCCCAGGGCGCTCTCAAAATTAGAAATAGGGGGCCCTTATTAGAATATAATTTTGGTGAAAGAGTTGAAAGATCGTGAATTTTGTGGTTTTTGCTTACAGCCTGAAATGATACAAAAGAAAAGTACAATGTGCGAATTATACACGCCAGATACATTTTTCCAGAATTTAATTGCCCTTAATTAAGGATGCATATAACACACGAGTGCATATTATACACGAATAAATAAGTCTTGGGTACATTGATCAATCAGAAGTGTGCTAATTGAGATTGTTCACTCGCCATTATATTTGCAAATATCGCCGTGAGCGCTAATAAGAGCAGGGCGCTTATTACGTCTAATAGGGTAATTGAGAATCTCACACCTGAGAATCTTACATAATTGAGAATCTAACACACCTGAGAATCTCACATAATTGAGAATCTCACATCTGAGAATCTTACATAATTGAGAATTTCATACCTGAGAACTTGACTTACCTGAGAATCCAACATACCAGGGAATCTTAAATACCTGATAAATACTATATATGTGAGAACCTCTGTATTGCTTACAAACACTTGATCTTAGTAATGCCTACACACATCCCAGTATTGCCTACACACATCCCAGTATTGCCTACACACATCCCAGTATTGCCTACACACATCCCAGTATTGCCTACACACGTCCCAGTATTGACTACACACATCCTAGTATTACCTACACACATCCCAGTATTGCCTACACACATCCCAGTATTGCCTACACACATCCCAGTATTGACTACACACATCCCAGTATTACCTACACACATCCCAGTATTGCCTACACACATCCCAGTATTGCCTACACACATCCCAGTATTACCTACACACATCCCAGTATTGCCTACACACATCCCAGTATTGCCTACATACACACATCCCAGTATTGCCTACACACATCCCAGTAAATAACCAATCTTTATAAAGAATCAATCTCACTGGACACATATCTCGGTAACGAACACACAACCTTCGTAAAAAACACACATATCTCGGTAAAGAAGGCACATCTTGGTAACACATAACACATAAAGAACCAACCTTCTTCAAGAACACACATATCTCTGTAAAGAACACATCTCATTAAGGAACACACATAACTCAGTAAAGAATGCACATCTTGGTAAAGAACGCATAAAGAACCAACCTTCTTCAAGAACACACATATCTCTGTAAAGAACACATCTCATTAAGGAACACACATAACTCAGTAAAGAATGCACATCTTGGTAAAGAACGCATAAAGAACCAACCTTCTTAAAGAACACACATATCTCTGTAAAGAACACATCTCATTAAGGAACACAAATATCTCATTTAAGAACGCACATCTTGGTAAAGAAAGCATATAGAACCAACCTTTTTAAAGAACACACATATCTCTGTAAAGAACACATCTCATTAAGGAACACATCTCATTAAGGAACACAAATATCTCAGTAAAGAACGCATATCTTGGTTAAGAACGCATAAAGAACCAACCTTCTTAAAGAACACACATATCTCAGTAAAGAACAAACATCTTGGTGAAGAATGGACATTTTAGTAAAGAACACACATCTCGGTAAGGAACACATCTCATTAAAGAACAAACACATCTCATTAAAGAACACACATACATTGTATCTCAATAAGAAAGACACATCTTGGTAAAGAGCCCATATCTTGGTAAAAAAACAAACTTGGTTAGGAACACACACATCTCGATGAAGAACACAGCTGCTCTACTCCGAGCATGGACAGAAATGCATGCACAATTTCACCCTGTTCCAATAAGTCTTTCATCCACAAATCAAGAAAGCTGTAACACACCACTTTAGCTACCACGCCATTCATGAGATGCTGGCAAGATTAAAAATCAATGATGCATGTCACCCTGATCAATGAGCTGACAAGCAGCTTCACGCAGCGACGGCCGATTAACTCTCCACACAACAACACAACGCACTGTGTGAGCAGCCCTTATAAAGTCCTTATTTTCAGGTCAACATGTTTAGGGTTATCAACAGTAATAAACTACCCAGCAGACACTCTTAGCAAACCTCGTATAATAACCATAAATAATTAACATTACAGGAGAGGACTGTCTGTATGGTCGAGGGCGTATCATGAGGTGGGCGGACCAGGCTGCCCTTGAAGAGGCCGACATTAATATCAACTTCCATCTAGGTTGGAAGAAAGTTTTCATTTAATCAATATGAATGCAGCTTAGATATACACGAACAGGTAGCCAACTTGACTACACATGAAACATTCGCACAAGGGACCTGCTGATCTATTAACTTGCCCACACATCACGCAGCTGATAACTGGGATTGTCAAGCCACAGGTGCAACTTCTGGAGCCTTGTGTTAACGAGCAGTCAAGTATCTTGGAGCCTTGTGTTAACGAGCAGTCAAGTACCTTGGAGCCTTGTGTAAAATATCAGGTGAGTGTTTGGGATAGAAGATAAATTAATTTTGCCAGATTACAACAATTTCAAAGGACTTATTTAGACTCTTTGAAAACTGTTTCAGCTTTTCTCTGAAGCAGATTCTTTCAGCAATAATCCCAATGAGAGGTTACCATGGCAACTGTGGTCATAATATGAGGGCCGGCTTGTACAAGATAATCTTAGTCACTATCAACTTTACAATCGCCACACCTAAGTCTTATTCTACTAGCACAATCCAATCTTAGCGCGATGGCATGACAGCTTGGAATAAGATGAAAATCTTGGCTTAGATTGAAATCTTCAACAGTAGAGGTACACATATCATCCACATGCAGAGCTTGCTCGCATACAACAGTGGAACGTCCCATCACACATTAAACAGTTTGAAAAAAGGTCCCAATTAACTGTTTGTTTTGTTTACTTGTTGATTAACATCGCACTCAGCAGTATTCCAGCTATAATGACAGCGGTCTGTAAATAATCAAGCCTGGACCAGACAATCCAGTGATTAACATCATGAGCATCGAACCATGCAATTGGGATATGATGACATGCATCAACCGAGTCAGCGAGTCCGACCACCCGATCACGTTAGTTGCCCGTTACGACAAGCATCGTCAACTTTCATGACAAACATGGGTTGCTGAAGACCTATTCTACCCCGGATCTTCACGGGTCTCCATGGTAACTGAAGGAAATGGCTACCAGGGAGTTTCATATTGCACCATATACCTACCCATGTTTTATGAAAATATCAAAATATGAATAAAAACCTACATTAATTATAATCCTACAAGTATACAGTTTGCTGCAGAAAATATGCTATGACCATGATGACTATGACTAAGCTTTAAAAAACACAGAAAGACAGAGACTGTGAGTCATGCATCAAAAGAAATAAGAATAATAAATAATATTTCCAAAATGTAGTTGTTCAAAATATATTCTCTGGGCATTGGTTAGTTAACTTTATTTACCATAGGGTTAGAAATAACAGGGTTCACAAAAATCAAATGTGCACTAGTGAAAATGCTTCCGTCATTCGAATCTTATCATGACAGAAGGTCAGAGAGACGTCTTACTAGTCTGGAAACAACATTAAAGCTGAAGATAGTGGACATCATCATAACTCAGGTTTTCTAAGATAGCTGTCGCGATCAGTGCATTTTTCTAAAGGGGTGCGCAAGAAGATTAAGAAATAATGAGTAATAACGAAATTATTAAACACGCATGTGCGTCATACTGATTTTATGAATCTTGTGTAAGAATTCAGGCATAAACCTCGCTCTCGCTCGGGAAATACAAAAATTTCCAGACAATTTTTGTAAAATTAGGATGACACAGATGCTTGTTCTATGATCTCTATATTACTTCTGATAATTATTTTTTCAAAATATGAAAGATACTGTTGCTACTTTGATATTTTACATAAATTCCAAATGTCTCATGTGGATGTCCTAAGCTTGTTGATGAATAATTGTATATATATTTAATCTTCATATGTGATAACCACTCGACCAGCTCAATGCTAGATTTAAGGCTGATTAGAAAGGTACTTAGGACTTGACTATACTTGACAGGTCAACTTCATCAACTTGGATAGAAATAAAACTGACAGTACCCAGACTTGTTCAGGAATCGTCCCAATCACAGGTAACCACGAGTGAAAATCCTCATCATGATGGAAGGGAGACAACTCTGAGTAAAGCACCCTGACCTGTGTGAACACCACGCCAGGCTCACACACCAGCATTCATCGCCACTACTCATTCCCCCTCGTGTTTCAGTAGGTCTACATGCCACATGGGTGGTCACTTGAGCTGCTACGTACCGCCTGGGATCTTGCCATATGATTCGTATCATGATACAGACTGATGATACTACAGGTATCACGATACAGCACATCAAATAGGAAGACATTATGAAGTCACTGAAATAGAGCTCTAAAACCTCTTCCTTCATACATTTATTTATTTTGCAAAGAAAACCACAAGAACAAAACACTTTTTCAAATGAAGGGATGTTTATTAAATGTAATACTACTAGTTAGTTGGTGCATCCTGAGCTACCTCGTCCTTATGTACTACCATGCTTACAGGTGACGCTGTGCTACTTCTGCCATTTTGGGAGGTAACTCTATTAGTTCCTGTTCTATTTATAGCTAATCGCGATTTCACAAACTGACAATTCAAGTATTCTGTGTACTTCAGTATCGATGATATAGTAGGTATCAGTGAATCGTTACAGCCCTTGTTTTTTTCTGTATTGATACAAGACGATACAGTTGCTAAAATACATCACTGCTCGTATAATGACCCCCCCCCCCTGATTAAAAAATCACAAAATGTGTTGTAATAAGTTAATAACTAAAGACAGCCGCAACGAACATGTGTCTACAGATAGCTTTTCTTCTTAACTCGCTCTGAGATATTTATAGTCAAGACACACGAGCATGTCGCCTTTAGAGAGACATCAGTTAACACTGTTATGTCATCACTTGGCCCTGTTCTCGGTGACGAGCATGTCGCCTTTAGAGAGACATCATGCAGTTAACACTGTTATGTCATCACTTGGCCCTGATCTCAGTGAAGAGCAAGTCATCTCTGGAGAGACATCAGTTAATGACATCACTTGGCCCTGATCTCAGTGAAGAGCAAGTCATCTCTGGAGAGACATCAGTAGATGACATCACTTGGCCCTGATCTCGGGGAATAACAAGTTATCTCTGGAGAGACATCAATTAATGACATTGCTTGGCCCTGACCTCAGTGAACAGCAAGTCATCTCTGGAGAGACATCACTTAATGACATCACTTGGCCATGATCTCAGTGAAGAGCAAGTCACCTCTGGAGAGACATCAGTTAATGACATCACTTGGCCCTGACCTCAGTGAACAGCAAGTCATCTCTGGAGAGACATCACTTAATGACATCACTTGGCCCTGATCTAAGTGAAGAGCAAGTCATCTCTGGAGAGACATCACTTAATGACATCACTTGGCCCTGACCTCAGTGACAAGCAAGTCATCTCTGGAGAGACATCAATTAATGACATTGCTTGGCCCTGATCTCAGTGAAGAGCAAGTCATCTCTGGAGAGACATCAGTTAATGACATTGCTTGGCCCAGATCTCAGTGAAGAGCAAGTAATCTCTGGAGAGACATCAATTAATGACATTGCTTGGCCCTGATCTCAGTGAAGAGCAAGTCATCTCTGGAGAGACATCAGTAGATGACATCACTTGGCCCTGATCTCGGGGAAGAACAAGTTATCTCTGGAGAGACATCAATTAATGACATTGCTTGGCCCTGATCTCAGTGAACAGCAAGTCATCTCTGGAGAGACATCTCTTAATGACATCACTTGGCCATGATCTCAGTGACAAGCAAGTCACCTCTGGAGACATCAGTTAATGACATCACTTGGCCCTGACCTCAGTGAACAGCAAGTCATCTCTGGAGAGACATCACTTAATGACATCACTTGGCCCTGACCTCAGTGAACAGCAAGTCATCTCTGGAGAGACATCACTTAATGACATCACTTGGCCCTGATCTAAGTGAAGAGCAAGTCATCTCTGGAGAGACATCAGTTAATGACATCACTTGGCCCTGACCTCAGTGACAAGCAAGTTATCTCTGGAGAGACATCAGTTAATGACATCACTCGGACCTGATCTCAGTGAACAGCAAGTCATCTCTGGAGAGACATCAATTAATATTGTAGTGACATCACTTGGCCCTGATCTCAGGGAAGAGCAAGTTATCTCTGGAGAGACATCAGTTAATGACATCACTTGGACCTGATCTCAGTGAACAGCAAGTCATCTCTGGAGAGACATCAATTAATATTGTATATTAATATCACCTTTGGAGAGACATCAGTAGATGACATCACTTGGCCCTGATCTCAGTGACAAGCAAGTCACCTCTGGAGAGACATCAGTTAATGACATCACTTGGCCCAGATCTCAGTGACGATCTAGTCACCTCTGGAGAGACATCAGTTATTGACATCACTTGGACCTGATCTCAGTGAAGAGCAAATCATCTCTGGAGAGACATCAGTAGATGACATCACTTGGCCCTGATCTCAGTGAACAGCAAGTCATCTCTGGAGAGACATCAGTTAATGACATCACTTGGCCATGATCTCAGTGACAAGCAAGTCACCTCTGGAGAGACATCAGTTAATGACATCACTTGGCCCTGACCTCAGTGAACAGCAAGTCATCTCTGGAGAGACATCACTTAATGACATCACTTGGCCCTGATCTCAGTGACAAGCAAGTCATCTCTGGAGAGACATCAGTTAACTCTTTCAACACCGTAGGCCGGTTATCCGGCCAAGAAGCATCGAGTCCCCAGACACCGCAGGCCGGTTATCCGGCCAAGCCGTAGTCACGTCAAAGTAGTATATATTTTTATGGACCTACCTGTAATGTCATTCATTTATTAAATCTATCACATTTCACAATGTCTGAAATACATATTCCATTTCAATTTAACATTTTTTATCTTTAAATTAAAAAATTATTCACTATTTCCCGCGATGTTATTGAATATAAATTCTCAGACACACATTTCGACAACGGGTCCACATCGAACACGTCAAAGAGGAAAATAAAGACGTTTTAAACAAATCTTTAAATATATTATACAAAGTAATAAATAAAATCAACAAAAATATGTCTAAAAGTAATCAAACTTACATCTAAGTTATTATTTCCATCTTTTCGTGCGATCGCATGTAATGTAAGTCAAATGACATCTCGGCTTTCGTCGCCTTGAATTCTCGGCTCGGACACGATGTTTAATGCAAAAATATATGCATGAAAAATCTTTGTCACAGCTCGTAACCTAGCACGATACATTCACGAAGTTCCATATTTTTAATATAAATCGTGATTTCCTGCTCAAAACGTTCAGAATAACACGAATTACCAAAATTCTTTCGCAAACTTCTCTAATTTATCGAACACGAGCTTGGTATCACAGCTGTAATTTGATTGGCTGCCTTAGGTCACGTGCTCAAAATTGACTAATCACGAAACTTGTAGCAGATCTCAGCAAGAAAGCGTCATTAGAAACCAATTTTAATCTAATGAAATCGCTTGTTATAACTACGGAAAAAAAAACAGTCGATGTTACGAGCGCGTAGATGAAGGAATAAGCTTTCCAGCGATGTGTCATATGCCATTCTTCGACGAACGTGTTATTCATACGAAACCTCGAAAATGGGGGTATTTCTTCATTTTACTGAGCCGACAGTCGCTGTTATCGGGAAATGGGTGATGACAGAAACTATTTATAATTCTTTTTAAAATGATTTTCCAATATCGTAAACAATGAAAATATAACAGAAATAGGTACGTGGATATTATGAAATCATATATTTGCCGAAAATCGTCAAGTTTTCGCTTCCTTGGTCCTTAATCTGTATGTTAACAACGTGTTAGCGTACATTTTTTATTTACAACAAATTTAATTAAGTTGTAAATGCATTATTTTAAATAATGTGAAAAATATACTTTCATATCTATAAACCATAGGATCAGACCTTTCAAATGGTGTATAACATGTAGTAGCAAATATATTTTACAAGCAGGTATTTTCTTTGATAAATGTTGGCTTCATCTATCACACAAGAGTCTCTGGGAACTCGGTGTCCCAGCAGTAAACACTTCTGGTTGACTGGTGTTGAAAGAGTTAATGACATCACTTGGACCTGATCTCAGTGACAAGCAAGTCATCTCTGGAGAGACATCAGTTAATGACATCACTTGGCCCTGACCTCAGTGAACAGCAAGTCATCTCTGGAGAGACATCAATTAATGACATTGCTTGGCCCTGATCTCAGTGACAAGCAAGTCATCTCTGGAGAGACATCAGTTAATGACATCACTTGGACCTGATCTCAGTGAACAGCAAGTCATCTCTGGAGAGACATCAGTTAATGACATCACTTGGCCCTGTTCCCAGTGAAGAGCAAGTCATCTCTGGAGAGACATCAGTTAATGACATCACTTGGCCCTGATCTCAGTGAAGAGCAAGTCATCTCTGGAGAGACATCAGTTAATGACATCACTTGGCCCTGATCTCAGTGACAAGCAAGTCACCTCTTGAGAGACATCAGTTAATGACATCACTTGGCCCTGATCTCAGTCACAAGCAAGTCACCTCTGGAGAGACATCAGTTAATGACATCACTTGGCCCTGACCTCAGTGAACAGCAAGTCATCTCTGGAGAGACATCACTTAATGACATCACTTGGCCCTGATCTCAGTGAACAGCAAGTCATCTCTGGAGAGACATCAGTTAACCTTTAGCCTGCTGAATTATTTTCACACTTCTTACCCCTGCCTGCTGTATTAATTTTAGCATAAGGCACTCTAAAGAGGGTTGGTGATTTCAAACTGTCGGTGCCTCATTAAACAAGGGCCAATTGAAGAAATATTTTGAACATTTATTCCTGATAGAAAACTACACAATTCTATATAAAAATATCCTGGTGTTTTCAATCATACCAAGATTAAGACCAAAGCGAACACAAAATTTGTAAATTTTCTTGAACTTACCTGAATTGCGTTATTGAAGGTGGTTTGCATTTCATGCTAGGAACCCTCTAATATCGTAACATTTTTGCAAATTGATTTCAATAATCATATCTCCGATATCTTAATTTTAATTGAGTAAAAATTCGGGTTTTATAATCGGCATATATCAGCGCGATGGTAAATTATGAACCATTTCAGTGAATTTATTATCTAACCGTTACACAGAAAAATAACTTAATTTTCGAGGTCATCATGTCGGATGCAGAAATATGAATGTCATGTTATAAAATTTGCAGGAAACAATTAATGACTTATAAATATTCACTAATCCTAATTTCAAGCGTTTTGGTTGAATATTTATGATATACAAAAATAAACAACCCGTGTCATGATGCTAGCAGACGTCCTAAAATCAAACATGGCGCACTTCGCCCGACCTCCGCATAACTTATTGCTATTTTAATATCAACAAAGATTACATTGCCTTTATAAATATAACTTGGCGAAAGTTGACGATCTTCTCAATCGAAGAATGTTTTATTCGTCATATTCCAATAAATATGACGAGAGAAAAATGAAAATAAAGATCGTGAATTCTGACAGCACTATTTCAGTAAGTGCAAAGGTCACCGGATGTGATGTCACAGACAGGGGTAGTTGCTGATAAGCTTTCGAAACAAAACAATTACAGTAAATTTTGAAATAGTTCGCCTATCACATACAGCAAAAATATAAGTCGATACACAGTATCAGTAATCACCACTAACATGAAATAAACATGTGACTTTGACGATATAATTCGCGTATTAGTTAATCCGTTTGACCTTGCATGCTCCCGTGACCCGGAAACGGTAGACGATAAATCAACATGCCACATGCAAGTTTCTCGGTATCTTTTATTTGAACTTCTGTTGATATTTAAGAATCACCATTCAATGTTGTGAATATAAATGGGACATGATTCATATTTCTGTGATGTACATGCTGATAAGTTTCACTACAACAAGTGTATCCCACGTAATACGTCTATGGATATCGTCGATCAGCAAGATCACCCTCAACAACAGGTGCGCGAAAATGGGCTTGACAAAACGTGTTTCAAAATAACATCCCCGCGTTGCTGAATATGATAGGGTATATATAAGCAATAAAATTCTACGTACATATTTTCGGTGTTAGTTCCACATTACATTTAGGATAGTTTTCCTTTCGGGAATACATTCATAGATTCTAGCATGATTTTAGAACAGTTTCACGAAGGATTTCTAAATTTATTCCAAAAATATGAAGACCACCATGATTGCGCATTGATGATAGATTTGTAATTGTTTAATTATTTACAGCTGTTTACAGGTTTTAAAATTTTAAGTTATATTTAATAGTTATTTTTCCCACAATGATGGTGTGTGGGGACAGTAAATATTAGTCTTTGCATCAGCACAGTGTAACTGATCAAACTTCAATTATTATCTTTAGTTTAAACATATTTATTCAACAATTATTATCTTGCACTCTGAAAATCAACTATGTGAATAAGTAACTCTCTGATGTCATCATTTTAATTTTAGTATTCCATGAATAATGAATAAATCAGATCCTTAACATATACATACTAAACTCATATGGACATTAATCTTGTGCATTATGTGGTTTGTTTCCAAATAAAACAATTCTGAAATATGATTTAATAGGAATTAATTTAATTTAATTACAGTAACAGTACTTGTAACAGTACATGACATTTTTGTTTGTTTAATCACAAGAACCATGGTGGCACATAAGCTGGTAAGTTTGCCATAGGTTTCTTAGAAAATGCTATCTCAGTCTTCTGGTTGGAATGAAAAGAAACATGCCTGTGTACATGTTTACCCTTGCCAGATGTATTTTTTCCAGTCAGCCAATCCATTACTTTTGTTCACCTTATGTGGTCTATTTTATACATACAGCTACTACTTCCAACCTGTTTTTTCTTTGTATGCAATCACAGTATCACAACTTCCTCAGCTGGTGTGTATAAAAGTTCCCCTGTCATCATGAAAAAAGAATTATAAAGGAAAGTCATATTTTCATTCAAAAACATATGTCTTTCCTTGAATACTCTTTGTCTAAGTGCCAGAAATGTCAGTGTCATAAAAAAAATTAAAAAAGATTTTCATAAGGACTTTTCTTAGATAGACCTAGATCTAAGTCAAACCATGTGACTAGTAGAATTATAACCTTATAAGCCCTCATTTCTGAGGTGTCCATATTTTTCACATTTTTAGGACTAAACGTGATCAGTGTAGATCTGCCTGTTTTGTTATGTAAAACAAATTCTTGTCTTAAAAAATGAGAAAAGGAATCATTCAGACGAAATTTGTTTTATCCCATTGATTCACGAAAATCAGTTGAAATGTACAGTGGTGTTTTTTGTACCCAAAATTTCGAGTAATTTGTTACCCAAATGGGTATGTGATTTTGTAGATCTACCCAGAATTATTTCAAAGATATACATTAATTTGGTGTCTTAAACTTAACATAATATCACTTTCCTATCAAAACAATTCATTCTAACTTAGGTTTAACCAACTTAACTGGCCTCTCCTTCAGTGACAAGACGTCAATTTTCTCTCAAAACTAAACAATCAATTTCAAGGATCACAGTCATAATCATATTTGGAACTTGATGAAATATTTTATTACCGGTATGTGTTCTGTTCATCTACATGAAAACATAAATATAATTATAGATCTATTGTCTTATTTTCTTAGGTACAAATTCACAAAGTATTTTGGGTACAATTTAATTTGTTTGGGGTACAAAATCACACATATATATAACTAGGAGCCTAGAATCTATATATATTTACACTACCTCGTTGTGTACCAAAATGTTATCGGTTCAGAGGACGGGAGGTTTTCAGAAAGTTTTCAACAACATCTTTAATATTTAAATTGTTCTTTTTGTAATGTTAGACCAATAACAATATTATGTTATTATTATGGCATATCAATACGTTGGATCGCTCTCCGTTGCGTTCGTTAATAGAAAATATTTTCTAATTTTAATTAAAATCCATTACGTGAAATCCATTACGGTTTCGGATTTAGACTTACACATTTGATGGCGACAATCACGAAGAAATTTGAAACAAATAAGAGTGAAGACTGCTCTCAAGATCAATAAATAGTAAATAGTTGACGAAAAATAGTAAATTATGTATTTTCTTTTGAATTTGAATCTATTTCGGAATTTCTTTATGATAGCTTACCAACTTTTGCATATTTTGCTTCCATGTGTCACATGCGGTACGTGCTTCCGGTTTCAGAAATGATAGCTAAATTTGCAAGTATTTTGATTATTTCTCATAAAATACATTATCTTGTATTTGAATGGTTTACCTAGAATGTATATCAGTTCACATTTTGCGTATCATCCAATATTTGTCATTTTTCGCAGTGTTTGTTGACTTTGTTCAACTCAACAAAACCCCGGGTTAGGCCACGCCCAAACATATCACTGACGTTTGTCGGCTTGTCAATGTGTCGGAAAGTTTATCAAACGAAATCATTTGCAAACTCTTTAAAAATGAAATTCTTTTTACAAAGATTTATACATGCGTGTCAATAATTCTAGAAAATTAAGTTAGATGTAACAAAATGATTGTAATAGTCTAACGGGATAACTATGCATGTGGAGTTGTTTGTTTACCGCCGTTGCCATGATCGTACAAGTTCCATCCAATTGATGATGTTACGATTCAGATTGTTTTTGTTTACAATTAGTTACACCGAAAGTTGCTAATTTTTAGAAATAAGGAACATGAGTGTTTTCCTTTCGTCAGCAAACAAAAAATTATGATCGAATAGGAAAAATGATGAAATTATAAAGAAAATATCGGACTGCATGCCGCTCAACGTGAAGTGCCAAAAGTCAACAATGGCCGTTCCTGGTAGTTGTGTGCCGAGAAGTTTGGCCGAAACTTTTTTAACTCGCGATATTTTCTTTTTGAGGTAAATAAATGACTGAAAGTTTTGATATTGAGCAAGCTGAGCAAGTAATCTCTGGAGAGACATCAGTTAATGACATCACTTGGACCTGATCTCAGTGAAGAGCAAGTCATCTCTGGAGAGACATCAGTTAATGACATCACTTGGCCCTGATCTCAGTGACAAGCAAGTCATCTCTGGAGAGACATCAGTTAATGACATCACTTGGCCCTGACCTCAGTGAACAGCAAGTCATCTCTGGAGAGACATCAATTAATGACATTGCTTGGCCCTGATCTCAGTGACAAGCAAGTCATCTCTGGAGAGACATCAGTAGATGACATCACTTGGCCCTGTTCTCAGTGAAGAGCAAGTCATCTCTGGAGAGACATCAGTTAATGACATCACTTGGCCCTGATCTCAGTGACAAGCAAGTCATCTCTGGAGAGACATCAGTAGATGACATCACTTGGCCCTGATCTCAGGGAAGAGCAAGTCATCTCTGGAGAGACATCAGTTAATGACATCACTTGGCCCTGATCTCAGTGACAAGCAAGTCATCTCTGGAGAGACATCAGTAGATGACATCACTTGGGCCTGATCTCAGTGACATTTAAGTCACCTAAAGAGAGACATGACATGTCAATTTGATTTATCTCTGGATGCTGGTAGCTTGGCAACTTCTGCTGGGAGACTAGCAATCTAATTCTGATAGTAACTGTTCTATTTATTGGAAGTTCAATCCAGCGTATCATCCCTCAACAGTGTTCAATATTCCATCATAATAATAGACTTCTGTGGTATCCTGGGGTATCTATCGCACTTCCAAGGCAACTCATCAATAATATAAGTGAAACAGCATGAACAGTTGGGACTCATTCATGTTGTCAACATCATTCCATCATCATCCTATTGTGATCAATTATTACATCGCCTAATGTTCTTGAATGATGCCTGATACGTAAAGAAACTGGGTGTTAAGTTTGTAAAAGGATATCCAAGTTTTATGGGTAAAACAGTATTTGTTTTCCGTACAATAAGAAAACTGGATATCTATGGGCCATGTTTTTTTTTGCTACTGATATAGCAACATGCCATAGTGTGACCATGTTATAAAATAGAAGTTCTTAATAGGCAGAAACAATCACTCTGCTTGCATTCAACCTAAAAATTGAATATCAGATTCAAAGCAATTCATAAACATTGAAAATTGGATATCAATATAGAATAGTTACTTGAAAATAGAAGTTCAACACTTGCAGTCTTAGCGCTAAGATCGCTATGTGCAAGTGGGCCCTGGAGTGATGGACGAATACGAATTTGAACAAGTTGCGGTTAGAAACACTTTGATGTAGCTGAAACAGCACCTCAGCACGAGGTGTACATGTAGCGAGGGAAGGCTCTTCGGTGACTGGTCAAATTGTTCCATACGTAAAAGGATATCCTGCATACCACCTGTACCAAAGCGCTACACTTATGATTCTTCTCATTTTAAATATATATATAGTGGAAGCTGCAACTAAAATAACACGATATTGGAATATATTATTCCTGATATAATAATAATTTCCGATACAATTTTTCCTTCAAAATTCTTTGAAGTTGTATCAGTGAATCACCTGTAGATTGGGACGAAATGTGTGCACAGCTTATTGCTATTTCTGGCTTAGTTTACGTGAAAATACACATGGTGATCTTAATGTCGGCATATAAAACAATGCCTTGGAGAGCAGGACATACAATTTGAATGGTAAATCATCATGTCCAGTAATGTTTTATGTCAAAATTAATAATCTTTTTGACCAAATTGTTATACCCGTTTATTCACCTGAATTCGCTGAAGGGATACGATGTGGTTTTTTTAATGCTACTGTAGCGGCCATAAAATTTCCGAGTCCCGTGATGGGATTCGAACCATGGTAAGGGTGTCATCTGTGGGATGACTCCACGCCCAGCTACATAATTCCCCGTCAACAGAAGGCGCTTACTGGGTCGCATAGTAGGGTACTAAGGCTTATTTTGCTAAATTTAATATGATTTTTATAAATCTTTTTTTTTAACAATATGAATCACAAACAACATCTATTCTTATCTTTTTTAAAACTCTGAAACGTGCAACGTAGATTGTGTTAGGTAGGCAGAGCATGTATATACTGTTTTGTTGGTCATCTACCATCTATGACTCAACCTTCGTTAAACTGCTGATCATCTATAACCCTCATCAACTATTTGGACCCCCGAAGGTAGCGTTGTGACGAGGGATCTCTGCATAAGACTTAACAGAATGTTGTCTTGCTCAGTTTTCAAATTTTCATTTGAGAACTTTGTCAACATATTTTTCAAATTGTAGTCGCCAATTTGAAATAAGTGCTGTATTGCTTGATACATCTCTTTCTGAATGGCTCATGTTGACTTCTCGTTGGTCATTTCATTGGTTGGACAAAGTTTGAGAAAGTCATTCTGATGTGACCAGTAATGGGGCGTCCTCAGATTTGTGTTTAGTGATAGTGGAAAGGTCTGATAGTAATGAGATTGCAATTCTTCAAAATGTTGTATCGATGTGTTATTGGATAGAAGACACTCATAAAGAATTAACATGGCATATAATGGGACTTGCTATAGGCAGATAAAGGGAAATTAGCAGTAAAGAAGAAGATTCCCCTTTCATTGCGATGGATGATGTCATTGATAACATGAACTTTGAAGTTAATTTGCAATAGAAAGATACAGAAGAAAACTGTTGACCTCTGTTGTTCATGGACCAGTGTTGTAAAGTGCTGTAAATCTAAAAGATAGATGACAAGGATATTTGGGGATAGTAAAATAGATAGATGACAATAATAAGTATAATAAAAATATTGAAAAATGATCATTACCGATGAAAAAATGCATATATACTACGACATAAATCGTTTTTATTGTTATTATGAATATGAGGTGCCGTTTTTTAGCTCAACAATCAGTTCTGGCTAGTGACCAGTTATCGCCCACCCCTCATTATATCGTGCACTCGATCGCATCTTGTTTTACTTTTGCTCTTTTTCATTAGGAAAAAGAAATATCTATCCAAATATGAAAAACGGAACTGAAACTTGTAAGAATATATTTAAAAAATAGGACTTTCCTGAAATATAGCTTTAGAAAAGACACATGGGTGGTGCAAACTGAAATCCAACAACACGATGATGCACATTGATTCCCTCTCGTCCAGTTACAACAGAAATAAGCGTATTTGCTCATAGTTTTATGAAAATCAAAGGTACTGGTACAGTCCAGTTAACACACGAAATTCTTTTCAGAAATAACACGTAAAAATGTCGATAACTGGTCGCTAGTAGAGTTTCGCCGGGTGAAATCGGTCCCGTATTCCCGAAGTGACGGTTTTCCGTGCACCCCTTTGTAATCACGGCCTTATTTAATGCACATTATATTGTTCCGACATTTGCGTTTTTAATGTGATCGAATCTGATTGGAAGTAAAACGTGATTTGGTTTTACCATCGGCTGCTTCAAAATTTTTGAAGTGATGTGGTTAGGTTTGTTTTGCTTGGAAACGTGCACAGGCTTGCGAGTGAACCGCAAACATGGTTCTTCAGATAATACTTACGGGGTTGGACAGTCCTTGAACCGTTTTGAGATTTATGCATATTGGTGTGCTGATTTCATGTGCAGCCTGTTGTCGGTCAAATGGCGGTGGCAGGTGTATATTCTTCTCGTGGAAACTCCTCCACGATTTACCTGTCAGAGGGCCCGCCATACTGTCAACTTACAAATATGTTCTATTGTCATTACAACTAATTTCATATATTTGGATTTATGTATTTTATTCTGAAGATAAAGGCAGTTTAGAACGAACCATTAAACAATAAAATGCATTCTCATTTTTTAATAATGCTACAACAATAGTTATTCTGATCTAACAAGACGCTGTGTGTAGTGTTTGGGGTTTTTTTTATAAAAAAGCAGAGGTTCTTGTTGGAATTTGTATTACACGTACTATAGCAAAAAGTTGTTCCTGCTATTCGGGTAGATAAAAAACGATAACTCACACCTGAAAGAAGACTGGTGTCCAACATCGATCGATCTTCAAAAATATCATAGTTACATAGTGATAGACAATACGCACAGGTTAAAATAAGATTTATCGTATAGTTCTGCTGACAAGGTGACGAATCTCAGATTCGGCAGACAGTAAAACTAAAATATGTCAAAGAAAAAAGACAAGGCTTCAGTTGACGGTCGTTCAAACTACATCTTGTGAAGTCTTTGAAAGGCATTGAAGAAGTTGACGTCCATAAATTCCCTTCCTTATATCTTGTGAAGTCAAGCTGTTTTTATTTAAGTTATGAGGTTAATTCTACCAGAGACCATATAATAGATTTTTATATGGTCTCTGATTCTACAGCTTGGGGCCAACTGGTGCATGTTTAATTAACACTAAAACAGGTAAAAATGTTACTGCTTTAGTTAACAATATGTCATGTGCGTACGTTTTAAAATGATCAACGAGATTTTCAAGATATGTACAAAAATGTGGCAAATGTTCACTCGGTGTATATGTCTCAAGATATTACATTCACTTCTCGCTTTTAACTATTACTGTTTATCTTTTTTAAGTAACTCCGATAGTCTGTACACAACATCAGCGCATGCTACATCCTGGGCCATTCGTAGAACCTCCGGAGCGACACGACGTCGCTGTTTGGATTTTAGAAGTCTGTATGTTGTAAGGAGCAATTTGATTGGCTTTTTACAGAGGAATGGCCGCGTCCATGTGTGTTTGTTGATGTTCGAACGCTTGCCTTAGGTAAAGTGACCTGTGCCGAACTGTCATATATTGTCATCTCTCATATTTGCCATATATTTCAGTGAAGTGTTAGAAATTGAGGTATTGTTGTATAAGTTATCTGCGATTGTCGATTCAGTTAGTTTCCACAAACTAGTGACGAAGTTCCACTCATAGGTCTGTCTGAGACCACAGTGGCACTTGTCACATGACATCATGGACCCTGGGAATGTCAGGCCCTAACGGTCAAGAAGATTTTTTCCCCGGTGTCTCTGGAATACCCAGCTCTGGAGTAGGCTGACTGTCAGCTGTCTTCTGACTGTTGTTAACGATGGGGTTATTTGGGGTGATACTTTAATGTTTATTTATTTTTACACAAAAATGTCGTACCTGTCCCTCTCTCTCGATATACAGATATATGTATATATATCTATCAATGCATGGCAGTGTAGCAATGCGTGGAGTCATCCCACAGATGACATCCTTACCTTGTCAATGTAGTAGGGCTAGAGTCATCCCACAGATGACATCCTTACCTTGTCAATGTAGCAGGGCATGGAGTCATCCCACAGATGACATCCTTAAGTAGTATAGGTAATGGGGGTTCTGCCGCAACTCCACTGGAGCTGGATTTATTACCTATACTGCTACTACAGATGGCATTTTTTATGCCAAAACGACTATGCGATTCAACGATAGTCATGAGATTAAGTTAAATTGGCTCTAGCTCACCAATACCTGGGGCCAATCATTGCTTTAGATGAGCCTAAATGGTAATAAAAATATTCTTCATTATTTTTATCGATAAAGCGATATTCAACATTTTTATTAAGTTCTTCATTCATTTTACAAGGAGACAAGACTATATAACTACACTCTTCTTGTAAATTGATAAGAAACAATTGATAACCGTATTTGGTTGGTTTGACATCACTGATATAATAAAAACCTTGTGGTAATTCTCTCCATTTAATAGTTTTTTCCATTAATATATGTTTATGTAAGCATTTGTCTAAATGTGATCAAACGATAGTAAGCAATCTATTTTTAATCTCCAACCAGTTCTTTGGTTTTGGCACGGAATAATTGACACGCTTGTTGCCTCCTCTGTTCTATGAACCTTTTTTTCTCGTCTTCGCTAATACCACTGGTCTTACGAGATTTTGATCGAATCTCCTGCTTCATTTCATTGTATTTGGTGAGTTCCGACAGCACTAAACGAAACTCAACCTCGGATATCTTACAATCGACCATTGCTGTCGAAATATGATCCTCAATGCTGTTCAACTTTGCTTCGGCGAGTATTCGAATACTATCGTGTTTTAATGCTTTCTTTTGCAACCTACAAGAAATGAATTTTATCGCTATTCCTGCCAGTCCCGAGACTCCGGCACCTATTTCCATGCCGAGCACGATAGGCGCAGCGATTATAGTTGATAGTAAACCGACACCAGCTACACCGAGTCACATGCTAGCCGCTACAAGCGTGGTGTCAACTCCGTCCAGAGCATTCACGGCTCTGCGATACTTTTTATACAATCCAAGTCTCAACTCCCTATCCTTCTCTATTCGATATTTTATGTCGCTTATTTGATGTAATCGAAATCCATCAACAGTTTCCATCTTTTCAATTGCTTCATCGAGCACTGGATATAAACTCATAGTGTATATTACGAATATATAATAGTCTTTAATTGGTCTTGCTTAAATGTTTTGAGATTATACATCAACCTTATCAAATGTATATTATACGGCAAGAATATCTTAGTAAGAGAAATGCTGTCACTTTTAATAATTTGAACCCCCTCGAGGGTTGCAATGGGTGATGCTCCGATATGAATAATACTGCAACGTTGACGCTCGTGTTTCTTGAGTCATTTAATCGATAGACCTGGTTAAATTTGAAGGCATCTTCCGGTGCATCTCCGAACAAGACTTCAATAATAAGCGTAGAAATATTAGGTATTGCACTTAAGTTATCTTTAATATATCGAATTCTGTAACCAAATGTAAACTAACATTTTTTCCTGCTGGACAACTATATAACATATGACCTGGGTTTTCTGGCAGGGGAGAGACTAACACACTTTTTCGTTTTGACGGGATATAGGCCGCGAGTACGATACCACTATTTATTATCTTAGTTAAATTATGTCCCTTACCCATCATAACATAAGGTGGGGTAATGAAGATATTCAATAGCCACTCGATGTTTGCTTCGACCATAGTCCATTTATTCTCACTGAATAATATTGTACGAAGTGTTTTTATGGAGTCTACTAACGTCGACATCGCTTAAATCTTCTAGATTACACGTGAATGTAACTTCTTTCCGCTTTTATACATTATCGTGTAAGTGTAAAGCGTATAACTTACCATTGGTACCAGGTTTACCGAATCCTTCTGTGTCTCCGAGATCGGAAAGCGCAATTGTATTACATTGTCTGAGCGTTCCATGGCCTGATGCCTCAACCATTATTTATAATATGGAGTGTTACACTTAAGTATCCTATATGTACAGGTTGGTGTTTTACATCTAATATAGAAATTTTGAGGTCTGAAATAATACCCTGCTTTAATTTTTTATATTGTAATGGCGAGAAAGATTCCGTTCTACCGCTATTATATTTTTCATCTTTGACTGTAATAGATCTGAGTAGAGTTGAAGGACTTTCTAGTTGAATATTATCTGTCGTGCTGATCTGATCAAGATGGATGGACAACTCTTTATAGGGAATTAAATCGGGTAATTTATCTGCATGCCGTGTTTGGTTGGGTGGTATTTATATAAATATTTTTTCTTCTCCTAATAAAAATCCAAGTGTTTTTGTTAAGTACAGGACAATACCTACTTCCTTTTCTCCAGTGTTCAAAATCAGCATCCCATTCGACTCATTTTGTGTGAGACTAACTCCCAAAGGTTTAAAATTTTCATCATTGAGTGAGCATACGCTGTAATACCCATCAGGTATAAAGTGTTCTTTTTTATTTATTAAGAACATATAAGTAACTCTCGCAGCACTTATATCGGTCCACCTCGGGTAATACGTAATATCGCATAGAGCTACTTCGAGTTGTCCATCCGAGTTATCGATAGTATGAAGCAGTTGAATAGACTGACCATTTGTTATTCCCGGCAGTGTTACATACATATTAAATATACAAAGATATTATATCATAACTTAAATATGGAATCAACCATTATTTATAATATGGAGTGTTACACTTAAGTATCCTATATGTACAGGTTGGTGTTTTACATCTAATATAGAAATTTTGAGGTCTGAAATAATACCACGCTTTAATTTTTTATATTGTAATGATGAGAAAGATTCCGTTCTACCACTATTATATTTTTCATTTTTCACCGGAACACTTCTGAGCAGGGTTGAAGGACTTTCTAGTTGAATATTATCCGTTGTGCTTATTTGATCAAGATGGATACACAACTCTTTATAGGGAACTAAATCGGGTAATGTATCTCCCTGTCGTGCTTCGTTGGTTCTAATAATTCCCGTTTTAAGCCTAAATCCAAGTGTAACTGGTAAGTTACCATAAAAATAAATTGAACCTTTTTCTCCATTGTCTAATTTCACTGTCCCATTCGACTCATTTTGTGTGAGACTCATTCCATTAGGCTTAAAAATTTCATCATTGAGTGAGCATACGCTGTAATACCCATCAGGCATAGTAATGAGTTTGGGAATGCTAAATTCATCAACTATATTTATCTCATTATTTCTTTTCGCAGCAGGGGGGCACGGGTGGCCCAGTCGTCTAAGGCGCCGCGATTCGCTGTGCAGAGTTGCGTCCCTTGGGCACGCCAGAAACCTATGATTGTGGGTTCGAATCCCGGTTCACCCCGATTATGTTTCTAGGTTTGTCAGCACCATACCCGTGCTCGTGGGTTTCACCGAAGTGGTAAACGTCTAAGACCTGCATCACTTCGGGCTTTCCTCCCACATTAAGCTGACACGCTGGAATTCTGTTAAAAGCGGCGTTAAACCCAACTCACTCACTCACTTTTCGCAGCACTTATATTGGTCCACAGCGGGTAATACGTTACGTCACAGATAGCGACTTCAAGCTGTCCATCCGAGTTATCGATAGTATGAAGCAGTTCAATAGACTGACCATTTGTTATTCCCGGGAGTGTAACATACATATTAAATATACAATGATAGTATATCTTAACTTAAATATGAAATCGACTTACATTGCTAATCAATCGATTATGGTAACTGCCTCTGGTGCTGAATTTTTTGTTAAATTCCCCGATATCTTTGAAAAATACAGAGTCACGGCAACTAGCGATAAAATGGTACACGATTGGTTTCACAATCCGATGCAATTTTGGCAGAATCAGCTAAACTTTGCCATATGGTGTGCCACAACGGGATGTGGCGTATCTCTTTATGCTCCAGGATTTGAACTATATAAGTCTGTTATAACATTTCACGTGTACTATCAGATTAGTTGTATACTTAAAGAAATTAGTGCTCCATTACCGCAGGATCGAGCGTGGAATTCCACAAATAATAATTATGATAGGTCCGCGTATGAGCGTATTTGTCAGGAATTTAATGTTTCTACGAGTAAAGATTGGCGCATTAAAGGAGCAAACCATGGTCTAGGTGTTCCTTACACAGATGAAATAACAACCCTCAAAGAAGAAAGCGATTATGTATATAGAGAACTTCATAAACCTAGTCTTAATTTTTATAAGTTGCGGCAGGCCAGCAAACTTTACTCAAGAATGTATGATTATCGGTATAAAGTCGGTCATTGGTATCATGGCTGGGAACTTTATAGTAACGATTGGAGAGGGGATATTATGAGTTTTAAGAGAGGGTCTATTTATATTGTTAAAAAAATTATACAAATGAACGATACCCCAAACGCTTGGAATGAATTTCTTAATGATAAAACGGAAAATAATTTTACTAACCAAGGATTTGTAAGAGTTAATGAATCGATAAGAACTTACGTATGGGCAATTCTCGGTGCACAATCGCAAACACGAACGGGAATCATCGGTTCTGGGACGGCGCTCGATGCACAAAAACAGTTTGTTGCAAACGTGGAGGACGCCATTAATTCACCAGTTGACATACCATCGTCTGTAAAGCGTTTTCAAAATGCATTACAGTACGTTCAATCCAAAGTGGACTACGTTTATGCGCCGGGACTATACATGTCTCTGAGTAATATGGAACTTAAGATGGGTCAAGTGATAGGTTATAATAATAAAATTGTTATCTCTACCGATCAACAAAAACCAGGTATAAATTCAGATATTAACATCGAATTAATAACGCAAATAATCACGGGTGAAAAGGGAATAGTCAAGCCACAAACACCACATGTTTCACTAACATCTACTAACTCACAACCACCACATATTGAGGCTAAAAATCAACAACATATCGATGAAAAAACAGCGCTTGTAGTTGGTGGAGTCACGGTTGGTTTACTCATGATTTGGTTAGCGAACTGATTTGGTTAAATAGTTCTTAGCGAATACGTACAACAGCCCTGCAATTGCTACGATCACCCCCCACAAGTTTTGACTAAGCCGAGTGGTGGTCTTAGCTAATAAATTCAATAGCCAGGAAACAACACTCCCTATTATACCAGGAAGTGCGGCCGCGGCTTTCCCAGCGAGCTTTCCCAGTGCTGAACCTAATGCTTTTAAATGCTTTTTTATCCACTCTTTTATACTGTTTTTTTTCACTAGGCGGTGTGGGCGGTGTACTGCCACCTGTACTGCCACCGGTTAACGCGAGAGTCAAAGTCGATATAATAAATCCCAACGCGGTTAAAATACTGGCAATTATTATTCCCTGTTCTCTGAACAATGTTTTAATTTTATCGGCCAGTGTAGTGTCATCGTTGAGGACTCGATCGGTAGTTTCTCGAATTCGACTGATTTGTGAACGAAGTGCCTCTCTATTAGTGGAAGCAGCCTCGATGCGGGCCGATCTTCCGTCTTCTAAGCTACGCAATCTTTCCGCTACGCGGCGTCTACTGAACTCATCGCCCGCCTGTTCAAGTTTTGTTTTGTCTTGAGCTATATGCTTGTCGAGTTTGGATAGCTTGGCTATATTATTGATGAGTTCTCCCCGCATTGTTTGCATTGCCTTGTCAAGACCTCGTAATTCTCTAATACTAAACCCCAAGGATGGTGGTACCTGTAACTGAGGATCATCAATGGTGGTCAAGATTTCTCCGAGTCAGTTAGAGGCCACCATCGAGGCTGCTTCCAAATTATCTGTATTATCGAGTTCATCACGCATGGTTCGAAGAACCTTAGTAGTCTTTCGCGGAAATCTGCGAGTAGTCTACAAAACCTAATTTATCACGAACAAACCTGGTGCCGTGTTTACCGGCTATCGTAGACAAGGCTAGGGGCTTACGAGTACGAGAATTCATAAGATCAATATCCGGAGAGTCACGCAGTCGCAATATTCCTTTACTATCTATCGTAAACTTTGAATAGTCACGACCTATTGGGTTAACATAATTTTTATCTTCTTTTAAGGCATCGTAATAATCATTGACGTTTGATTGTAAAAGTTCATCGTTATGACTACTAAACCTGGTTTCATCAGTATCTTCGATTGGATTCTGGTTATCAAAGTCATCTAAGGTACTTAGATCAAAGTCATTAAGTTCAAAATCACCCATTTTTATGGTTATATAATTTCAATATAACAATGTCTTCGCAATACGGACGCAAGTTAAACCCACAACGTAGACTTCGAGATCTATTAGGGGTCAAAGCAATTCGTCAGTCTGTAACTATAACTAATAACCCTAGTACCATCGATCAGAATCAAACGCTTCTGGTTCGCTTTCCTAATCTCGGCGCACACGATGTGTTAGTTCCGGGAACTGTCCGACTAGCATTTACGATTAGTTTGACTTCTACCGACGTTAACAGGGAGCCCGTTCAGAACATAGGTCGTGCTTTCATTAAGAAAATCGCCATTAAAATTAGCGGTAATGAGGTTTTGAGTATCGACGATAGCGATGTATACTATTGTTACATGGATCTCTGGAGAACGGATAAAGAGCGGGAAAACTTACAATACCAAGGTATTTGTAATAAGAACACACTGAGACTGCGCGTAGATGCTTCTAGTGGTGATGGTACTGTCGTAAAAGATTAGCCCGTTGCCGACGCATTGGGTAACCGATTCTATATTCCACTAGACTTTGAATTACTAGATTCCCACATGCCTTTTTATCAAGCATCCCTAGGCGATAGGTTAGAATACGAACTCACTTTCAATGACTACGGCAGAGTAATCAGAGCTGCTGAAGATGCTAGCTATTCCATTGACAATATCTCGCTGGAGTACGATATGATAACGGATCCCGAATTAGCCAGACAAATTCGTAACCAGTATACAGGAAGTTTAGCCATTTTGTACGATCGCGTGCTGCGACACCGTAAGATCACGAGGAACAAAAAAGATACGATGTGGAATATCAATCTAAATGTCCCCACGAGGTCGTTTGAAGGGTATTTTAATGTTGTTTGAGGACCCCTCCGATGCGTTTAAAAGAAATACCGAGAAGTTCTACAATCCCAAGATTACAAAAGTAGAATTGACTTCTCGAGGGCGTTCCTAATCAACTATATAGCCAAGGAATGCTATCGTATCACCAGTGGGATGAGATTAAAAAACTTCCTTCTATAAAACGTTCCCCGGAAGTTAACGCGGTCGTGAAAGATCTGTCTCTCGGGAGTGTATCGATGGGTGAATACCTCACCACGAAGTACGCGCTATGGCTCGACATGCGAACAACAGACGATGACCAACTACACGGCAGTGGGAGGAGAATAGAAAATGCTAGCGAGGGTGCCACCATACAGATAACAAAGCTCCAGGAATCGGCTGGTAAATTAAACATATATTTGTACGTGATTATGGATGCGCAACTTAATATACAAAATGGGAGATTCGTGCAAGCAATCTATTAATAATCTTTTACCTAAAGATCCGCACTGCGCTATCATATGCGGGCAAACGGGCTGCGGAAAAACAGCTTTTATTCTAAAAATTTTACAAAGTCATTATCGGGAAGTTTTCGGTCATATTATTATTCTGTGTCCGACTATAAGCGTTAATAAAACCTACCTATCGAGAGATTGGGTAATGAATGACGACGGGGTACACAGAGTCGATCCGGGCGATCGTTTACAAGACTGTCTCCGAGTATGTCACGAAAAATACAAAGGAGAATCAACCCTTTTCGTAATAGACGACTGCAGCGCTAGTAAAGAATTAACAAAAAAGAAAGAAATGCTTTCGTATTTAGCATTCTCCGGACAGCATACTCAACATAGCGTTTGGGTACTCACTCAAAAATACAACTCTGTCCTGAAAGATCTCAGAGAGCAGACCAAATGGGTAGCACTGTTTCATTGCAAAGATCGAGATTCATTCGAGGAATGTTTACGCGAAAATGATGTCATTTATACCAAGCTCGAACGAGATAAAGTCAGAAAACTGTTATCGGCAACGAAGCACTGTAAACTCGTATTAAAAACCGATCAACCAGCTGCTTATGCAATTGCTTAGCAAAATGTAACAAAAATATAGCGAAATGTAGCAAACTTATAGCAAAATTATAGTAAAATGTAGCAAATTGAACATTAGCGGTTAATATGACATAATGTGGTTCGAAATCATCATACTTTCACAACAGTTCATTATTACGGGATGTATTGGATATGCCCTATTATATTATGTTAGACTTTAATATCTCCTTAGGTATTACATTATGGAATGCGACGAACTCATCGAACAAATGCTCAAAGAATCTGATACAGATCAAAATGTAGATAAATCTTTAGATAAACATAGAGAAAGACTCGCGGCTTTGGTAGCCGGAGGAAAATGTTCCCAATATTTGGGAGAAAATTATACCATCGAAAAAATTGATAACATGACCGACGAAGAGATTAAAAAACTGTACGCGCGTTACGAGTCTAGACTGGGAGCTACCATGACTAAAACGATAGGGTCGGCTATGTTACAACTATACACAGTCGTAGCTAGTACGTTTCTCCCTATCCCGACAGAACATTGCATGTATTTATGCGAATCTCTAGAGAAAGACCCATTCATCGAACACGCTATAAGCTCAGTGAGCTGTGAGTTTTATCATAGATACGGAATGTTTTTAGCTCCACTCACCACAGCTTTAATAACGGCTAGGTATTGTCAATTTAAACATACGTGCCCACTTAATAATATAAATGGAGAATCAACAGGTGACACCCCTGATTGTGAACGAGGAAATAACTGCACAACCACAACAGATTGCGGAACAACGAGTGAATGAGGATGTGAATGCACCACATGTGAGCGAGGAACAACTAGTGAATGCACCACAAACACAAAAACAAGCCAGAGTTACTAAGAACCCCCAAAAAATAGCCGCAGGAAGAAAGGGAGGACTGGCGAGGAAAGCGAAATTAATAGATAATTCAAATATTTATCCGATTAAAACATGGGCACAAGTAGGAGTTGCTGGTATAGCGGCTGTATGGTTGTTTTATAAGACCGGAGAAGAGAAAACATCACCCCCAATACAACAACAAGTTCAATTAGAGGTTAGCCCCCATATAATGCTATATGAAGCATGACTACTCCAGTTACAGACGGTAAAATGTTGGTAAACGCAACGTATCATTCAGCGGTCGTCACCGGCTTGGCCGTTGGCTATGCTCGTATGGCTAAAATGATTACTAAAGCCACACCTCCCAAGCTAGATTTTAATAGTTATGATATACCAATGATGGTTCTGGATATTGGATTGGCTATGGCAACGAAGGATATGCTCATCAAACAAGGACTTATCCCGGAAGACATAATGAAGTAATTAAACATTTGAATATTTTATATTATTAAACCATGGCAACAATTGCGATGATGGTTGGTGGAGTTATTGTTAATGCTCTAGCTTTTTCGGGGAGTAATTATTTATTTTCTAGTATGAGGGAATCAAATGCTAAAGAAGTTGAAGAGGAGCATAAACGACATAACGAAGCAATGGAACAACTCCAAGCAGCCCAGTCACAATATACACGACAGAGAATGAAGAGATTAGACTTTATTCATGAAAAACTTCTTAAGGAACGACATTCAATTCAAAGGTTTAAGGATGTCGAATCTGCCATTCACGAATATGGGAAAAAACTAGACCCAATACCGAGACCAACAATGAGTCAGTTTTATACACCGTCAGAGGCTCAGAAAGACCGCGAGGTCACATTTGTGATTATGGGGTTGACTGCTGTATTGACTTTCAGCTATACAATAGCTACGCAGTGACAGCTAATCTATAATCAATATCTCAATAGTGTAGATGTGATTTGCATTTAGACAAATGATATGATAGATGTATAAACCATGAATAATTGCAAGTTTACACTCATGGGTAAGACGATTCTATGTAACCGACGCTGTGTTGATGTTTACTGCGGCGTACACAATTATTACATCAAACGCGGAAACATAAACTATACGTGTTCTGAATGTGGGATAGGGGTCAAAGGTCGTTATTGTTTTTGTAAGAAACACGGTGCTGATAGGGTCAGGAACCAGATTATTTATGCTAAGAAGAGAGATTACATCAACGAGAGGAATAGGTTGGGGAGAATACGTATTTAGATATATGAAAACAACCAATTAGACATTTGTCTCATTTTGCATATACCATTTAACCACAATGGTTTTTGTCAGAGAGTTGAAGGCTATGGCAAAGCAACGTGGTCTACATGGATATTCTCGAATGAGAAAAGCTGAATTGATTACCTTACTAGGTTTGGAATACAACAAACCCCAGACTGTTAGAGAACTCAAAGCTGGAGTGAGAAACAGTGGGCTGAGAGGTTATTCTCGAATGAGAAAAGCTGAATTGATCGCTTTACTAGATAATAATGATGATGTTGATAATCAACAACAAGAATTAATATTTGTACCCACATCCGCCGGCATTGGTAAATATCTAAGAGGTTGGAAGATGGATATTAATTCCAACATGGATGTTAACGATATTTAGCCAATCATATCGAGTAAAATTAACGAGGAGTTAGATGATTTACATAGTATAAAATACTAGCTGACGATTAAAATGTTATTGAGTAAAAGTAACACAGACGATAGCACCGAATATACCGAACCATATTTCCATAGCAATCAAGAAGTTATAACCAAATCCGATACTATAAACGCATCATTAGATACATCAATTCAGAGGATACAGGAAACTTTAGAATGCTGGACTAATAGAGGTTCGGGTTGGGGTGTGGATAAAATCGATAGTTTATATTTAGATATAGCAAATTATATGCCCTTCAAAGGTGGATCTTATATAGATTTACCCCCGTATTATAAGAAGAAAAAAGCCATAATTAACGTAAAAAATAAATCAGATGACTGTTTAAGAATGATGATAAGATCTGTATTGTTCCCCGTAGATTCTAAAATTGCAAATAGACCTTCTAGCTATCCCCAAAACGATGGACTCAACTTCGATGGTATAGACAAACCTACACCAATATCACAAATTGATAAGGTGGAAAAGCAAAATAATTTAGCTATAAATGTTTTCGGACATTCTAAAGGAATTGTTGTACACAGGATAAGCTCCGCTCTGGAACATATTCCTAGAATCAATTCATTTCTGATCGAAAAAGATGGAAAATATCATTATACGTGGATAAAGAGTTTAAACAGGCTATTATACGATCAAACAAAACATAAGGAAAAGAAATATTTCTGCGAAAGATGCCTTCATGGGTACAGCAGACAAGATCTATTAGAAGCGCATAAAGAAGACTGCAGAGGTGTTGGACAGACCGATATCAGGATCGATATGCCTAAAGAGGGAAAAAATATATTAAAATTTGAACATTATTGTAATCAAATGTCAGTACCGTACGTAATTTACGCAGACTTCGAAGCGCTTATCAAACCCATAGAAAATACCAACCATAGCAATCAAGATGGTAGTTTTACGTACAAAACTCAAGAACATATTCCTTGTGGGTTTGGATATATAGTTGTAAGGTATGATGGAAAAACAAACACTCCCGTGATTTACAGAGGTCCCGATGCAGCGGGAAAGTTCCTAGAATATCTACAAAATGAAAAGAGAATAATCAGGGAAAAATTATCGTGTAAGAAACCCATGCGTATGACGAGGGATGATTGGAGGGCCCACAAGAAGTCAACGAGTTGTCACGTTTGTAATAAACCCCTGGATGGGGATTCCGTAAGAGATCATTGCCACGTCACGGGTAATTATCGGGGAGCCGCGCATAACGAGTGTAACTTGACACTAAAAATGAATTCTCAAACAATACCCATCCCCGTTGTGTTTCACAACCTTAGGGGATACGATTCACATCTCATTATGCAAGCTATCTCAAAGACCAACGGCGGTTTAACGTGCATTCCTAACAATATGGAAAAATACATATCATTCTCGTTGACTAAACCTATACATTATAGGGACAAGGATGGGAAATCTAGAAAGTAATGGGCTTAGATTCATAGACTCCATACAGTTTCTGTTATCTTCCCTGGACAATTTAGCTAATGTGAACAATCCCGATGACTTTGTGATAACAAATCAATATACCGATAAGATAACTCATCATTTGTTGCTGAGAAAAGGTGTATATCCGTACGAATATATGGATGATTGGTCTAGATTCGAAGAAACTGAATTACCACCCCTCGAATCATTCTATAGTAACTTAACAGAATCTAAAATAACAGATGCCGATTATGAACACGCTCTGACGGTCTGGGATAAATTAGGTTGTAAGAAATTAGGCGATTATCACGATCTGTACTTAAAAACCAATGTACTGTTACTCGCCGATATATTCGAAATATTTAGAAAGACGTGTTTAAAACAATACGGCTTGGACCCGGCATGGTACTATTTCAGTCCCGGACTATCGTGGGATGCATTGTTGAAGAAGACCTGCGTAGAACTAAAACTACTCACAGATTACGATATGCACTTGTTTATTGAGAAAGGATTAAGAGCCGGTATATCGATGGCGGCGAAAAGGTATTCCAAGGCTAATAATAAATTAGTGGAAGGATACGATCCGAGTAAACCCGACACGCACATATTATATCTCGACGCTAACAATTTGTACGGATGGGCTATGAGTCAATCTTTACCCACGGGTGGTTTTGAGTGGGTTGATGATATCGATAATATCAATGTCAATGATATCCATAATATCCATAATATCAATGAGAATAAAGGGTACATACTAGAAGTTGACTTGGAATATCCAAGTTCGTTACATAAAGACCATAACAGTTATCCGCTAGCTCCCGAAAGATTAATGGTTATTAAAGATCGGATGTCGGAATATCAACGCTCCTTGATGGGTAATACAAGGTTAGCTAACATAGAAAAACTCATACCAAATTTGATGGATAAAACAAAATATATAGTTCACTACAGAAATCTCCAGTTCTATGTATCGTTAGGTATGAAACTAAAGAAAATACACAGAGTTCTAAAGTTTGATCAAAGCCCTTGGATGGAGCCCTATATAAGACAGAACACAGATTTAAGAAAGATAGCTACCAGCGATTTCGAAAAGAATCTGTATAAGCTCATGAATAACTCGGTATTTGGTAAAACTATGGAGAATCTAAGGAAGCGTGTTGATGTTAAATTAGTCAGATCTAATGAGGAAGAAAGACTCAGGAAACTCATGGCCAGTTCGGCTTTTAACAGAAGCAAGATATTCGATAACGACTTAGCCGCGTTGCATATGCAGAAAAGTGATATAAAATTCAACAGACCGGTGTACGTCGGTATGAGTATTCTCGACTTGTCAAAACACTTAATGTATGACTTTTATTACAACGAACTTAAGAAGCAATACGGCGATAGATGCGAGGTGTTATATACCGACACAGATTCTTTGTTGATGGAAATACAAACCGAGGATGTGTATAAAGATATGGCAGAAAAAATAGATATGTACGACAGGAGCGATTACCCAAAAGATAATCCACTGCACAGCGTAGTAAATAAAAAGGTGTTAGGTAAGATGAAGGATGAATGTGCTGGGACCCCTGTAGCGGAGTATGTAGGATTAAGACCTAAGATGTATTCTATAAAAAAGTCTGGTAATGGGGAGATAAGAAAAGCCAAGGGCTTTAAGAAGTATGTTGTGAAAAAGCATATCAAACACGAACAGTATAAAGAAGCATTATTCAACGGTAGAACGTTCAAACACGAGATGAACTCTTTAAGAAGTTACAATCATAGGTTATATGGATTAAGAATGAACAAGTCATCATTATCTCCCTTAGATACAAAGAGATGGATTGATAAGGATGGTGTAACTACCTATGCTTATGGTTATGGTGGTAATACCGTACCGTCGGGAACTATGAACAATTCTTCTCGTACAAATGCCCTACCCGGTCCATTTTGAAGATAATAAAGAATAGGCTCTCCTTCTTTCGTAACCAATCGACTAATGTTATACGTCTTAAGGGACCATATGGGATCGGTTGCGCGACGTAGGCCTCCTTCGAGTTCACCGGGCTGGTATAAATATCTTACCCTTACTCTATCCGGAAGTTTTCGTTCTTTGCCTCTCCTCGGTGCTGAAGATTCGGAAGTCACGGATTTCATTTTAATAGCATCGGATGGTTTCTTCCCTATTAATCTCGTCACTTCATTATTCAGCGCTGATACAACGGCTGATAATCGTGTCAACCATTCGGTTGATCTTAATCGTTCAGATTTCATTTCGATCCCATACTGATAGCCAAACAAACATTCCGCTAATGTCCTGTTAAATCTTTCGACGATAGCTTGACTGCGTTGGGCCTCTCTTTCACCACGGACGATTTCGACATCGTGCTTTGTTAACAGTTTAGTTACCGATCCCATAAACTCGCGACCGGGATCTACTTGAAATAACTTAGGCCATTTTAGTGGTCCACGTTCATATATGCGACTCAGTGCATTAGCTACTTCTGTTGAATCTTTCGAGGTTAATGGCTCTGCCTCTTTGTATCGACTTGCCACATCCACTACTGTTAAAGCGTATTTATACGTTTTGCGTTTTACCTTATCGTGGAGAAGAAACAAGAGGTCAGCCTGATGAACTTCATTCGTTGTAAAAATATCAAACTTCTTCCTCGGTATATAACACGGTGCCGGTAAATATATTTGCCACATCGCTTGTTTCTTTAACCAATCCTTGGCCACATCTTTAGATACTTTAGCCGCAGTGGCTAATTTTTGTATTGCTCCTATACCTTTCTAATATCCTCGTGGGCTATAGTAAATTTTATCCATTATTAATTAATATTGATGTTTCTTTTAATACATCTCAAGACTATCATTGAATCGCATCATCATTTTGGCATAAAAAATGCCATCTGTAGTAGCAGTATAGGTAATAAATCCGGCTCCAGTGGAGTTGCGGCAGAACCCCCATTACCTATACTACTTCCTTACCTTGTCAGTGTAGCAGGGCGTGGAGTCATCCCACAGATGGAATCCTTACCTTGTCAGTGTAGCAGGGCATGGAGTCATCTCACAGATGACATCCTTACCTTGTCAGTGTAGCAGGGCGTGGAGTCATCCCACAGTTGAAATCCTTACCTTGTCAGTGTAGCAGGGCGTGGAGTCATCCCACAGATGACATCCTTACCTTGTCAGTGTAGCAGGGCATGGAGTCATCCCACAGATGACATCCTTACCTTGTCAATGTAGTAGGGCTAGAGTCATCCCACAGATGACATCCTTACCTTGTCAGTGTAGCAGGGCGTGGAGTTATCCCACAGATGACATCCTTACCTTGTCAGTGTAGCAGGGCATTGAGTCATCCCACAGATGAAATCCTTACCTTGTCAGTGTAGCAGGGCGTGGAGTCATCCCACAGATGACATCCTTACCTTGTCAGTGTAGCAGGGCGTGGAGTCATCCCACAGATGAAATCCTTACCTTGTCATTGTAGCAGGGCATGGAGTCATCCCACAGATGACATCCTTACCTTGTCAGTGTAGCAGGGCGTGGAGTCATCCCACAGATGACATCCTTACCTTGTCAGCTTGCTGAGGGAGTCTTTGGTCATGTGGACAAGGCGTCTGACCCTGGATCAGGTCCGTGGTTCGAATCCCATCACAGGACTCGGAAATTTTACATTGGCGCCCATCGTGGGGCTGAGCACGATCATATTAAATTTGAGCAAAATAAGCCTCAGTACCCTACTATGCGGCCCGGGACGCGCCTTCTGTTGACGGGGAAGTATGTAGCAGGGCGTGCAGTCACCCCACAAATGACACCCTTACCATGGTTCGAATCCCATCAATTTTACCAGTAAAAAACTGGTATTTACCGGTAAACAAGAAAGCTTGTAGTCTGTTTTGTTGTGACTTCACAGAGACAAATTATTGCACAAGTAATTTGCTATTGCAATTAGTGGGGTATCTAACAGTACATCTGTGTGTCTATGTATGTACAGTATCAGCATCTGAGTACGAGACTGCCTCCATGTGAGTGGTAGAGCGTTCGCCCGGAGAGCGTAAGGCCTGGGGTTCGATCCCTGGCCGCACCATACCAAAAGACTTTAAAGCTGGTACTTGTTGATACCCTGTCTGGTGCTCGGCATTAAGGGGCTAAAACAAGGACTGGTCGTTTCGGAGTCGGTATACTGTGTCTGAGTGTGTGAAGTCATGGTAGTTGAACCTGCAAATGTGTGTCCAGAGATGCAGAGGATTATTATTTATTGACAGTTCATTGTATGACATTGGGCTATCAAGAAATACATTCTGGTAGCCTCAGATGGACCACCCAACATGTGAAACACTGTGCAATTCAACCCTTTGAAACGTTAAAACTCTACACTGCTAATGGTGCAATGAGGAGAAAGAATTCTCGACATTTTTCAAACATATTTCTTGTTGCATTTAAGCTGGATAAATGAATAGAAGTTGTCAATTTGACGAGATGAACAGAGTCTGAGCAATGTTAAAAGCACCTTATCACAACATTCTAACTGATCCCTAAGTTTAGTCATCATAGACAATCAGTCTAGGTTAGTTTCTCAAATTGTCGACCGATCAGAATTTTAATAGCCACGGGCTCATATGTTTACCATTAATTTCGCACACTAAAAGTGCACCATCCCACACCCTTGGACTAACATTTATCGGTCTCTGACCGGTGACCGACGGCCATCGGACACCCTGCTACTGGTGCTTGCCCTCCTGGCCTTCAGCACTCGGTGTCGACATTCCAACACACTGGGCCCGCATCATGCCATTTGGAAAGAGTCCACAGAAATTCATACAATTTGTAAAACATGTTGTAAATAACATCCTTTTTGGAACAAATGGCCGTAAACACACAAGTTATGATAGTCCATCTCTATTATCAGATTATGTGGAAAGATGCCACAGGGCAATGTGCCCCAAATCAGTTTATCCCAACCTCCATTACAGTACCTTCAATCTTTGGTACATGTGCACTCGGTGTGGTCAGTTGGGAACTTGACTTGCTGTAAGGTTCTTATACATATTCACACAGGGTTGGCTATTCCAGTGGATGCTAGTGTTTTTGGAAGATTCTTTTGTACAAACCTTTGGCCAGAAAAATCAAAAGCGTGAAAACAAAATCATTTAAATTAAAATTATTCCCCCCAACTATCATTCATTGTGAAAGCCAGAATGTATCCTCACTTCTTTATTGGACTACAGCATTCTGCCTTGTATTACAGTTAGCACTGGCATGGCTGCTGAGCGGACGCAATCCTTTGACAAGCTGCGGCCAGTCTGTGTGAAGCTCACCAAGGAACAAACGCGAGAGAGTGTGCAAGAGCTGTTCGATGGCATCAGGTCAGTTCCAGCTGACGTGCTTCAGGATCTGCAGGAGTATGTGCTCTTCCCGCTGAGATTCACCATCAAGCACCAGACACAGGACAGCCTGTAAGTTGCTGGCACAGACACACCATGGGGGAGGAGGGAGGGCAACCTCGGTTATAATGTGTTGCTGTTAACACCCATGTATGTGTTGCTGTTAACACCCATGTATGTGTTGCTGTTAACACCATGTATGTGTTGCTGCTAACACCATGTATGTGTTGCTGCTAACACCATGTATATGTTGCTGCTAACACCATGTATGTGTTGCTGCTAACACCATGTATGTGTTGCTGCTAACACCATGTATGTGTTGCTGTTAACACCCATGTATGTGTTGCTGTTAACACCCATGTATGTGTTGCTGCTAACACCATGTATGTGTTGCTGCTAACACCATGTATGTGTTGCTGCTAACACTCATGTATGTGTTGCTGCTAACACCATGTATGTGTTGCTGTTAACACCCATGTATGTGTTGCTGTTAACACCCATGTATGTGTTGCTGCTAACACCATGTATGTGTTGCTGCTAACACCGATGTATGTGTTGCTGGTAACACCATGTATGTGTTGCTGCTAACACCCATGTATGTGTTGCTACTAACACCCATGTATGTGTTGCTGCTAACACAGATGTATGTGTTGCTGCTAACACCATGTATGTGTTGCTGCTAACACCATGTTTGTGTTGCTGCTAACACCCATGTATGTGTTGCTGCTAACACCCATGTATGTGTTGCTGCTAACACCATGTATGTGTTGCTGCTAACACCATGTATGTGTTGCTGCTAACACCATGTATGTGTTGCTGCTAACACCATGTATGTGTTGCTGCTAACACCATGTATGTGTTGCTGCTAACACAGATGTAAGTTTTGCTGCTAAAACCGATGTATGTGTTGCTGCTAACACCCATGAATGTGTTGCTGCTAACACCATGTATGTGTTGCTGCTAACACCCATGTATGTGTTGCTGCTAACACCCATGTATGTGTTGCTGCTAACACCATGTATGTGTTGCTGCTAACACCATGTATGTGTTGCTGCTAACACCATGTATGTGTTGCTGCTAACACAGATGTATGTGTTGCTACTAACACCATGTATGTGTTGCTGTTAACACCATGTATGTGTTGCTGCTAACACACTTGGGCCTGTTGCTGCTAACACCGATGTATGTGTTGCTGCTAACACCCATGTATGTGTTGCTGCTAACACCATGTATGTGTTGCTGCTAACACCATGTATGTGTTGCTGCTAACACCATGTATGTGTTGCTACTAACACCATGTATGTGTTGCTGTTAACACCCATGTATGTGTTGCTGCTAACACCATGTATGTGTTGCTGCTAACACAGATGTATGTGTTGCTGCTAACACAGATGTATGTGTTGCTGCTAACACCCATGTATGTGTTGCTGTTAACACCCATGTATGTGTTGCTGCTAACACCATGTATGTGTTGCTGCTAACACCGATGTGTGTGTTGCTGGTAACACCATGTATGTGTTGCTGCTAACACCCATGTATGTGTTGCTACTAACACCCATGTATGTGTTGCTGCTAACACAGATGTATGTGTTGCTGCTAACACCATGTATGTGTTGCTGCTAACACCATGTTTGTGTTGCTGCTAACACCCATGTATGTGTTGCTGCTAACACCATGTATGTGTTGCTGCTAACACCATGTATGTGTTGCTGCTAACACCATGTATGTGTTGCTGCTAACACCATGTATGTGTTGCTGCTAACATCATGTATGTGTTGCTGCTAACACCATGTATGTGTTGCTGCTAACACCGATGTATGTGTTGCTGCTAAAACCGATGTATGTGTTGCTGCTAACACCCATGAATGTGTTGCTGCTAACACCATGTATGTGTTGCTGCTAACACCCATGTATGTGTTGCTGCTAACACCCATGTATGTGTTGCTGCTAACACCATGTATGTGTTGCTGCTAACACCATGTATGTGTTGCTGCTAACACCATGTATGTGTTGCTGCTAACACAGATGTATGTGTTGCTACTAACACCATGTATGTGTTGCTGTTAACACCATGTATGTGTTGCTGCTAACACACTTGGGCCTGTTGCTGCTAACACCGATGTATGTGTTGCTGCTAACACCCATGTATGTGTTGCTGCTAACACCATGTATGTGTTGCTGCTAACACCATGTATGTGTTGCTGCTAACACCATGTATGTGTTGCTACTAACACCATGTATGTGTTGCTGCTAACACCATGTATGTGTTGCTGCTAACACCATGTATGTGTTGCTACTAACACCGATGTATGTGTTGCTGCTAACACTCATGTATGTGTTGCTGCTAACACCCATGTATGTGTTGCTGCTAACACCCATGTATGTGTTGCTGCTAACACCATGTATGTGTTGCTGTTAACACCCATGTATGTGTTGCTGCTAACACCATGTATGTGTTGCTACTAACACCCATGTATGTGTTGCTGCTAACACCATGTATGTGTTGCTGCTAACACCCATGTATGTGTTGCTGCTAACACCATGTATGTGTTGCTGCTAACACGATGTATGTGTTGCTGCTAACACCATGTATGTGTTGCTGCTAACATCATGTATGTGTTGCTGCTAACACCATGTATGTGTTGCTGCTAACACCGATGTATGTGTTGCTGCTAAAACCGATGTATGTGTTGCTGCTAACACCCATGAATGTGTTGCTGCTAACACCATGTATGTGTTGCTGCTAACACACTTGGGCCTGTTGCTGCTAACACCGATGTATGTGTTGCTGCTAACACCCATGTATGTGTTGCTGCTAACACCATGTATGTGTTGCTGCTAACACCATGTATGTGTTGCTGCTAACACCATGTATGTGTTGCTACTAACACCATGTATGTGTTGCTGCTAACACCATGTATGTGTTGCTGCTAACACCATGTATGTGTTGCTACTAACACCGATGTATGTGTTGCTGCTAACACCCATGTATGTGTTGCTGCTAACACCGATGTATGTGTTGCTGCTAACACCATGTATGTGTTGCTGCTAACACCATGTATGTGTTGCTGTTAACACCCATGTATGTGTTGCTGCTAACACCGATGTATGTGTTGCTGCTAACACCGATGTATGTGTTGCTGCTAACACCATGTATGTGTTGCTGCTAACACCATGTATGTGTTGCTGCTAACACCATGTATATGTTGCTGCTAACACCATGTATGTGTTGCTGCTTACACCATGTATGTGTTGCTGCTAACACAGATGTATGTGTTGCTGCTAACACCCATGTATGTGTTGCTGCTAACACCATGTATGTGTTGCTGCTAACACCATGTATGTGTTGCTGCTAACACCATGTATGTGTTGCTGCTAACATCATGTATGTGTTGCTGCTAACACCATGTATGTGTTGCTGCTAACACAGATGTATGTGTTGCTGCTAAAACCGATGTATGTGTTGCTGCTAATACCCATGAATGTGTTGCTGCTAACACCATGTATGTGTTGCTGCTAACACCCATGTATGTGTTGCTGCTAACACCCATGTATGTGTTGCTGCTAACACCATGTATGTGTTGCTGCTAACACCATGTATGTGTTGCTGCTAACACCATGTATGTGTTGCTGCTAACACAGATGTATGTGTTGCTACTAACACCATGTATGTGTTGCTGTTAACACCATGTATGTGTTGCTGCTAACACACTTGGGCCTGTTGCTGCTAACACCGATGTATGTGTTGCTGCTAACACCCATGTATGTGTTGCTGCTAACACCATGTATGTGTTGCTGCTAACACCATGTATGTGTTGCTGCTAACACCATGTATGTGTTGCTACTAACACCATGTATGTGTTGCTGTTAACACCCATGTATGTGTTGCTGCTAACACCATGTATGTGTTGCTGCTAACACAGATGTATGTGTTGCTGCTAACACAGATGTATGTGTTGCTGCTAACACCCATGTATGTGTTGCTGTTAACACCCATGTATGTGTTGCTGCTAACACCATGTATGTGTTGCTGCTAACACCGATGTGTGTGTTGCTGGTAACACCATGTATGTGTTGCTGCTAACACCCATGTATGTGTTGCTACTAACACCCATGTATGTGTTGCTGCTAACACAGATGTATGTGTTGCTGCTAACACCATGTATGTGTTGCTGCTAACACCATGTTTGTGTTGCTGCTAACACCGATGTATGTGTTGCTGCTAACACCCATGTATGTGTTGCTGCTAACACCCATGTATGTGTTGCTGCTAACACCATGTATGTGTTGCTGCTAACACCATGTATGTGTTGCTGCTAACACCCATGTATGTGTTGCTGCTAACATCATGTATGTGTTGCTGCTAACACCATGTATGTGTTGCTGCTAACACCGATGTATGTGTTGCTGCTAAAACCGATGTATGTGTTGCTGCTAACACCCATGTATGTGTTGCTGCTAACACCATGTATGTGTTGCTGCTAACACCCATGTATGTGTTGCTGCTAACACCCATGTATGTGTTGCTGCTAACACCATGTATGTGTTGCTGCTAACACCATGTATGTGTTGCTGCTAACACAGATGTATGTGTTGCTACTAACACCATGTATGTGTTGCTGTTAACACCATGTATGTGTTGCTGCTAACACACTTGGGCCTGTTGCTGCTAACACCGATGTATGTGTTGCTGCTAACACCCATGTACACTACTGCCTAAAAGTTCATTCCCCTAACACGCGTTGAGAACGCGTGTAACACGCATGTGACACGGGTGCTCAACGGGTTGCACACGGGGTGAGCACCCGTTGGACACGGGTGTGCAACGGGTGTGCGTCGCGTGTGCAACCCGTTGCACACGCGTGTGCCACGCGTGTAACACGGGACCGGGTTCCAGTTGAAGTTGACAATTTTATCAAATGAATAGTGAGATAAAACAAAACAGTGAGATGTGAAATTTGAGTTCATGAGCGGCCATTGAGCTGTGCTCACCAGACCGTAAATACAAGGTCGGCCCATCTTAATTAGTGTTCGGTTGCTAGACTTTTATGGCATGAACCATTCCACTAGGGTCCAGTCTAGCCATTGTGGCTAGCCGACAGTAGAACAGTAGTGAATTTAGATGCGAGTTTATTGCTAGGGGAACCCCCGTGTTGACACGATTGTCGCGGGTTGGTAAATGTTCGCCATTAATAAAATGATTGTTTGTGGATTGCGAACATATTCATTTGCCCACACGAGTCATTCCATTTGATTGCAAATATAACGTTTTTCGTTCGCCAAATTTATGCTTAAGACAGTACAATTATGATATAGCCGTCACCACTACTAATGTCTCATTATTTCACGTAGGAATATGTCCCATTTCCCCACACCCCACTTTCTGTGTTGTATTTTGAAAGAGTAAATAAAAGAAGGTTTTGTGTGGGACACTTTTATACTAATTATAAGAGGATGTTGTAAATGAATATGAACAGCCATGCTGTCTGACAGTTGATAGAATTTGAGATCTTCACAATCACCGGGTGTGACCATGTTGACAGAATCTCGTTAGGGTTTGGGATTTTTACATTTGCCCAGTGACCATGGTGAGTATTGCTGGGGATACCAAACGCAACAGTTTATTATTAGAGGTTGAGAGTACCTATACCACGTAGATAGGATATCTTTAGGATTTTAATCCTTCTTTGAGAGGCATTTAGAAGTTGGAGTACTACGTTAGGAGAAGATTTATGGGTGACTTTAATCCTTTCTTTCTCTGTGGGTAATCCTTTCATGTTGATTGGAGGAAGTCACTCAACCAGGTCATGACAGGTCGTGAGTTTACTCACTAACTACTGTGAGCGTTTTTGGCATGACATCTTTTCTTGTATAAACATCGAAACGATGCTCACTCACTCATTGTTAATCTTCTGCAGTTTGCTGGCAAAGTGGGGATAAACCTCAGTGTCAAAGACGATCAAATTTAGTTCAAATCCTTGTTTATATGTGACATCTCCCAAATGGGGACATTTTCATAAACTTGGCAAGTGATGATGAATTTTAATATTAATATTATTATAGTTTATGAAATTGTTAATAAAACTTTAATAAAATTGTGCTTCACTCTCACGAAAAATATATTGTCTGTGAGTAAATTTATATGTCACGTTACATCGGCATTTTTCAGTGATATTGGGACTACATGAAACATGGCTGGTTTTACATTTCTGATACAGGTGCTTGACTGACTGAGTAGTTCATGATCAATAAGATATGTTTAAATCAGTCAAGTTTGCAACAATAGATGAATAAGTTGATACATTTGGACCGCATTTACCGATTAACAACTTAAGACATAGAGACAGGGAGGAGATATATAACCAAACCTATGATCCTGTTGAGACAGTTGACAGTTAGAACGTTGCTGTAAGCTGTAAATAATCTAGCCTCCCCATGTACGTAACTTACATATATTTATGTATGACCAGAACAGCAAATAAAGTTCTGGTAGATAGGTACCTCGGAGATTTAACGTGCGCTTTCCGACTTTAGCCTATCTCGCACACGGGGAAGCACTTATACTATTAGGGTAAAAAAGCGTAATGATTACATAAAGAAGTGCAAACACCAACCCCCCCCCCCCCCCCCCCAAAAAAAAAATTAAAAAAATAAATTAAGTTTAGTCCTTGTAGTAGTCTCTTGGTCAGCTTCTCATCCTGGGGGTCGGGATTCTGGTAGAGACTCTTGGCAAGGAGGGCGCCGGTATTGGCGACGAAGTGGTTTGAGGTCGGTACGCCACTACTCTGGAAGAAGTGGTACAAGTCTGTGTAGTTTGTGATGTCTTACTCGATGTCCTGTCCCCCTTTCTTGTGCACCATGACGAAAGGGACTCCTTGTTTGGCGTAGAGATATTCCTTTGGGGTGTTGATCTGGTCAACCTTGAGATCCGGCCGGGGCTTGTAGTGGTTGATCGGAATGTCTGATTTTTCCACTAGTAAATAAAGTTCTTTGGTATGACCTCTTTTATCCCTGCTGACGTTATCCTAATGTTCAATTTCAGTCTGCCTCACCAAGCGTAAGAAAGCATTGTATATGTTCTGATAAACCACACTGATGCAATTTTCTATATATATATTTGTAGATATGAAGCATTCTAGTTAATTGTGGATACACTGGGCAGACAGAATTGTGTTTATTTCCAGGCCATCCTGATCGTCGTTTACTACTATAAGGTGTATGGTTGGAGGCAAGATCAAAGGCGCCGCACAGCATTTATTAGATAACAGACGGGGTCGTCCGTTTCGCTTTGAACAACCACCCCACCTGTCTGTAGGAGTTATATAATCAGTGCGCAAATAACTGTGCTCCCTTAGTTCTCCTCCCCAACCCCATCGGCATCTATTCCAAATCTCAAAATTCCCAAATTCTATATAAGCAACCCCTAAAGCCCCCTCTTGGGTTGCACAGACCACCCTCGCCCCTTTCGGAAACACATTAAATGGCCTGGCCGGGCCCGTGTGCGAAATACGCATCAGTCGGAAAGCGCACGTTAAATCTCCAAAGTAAGTAAGTAAGTAAGTACTGTGTCAAGTCCACTGCCGGGCTGATGCGGTGTCAGTGTCAGCGATGAACATGAATGCCCAAATCATAGACCTGTAGCACTCACAAGTTGCTTAGCCAAAATATTTGAAAAGTGTATATTCAATTCTCTGATAACAGCAAATATAACCTTAGAAAAAGATTCAACATACAAACAATCAAATGTAGAACACAGACCTATGCTTATTTTCATTTCTTCTGGATATGATCAACCTGCGGAACCCTCTATCCGATGAAGTAACTAATGATCGCTCATTAAAAGAAATCAAATCCTTAATTAATCGTTATGATGCAATTATTAATAATTTTGACTTCAAATATTTTCATAGATCATGCCAAATTGTCCACTGTCGCCTTAGGCTCGGCTGCAGTGACTTAAACGCTGATAAGTTTAGACGACATGTACTTGTGGATGCAATTCACTTTTTCTATAACTGTTAAAAAATACGATAATATCAGAAACACTGTGTATTTCTACACACATGGGTATGGTCTAAACATGATATTACATGGCAGTAGTTAAGCAGTTCTACAAACATGACTCTTCTTAAATCAGTTCATGACATCATTGTCAAAAGCAAAAGGTTTGAGTAGCTTAATTTTATGCATGTAGTAAAGGAAAACTGCATTACCTTATTTCACAGACACCACTTGCTTCAGTGTACTGGCTTCGTGTATTTCATTTGTGCATTTTGTATGTTTATGTTCATCACTCTCTTATATATATATATATCCAGCTGTTGTTAAGTTGTTACCTGGAGAGGTATTACATAAGCAAGTTTTGCTTGTTTACCGATCCAGATTTCTTTTGAAATAAAAATACGTTTAAGCCAACACAGCTAACCCTAAAACACATGATTGTAAACTATTCAAAAAGGAGCACTAATCTCTGGCTTCTTCTCGGGTGTCGAACTCAAACTCAAACTCATTTATTCTTAGATTCTACAATTTTTATTATGTACAATTTAACAAAAATAATAAAAATAGGATACGTGGATACTAATACAATTTACCAATTGTATTGTACACATTGTTAAGGAATTTAGATAGGCCTTTTAGATTTCTTACACTGTTAGTGGTCATAATTTTCTTAAATGTTTGGAAACTTAAGATATTGCTTATCTAAGAGTTCATATCGCCGTTGGTGTAAAGCTTCACATCGGAATGAATAATGCAATTCATCTCCCACAGCGATAGAATCACAGAGTGGACACTGGCTGTCTTCCCTGGGAATGTTCAGCCATCGACCAGTTTCAACTGGTAATCCTTGGTTAGAAAGTTCTGAATTTTAGTATTGGGAGAAATATTGATTTTAAGAGCAGTAGATATTTCGCAAATGAAGGTTGATTCTTCAGGTAATACGACCTTTGGATTTCCGCTTGGGCTTACTAGCTGCCGTGAGTCAATTTGCTCGTTAACGCAACCGAGCGTGACAAGAGACTGGGCTACCAGTCTGCAAGGACAGCTAAATAAACTTATGCATTTTTGAAAACTGATTGGTTACCCGTGATCTATGAAGATTTCAACAAAGGGCGCATGGTAATTAATTTCTTCAGCCTAAACAAACAGACAAATAACGGCGAAAGCTCATCAGATGTCGTTATTTGGAAATACCCCTGATTGTTACAGTTTGATAATAAAAAAAGTATCCCTGAGTGAAAGCATTTGCGGATTTCGGATTGCGTGGATGATACAATTACTACTCCCTTGTTGTCATCCACATTTTCTGGTATAACCCTACACTTCTGTATTTGTCGTAATTCACACGCTGCTCAGTTAATGATTTTATATTATGTATACTCAGTTGTAGCACCACTCAGATTACCGGATAAAGGTTCAAATTTGGTCTTTCTTGTACCTGGGGTAATTATTTAATCTAAATCCAGGTTTGAAGTGAGGTGGAATGTGAATTATGCACGTGGCAGCCCAGCAAGAGATGTATGATCAGTTGATTTACTTTTTTTTGTAAATCAACTGATCATTCCCAGACATCAAAGGATCAACAGGAAATACGTTGATTGATTAATTACTGTTATCTTGCACAGTGCATATGTCAAAAGTAAGTGTTTACATGTGAAGGTAGGGTTACTAAACCTAGGGAATACACTCATATCATGGCGTGAAGTACAGATGTAAAAACAACATACTTTGTTCAAAGGGTAACCGATAATACACTGACTGGTTGTTCATTGTTATCTAACTCAATGTATGTTTTTAAGAACCGTGGACATTATAAAAATAGTTGTTACGTGGGCTTTCTCAGCTAACTTGGCACCTATGTGAAACAATTGAAACAAACTAAGTGATCAGTTAAGAAACAGACACGGGTTATAATATTCGATACATTTAAATAACGTTTTAAAACGATATATTTAAATATTTTAATATATTTCATATATATTCCAAATATTGTTTCCAAATAATTATTATTAAAGTATTTGATTCTCACATAGACATTTGACATCGAATAAGTATTTTTGTACAGCTGCAGACGCAATGGATATTGTTCCTTTATGTTGATCTTCCCGGATACATTATAACTTTGGTAGGTTGTAATAATGATATTTGCATTTTGTTTTCATTCATTCGCTGCAACTTTGAACAGAATCATTCTTGTTCCTTTCCGTTTGGTTGGGAAGATTTTCGATGCGCGATAGACGTTGTTTTCACAAGTATTTTCTTTTGTAAGCGTGTATATGTTACAGTCAATGTGTAAAATATGATTCACTCAGGCAATTTATTAAATATCTAAATATTTCAGTCATTTTACAAATTGACTGAATAATCCATTCATTTATTTAACCGACTGACTAAAAATGATAAAGACGACCAAAAGAGCTTAAACACATCACAATATATTAATTATGCTAAGAAAAGAAGCCAAACAATACAGAACTGTACTTGGTGATGATATTAAACATAAACAAATATTTGGAATTCGTTATCATATTAATAAAGATGGACATATTTTTCAGTTAATTTGTAAAATAAACTGAATATTTAGGCGTTTAATACATTTCCTTAGTGAAGTCTGTTTACATTTTGAATGTAAACATATACACACGGTAAAATAAGCAATGTGCAGATGAAATATTTACTTTGTGTTGCAAGTCAAAATAGTGTACACGAAGATCGCACAATTACCAAACAAGTGACTTATCAAAACTGCATCACCATTACCGATGCTCCCCACAAATATACCTACATTTCAAAAACTGTATTTCATTTTTGTTGATCAGTGTGACCATATGTCCTTCTACTTTCAATAAAAATGCACTTACGAATGGCGAGCACAGGTCGCGAACAAGTCTAGATTTCTGCTATATCATCCGGGTACTCACTGAGAAAATACAGTAATGCACAGGTAACAACTACTCCCGCGGAATTGCTTTAGATCAGTGCTCTTTTGTACGTTGAAATACTATATATTGTGAACGCCAAAATGATGTATCAAGGATCAAGTAGAAGATACATTGACCGTTGCACTGGGAGTTTATTCAACAGACCGTGAAAATAACACTGCTGTATCTTATTATTTATTTTAGATGACGCAGTCAAAGCTCACTTCTCCTGGCGGCCATTATCGAACGGCCAGCTAAAACACAACCCCGCGCTTACGTCTACAGGTCTCTTCCTGTAGTACGGTAATTAGTATTCTCTCCCTCAAGTGTATCCTCAATGATATAACCCACCCTCATTAATTACATGCTGCTCTTTTCCAGCCTCACGGCTATGGAGCTGTGATAAAGAGTCCAAGTCATCATAAAGTAATTAGGGTCCAATAAAAACAATGCGCCGCCAAACCTCATACATATTATCACTGAAAGTCGTACTACAGACGGTTAATGTCAAATCACAATAAAAGCATTTCAATTGCAATAACATGTTCCAGGACCATGTATTCTCTTAACACCATCGGATTTAGAAGCAATGGTCGTATAAAAACAAAACACATCTATTTGATCACAACAGTATTCATGTTATTCCCACAAAATCACATAAAGAAAGGAGACATTAGGAAATACATGTGCATTATCATTTTTCGTCAGGATAACAAAATTTTCTCTCCTTGTTACCACCTCCAGGTTCAGCTTAAGACGGGTCCTCCTTTGGTCAAAAGTTTGTTCCCCCTCTAATGAGTGTGTCACGCGTTGCACACGAGTGGCGGACGGGGTGCACACCCGTGTGCAACGCGTTGCACACGGGTATCACACGCGTGACCAACCCGATGCACACTGGTTGCGTAACGCGTTGCCCATGCGTGTAAGGGGAATGAACTTCTAGGCAGTAGTGTATGTGTTGCTGCTAACACCATGTATGTGTTGCTGCTAACACCATGTATGTGTTGCTGCTAACACCATGTATGTGTTGCTACTAACACCATGTATGTGTTGCTGCTAACACCATGTATGTGTTGCTGCTAACACCATGTATGTGTTGCTACTAACACCGATGTATGTGTTGCTGCTAACACCCATGTATGTGTTGCTGCTAACACCGATGTATGTGTTGCTGCTAACACCCATGTATGTGTTGCTGCTAACACCATGTATGTGTTGCTGTTAACACCCATGTATGTGTTGCTGCTAACACCATGTATGTGTTGCTACTAACACCCATGTATGTGTTGCTGCTAACACCATGTATGTGTTGCTGCTAACACCCATGTATGTGTTGCTGCTAACACCATGTATGTGTTGCTGCTAACACCATGTATGTGTTGCTGCTAACACCATGTATGTGTTGCTGCTAACATCATGTATGTGTTGCTGCTAACACCATGTATGTGTTGCTGCTAACACCGATGTATGTGTTGCTGCTAAAACCGATGTATATGTTGCTGCTAACACCCATGAATGTGTTGCTGCTAAAACCATGTATGTGTTGCTGCTAACACACTTGGGCCTGTTGCTGCTAACACCGATGTATGTGTTGCTGCTAACACCCATGTATGTGTTGCTGCTAACACCATGTATGTGTTGCTGCTAACACCATGTATGTGTTGCTGCTAACACCATGTATGTGTTGCTACTAACACCATGTATGTGTTGCTGCTAACACCATGTATGTGTTGCTGCTAACACCATGTATGTGTTGCTACTAACACCGATGTATGTGTTGCTGCTAACACCCATGTATGTGTTGCTGCTAACACCGATGTATGTGTTGCTGCTAACACCATGTATGTGTTGCTGCTAACACCATGTATGTGTTGCTGTTAACACCCATGTATGTGTTGCTGCTAACACCGATGTATGTGTTGCTGCTAAAACCGATGTATGTGTTGCTGCTAACACCCATGTATGTGTTGCTGCTAACACCATGTATGTGTTGCTGCTAACACCCATGTATGTGTTGCTGCTAACACCCATGTATGTGTTGCTGCTAACACCATGTATGTGTTGCTGCTAACACCATGTATGTGTTGCTGCTAACACAGATGTATGTGTTGCTACTAACACCATGTATGTGTTGCTGTTAACACCATGTATGTGTTGCTGCTAACACACTTGGGCCTGTTGCTGCTAACACCGATGTATGTGTTGCTGCTAACACCCATGTATGTGTTGCTGCTAACACCATGTATGTGTTGCTGCTAACACCATGTATGTGTTGCTGCTAACACCATGTATGTGTTGCTACTAACACCATGTATGTGTTGCTGCTAACACCATGTATGTGTTGCTGCTAACACCATGTATGTGTTGCTACTAACACCGATGTATGTGTTGCTGCTAACACCCATGTATGTGTTGCTGCTAACACCGATGTATGTGTTGCTGCTAACACCCATGTATGTGTTGCTGCTAACACCATGTATGTGTTGCTGTTAACACCCATGTATGTGTTGCTGCTAACACCATGTATGTGTTGCTACTAACACCCATGTATGTGTTGCTGCTAACACCATGTATGTGTTGCTGCTAACACCCATGTATGTGTTGCTGCTAACACCATGTATGTGTTGCTGCTAACACCATGTATGTGTTGCTGCTAACACCATGTATGTGTTGCTGCTAACATCATGTATGTGTTGCTGCTAACACCATGTATGTGTTGCTGCTAACACCGATGTATGTGTTGCTGCTAAAACCGATGTATATGTTGCTGCTAACACCCATGAATGTGTTGCTGCTAAAACCATGTATGTGTTGCTGCTAACACACTTGGGCCTGTTGCTGCTAACACCGATGTATGTGTTGCTGCTAACACCCATGTATGTGTTGCTGCTAACACCATGTATGTGTTGCTGCTAACACCATGTATGTGTTGCTGCTAACACCATGTATGTGTTGCTACTAACACCATGTATGTGTTGCTGCTAACACCATGTATGTGTTGCTACTAACACCGATGTATGTGTTGCTGCTAACACCCATGTATGTGTTGCTGCTAACACCGATGTATGTGTTGCTGCTAACACCATGTATGTGTTGCTGCTAACACCATGTATGTGTTGCTGTTAACACCCATGTATGTGTTGCTGCTAACACCGATGTATGTGTTGCTGCTAACACCGATGTATGTGTTGCTGCTAACACCATGTATGTGTTGCTGCTAACACCCATGTATATGTTTCTGCTAACACCATGTATGTGTTGCTGCTAACACCATGTATATGTTGCTGCTAACACCCATGTATGTGTTGCTGCTAACACCCATGTATGTGTTGCTGCTAACACAGATGTATGTGTTGCTGCTAACACCATGTATGTGTTGCTGCTAACACCATGTATATGTTGCTGCTAACACCATGTATGTGTTGCTGCTAACACCCATGTATGTGTTGCTGCTAACACAGATGTATGTGTTGCTGCTAACACCCATGTATGTGTTGCTGCTAACACCATGTATGTGTTGCTGCTAACACCATGTATGTGTTGCTGCTAACACCCATGTATATGTTTCTGCTAACACCATGTATGTGTTGCTGCTAACACCATGTATATGTTGCTGCTAACACCCATGTATGTGTTGCTGCTAACACCCATGTATGTGTTGCTGCTAACACCCATGTATGTGTTGCTGCTAACACCATGTATGTGTTGCTGCTAACACCATGTATGTGTTGCTGCTAACACAGATGTATGTGTTGCTACTAACACCATGTATGTGTTGCTGTTAACACCATGTATGTGTTGCTGCTAACACACTTGGGCCTGTTGCTGCTAACACCGATGTATGTGTTGCTGCTAACACCCATGTATGTGTTGCTGCTAACACCATGTATGTGTTGCTGCTAACACCATGTATGTGTTGCTGCTAACACCATGTATGTGTTGCTACTAACACCATGTATGTGTTGCTGCTAACACCATGTATGTGTTGCTGCTAACACCATGTATGTGTTGCTACTAACACCGATGTATGTGTTGCTGCTAACACCCATGTATGTGTTGCTGCTAACACCGATGTATGTGTTGCTGCTAACACCCATGTATGTGTTGCTGCTAACACCATGTATGTGTTGCTGTTAACACCCATGTATGTGTTGCTGCTAACACCATGTATGTGTTGCTACTAACACCCATGTATGTGTTGCTGCTAACACCATGTATGTGTTGCTGCTAACACCCATGTATGTGTTGCTGCTAACACCATGTATGTGTTGCTGCTAACACCATGTATGTGTTGCTGCTAACACCATGTATGTGTTGCTGCTAACATCATGTATGTGTTGCTGCTAACACCATGTATGTGTTGCTGCTAACACCGATGTATGTGTTGCTGCTAAAACCGATGTATATGTTGCTGCTAACACCCATGAATGTGTTGCTGCTAAAACCATGTATGTGTTGCTGCTAACACACTTGGGCCTGTTGCTGCTAACACCGATGTATGTGTTGCTGCTAACACCCATGTATGTGTTGCTGCTAACACCATGTATGTGTTGCTGCTAACACCATGTATGTGTTGCTGCTAACACCATGTATGTGTTGCTACTAACACCATGTATGTGTTGCTGCTAACACCATGTATGTGTTGCTGCTAACACCATGTATGTGTTGCTACTAACACCGATGTATGTGTTGCTGCTAACACCCATGTATGTGTTGCTGCTAACACCGATGTATGTGTTGCTGCTAACACCATGTATGTGTTGCTGCTAACACCATGTATGTGTTGCTGTTAACACCCATGTATGTGTTGCTGCTAACACCGATGTATGTGTTGCTGCTAACACCGATGTATGTGTTGCTGCTAACACCATGTATGTGTTGCTGCTAACACCCATGTATATGTTTCTGCTAACACCATGTATGTGTTGCTGCTAACACCATGTATATGTTGCTGCTAACACCCATGTATGTGTTGCTGCTAACACCCATGTATGTGTTGCTGCTAACACCATGTATGTGTTGCTGCTAACACCCATGTATGTGTTGCTGCTACCACCATGTATATGTTGCTGCTAACACCATGTATGTGTTGCTGCTAACACCCATGTATGTGTTGCTGCTAACACAGATGTATGTGTTGCTGCTAACACCCATGTATGTGTTGCTGCTAACACCATGTATGTGTTGCTGCTAACACCCATGTATGTGTTGCTGCTAACACCATGTATGTGTTGCTGCTAACACCATGTATATGTTGCTGCTAACACCATGTATGTGTTGCTGCTAACACCATGTATGTGTTGCTGCTGACACCCATGTATGTGTTGCTGCTAACACCCATGTATGTGTTGCTGCTAACACCATGTATATGTTGCTGCTAACACCATGTATGTGTTGCTGTTAACACCATGTATGTGTTGCTGCTAACACCATGTATGTGTTGCTGCTAACACCCATGTATGTGTTGCTGCTAACATCATGTATGTGTTGCTGCTAACACCATGTATGTGTTGCTGCTAACACCGATGTATGTGTTGCTGCTAAAACCGATGTATGTGTTGCTGCTAACACCCATGAATGTGTTGCTGCTAACACCATGTATGTGTTGCTGCTAACACCCATGTATGTGTTGCTGCTAACACCCATGTATGTGTTGCTGCTAACACCATGTATGTGTTGCTGCTAACACCATGTATGTGTTGCTGCTAACACAGATGTATGTGTTGCTACTAACACCATGTATGTGTTGCTGTTAACACCATGTATGTGTTGCTGCTAACACACTTGGGCCTGTTGCTGCTAACACCCATGTATGTGTTGCTGCTAACACCATGTATGTGTTGCTGCTAACACCATGTATGTGTTGCTGCTAACACCATGTATGTGTTGCTACTAACACCATGTATGTGTTGCTACTAACACCATGTATGTGTTGCTGCTAAAACCATGTATGTGTTGCTGCTAACACCCATGTATGTGTTGCTACTAACACCGATGTATGTGTTGCTGCTAACACCCATGTATGTGTTGCTGCTAACACCGATGTATGTGTTGCTGCTAACACCCATGTATGTGTTGCTGCTAACACCATGTATGTGTTGCTGTTAACACCCATGTATGTGTTGCTGCTAACACCATGTATGTGTTGCTACTAACACCCATGTATGTGTTGCTGCTAACACCATGTATGTGTTGCTGCTAACACCCATGTATGTGTTGCTGCTAACACCATGTATGTGTTGCTGCTAACACCCATGTATGTGTTGCTGCTAACACCCATGTATGTGTTGCTGCTAACACCATGTATGTGTTGCTGCTAACACCATGTATGTGTTGCTGCTAACACCCATGTATGTGTTGCTGCTAACATCATGTATGTGTTGCTGCTAACACCATGTATGTGTTGCTGCTAACACCGATGTATGTGTTGCTGCTAAAACCGATGTATGTGTTGCTGCTAACACCCATGTATGTGTTGCTGCTAACACCATGTATGTGTTGCTGCTAACACCCATGTATGTGTTGCTGCTAACACCCATGTATGTGTTGCTGCTAACACCATGTATGTGTTGCTGCTAAAACCATGTATGTGTTGCTGCTAACACCATGTATGTGTTGCTGCTAACATCATGTATGTGTTGCTGCTAACACCATGTATGTGTTGCTGCTAACACCGATGTATGTGTTGCTGCTAAAACCGATGTATGTGTTGCTGCTAACACCCATGAATGTGTTGCTGCTAAGACCATGTATGTGTTGCTGCTAACACACTTGGGCCTGTTGCTGCTAACACCGATGTATGTGTTGCTGCTAACACCCATGTATGTGTTGCTGCTAACACCATGTATGTGTTGCTGCTAACACCATGTATGTGTTGCTGCTAACACCATGTATGTGTTGCTACTAACACCATGTATGTGTTGCTGCTAACACCATGTATGTGTTGCTGCTAACACCATGTATGTGTTGCTACTAACACCGATGTATGTGTTGCTGCTAACACCCATGTATGTGTTGCTGCTAACACCGATGTATGTGTTGCTGCTAACACCATGTATGTGTTGCTGCTAACACCATGTATGTGTTGCTGTTAACACCCATGTATGTGTTGCTGCTAACACCGATGTATGTGTTGCTGCTAACACCGATGTATGTGTTGCTGCTAACACCATGTATGTGTTGCTGCTAACACCCATGTATATTTTGCTGCTAACACCATGTATGTGTTGCTGCTAACACCCATGTATGTGTTGCTGCTAACACCCATGTATGTGTTGCTGCTAACACAGATGTATGTGTTGCTGCTAACACCCATGTATGTGTTGCTGCTAACACCCATGTATGTGTTGCTGCTAACACCCATGTATGTGTTGCTGCTAACACCATGTATGTGTTGCTGCTAACACCCATGTATGTGTTGCTGCTACCACCATGTATATGTTGCTGCTAACACCATGTATGTGTTGCTGCTAACACCCATGTATGTGTTGCTGCTAACACAGATGTATGTGTTGCTGCTAACACCCATGTATGTGTTGCTGCTAACACCATGTATGTGTTGCTGCTAACACCCATGTATGTGTTGCTGCTAACACCATGTATGTGTTGCTGCTAACACCATGTATATGTTGCTGCTAACACCATGTATGTGTTGCTGCTAACACCATGTATGTGTTGCTGCTGACACCCATGTATGTGTTGCTGCTAACACCCATGTATGTGTTGCTGCTAACACCATGTATATGTTGCTGCTAACACCATGTATGTGTTGCTGTTAACACCATGTATGTGTTGCTGCTAACACACTTGGACCTGTTGCTACTAACACCGATGTATGTGTTGCTGCTAACACCCATGTATGTGTTGCTGCTGACACCCATGTATGTGTTGCTGCTAACACCATGTATATGTTGCTGCTAACACCATGTATGTGTTGCTGCTAACACCCATGTATGTGTTGCTGCTAACACCCATGTATGTGTTGCTGCTAACACCATGTATATGTTGCTGCTAACACCATGTATGTGTTGCTGCTAACACCCATGTATGTGTTGCTGCTAACACCCATGTATGTGTTGCTGCTAACACCATGTATGTGTTGCTGCTAACACCGATGTGTGTGTTGCTGCTAACACCATTTATGTGTTGCTGCTAACACAGATGTATGTGTTGCTACTTACACCATGTATGTGTTGCTACTAACACCATGTATGTGTTGTTGCTAACACCCATGTATGTGTTGCTGCTAACACCATGTATGTGTTGCTGCTAACACCATGTATGTGTTGCTGCTGACACCCATGTATGTGTTGCTGCTAACACCCATGTATGTCTTGCTGCTAACACCATGTATGTGTTGCTGCTAACACCCATGTATGTGTTGCTGCTAACACCCATGTATGTGTTCGTGTTTCAGGAAGGAGGACGTCCTCACGGCTGCGTGTGCCTGTGTGGGGCACGTCCTCTCACACACAGCTGTCACTCGCTGGGAGATGTTCCAGGACATGTTCACCAGCTTCACATCGCTGCTGGTTGCCCCTGACAACGGACAGGGCAGAGGTTTGTACAATACCAAAGAAAAAATGGCTCTCAGGCAACGGCTTGTAGAAAATAGTGCTGGTATAAACAGTTGTGTACAATGAGCCTGGAAAAGGGCCTCTTTAAATTTGTCCCCTGATGAGTAAAATACTGATGTAGCTTGTGGTCACCATGGTAACACTTCATGTAGGAAGACCAAGCTTTTGTACAATTGTAAATCACAGAACTAAACTTCATTTAAACTTCTTGCTATCCAGAGTATTAAGAGAACACAAAAATATATTTCATATTTACAAACCTGTTGTTTTAAATATCCAATGAATTATTTTTTTTTATATCTTATCCTGCATTTCATACCGTATTTTCTTGAGTATAGTGCGCACCCATGTATAATGCACACGCCCCTCTAGCGGATTCAATATTTTGAATTAAAAAAAAAATTTGAATACCAAGCGCAGAAAAACATTTACACCGTACCCCTTTAGCGAAGTCCGGCAAACGAATGGGTGATGAGAAACTTGGTCAGTACAAATTCGAAATTTGAGATAAAAAATCACCAGGCATGTTGATTTAGCGTTTAAATTGGTTTTTTTGTTCTGCTAAGGATTGTTTTATATCCAGGGATTAAGATTACCTTGTGTATTATCTCGTAAACTAAGCCGGACACAGCAATCAGCTGTACACATGATTTCTTGGAATCCACCGGTGATTCGGTCAAGACACACAAAATGATATAACTTTACAGGATTTTACGTGCTCACGGTTATGTCTTTCTATGGGGGAAAAAACATCAAAACTCATTAATTCGTGTATAATGCGCACCCCCTTCTACACAGCTGTGTTTTTTGGAAAAAAGTATGCACTATACTCAAGAAAATATGGTATTGCACATTGCTCTTACTAATGAAGTCCTAACTGGACATGAATGAGATTCTAGTGGCGTGTTGACAAAGTGAGACATGCAGTTAACGCAGGCTCAGGTCCATGTGTTCTTTCAGCGATCTCCTCTGATGAGCTGAAGCTGGGTGTGGTCCAGGTGCTGGGGACCCTCCTCAACAGTGCTGATGAGACGTAAGTTTGTTTGTTTGTTTGTTGTTTACCAGCTATATGGCAGCGTTCTGTACATAGTCGATTCTGAACCAGAGAATTCAGTGATTGACATCATGAGCATCGATCCAAGCATCACGGGTCAGAGGTAAGTATGACAGTTTAACCATGGTAGGTGATACGTTTAAACAGTGACACGCTAGACCATAGCAGATGACCTTGCATGATGAACACCCCCATGCCAATGTTCATTTCCTGATGAAAGTCAGTATGTCGCCGGACATATGCAATACTACTTTGGGGGAATTTCTGAATGTCCAAAAAAAACCTTCAAATAGGGCTTTAAAGCAAGACGGATCATGTTTAGATTGGGTCAGTGTAATGCAGCGTCCATTACAACAAGGAAGGCTCTACTCACCAAGAGAAATCACTTGGCTCCACATGGTCTGTATTGCATTGGGAAATCCAAACTGCGCCGCCTCAAGGAGTAACCCCGTCATCAGCAACTCATCTTGCCTTTATGTTACTCCAACACCTCCCCAAGGTTCACAGTTCATATCAATCCATGTTCATCATGACCTGGGTCTGAATATCTTCCCAATTCCAACTTTACTTGCTGCAACTTCTACTTGTGAATGACATTTGCTGCGGCTGCCATTTTATGACTTTTTGATGAACCTAGGGAGGTAACTGTTAATGGAATGCAAAAGCAACTCTCCGCGTTCATACAGTTCCCTTTAACAATATAACACCTTGGGGCTTAAATGGATTATTTTGTTCTGATTTTGTATCTGTCAATATGAGGATTGAAGTTGTATTTGTAAACGTTGATCAGCTGATGAAGATAGTCACACACGTTAGCAAATTCAATGAAACTCTTCGTCCATCATGGAATTGCTTACGTGAGGCACTGTCTCCATCAGCTGATGAACGTCAACAAATACAACATCAATCCATCAGTGGTAAAGGTTACAACAGGCTTTGTATGTTCCAGCGTGGTCCGCTGCCTGTTCTCTGCGTACAGCCTGCCAGCGGTGGGCTATGCTGTGTCTGTGTTGCTGAGGTTAGGGGAGACTGACAAGTGTCGGGATGTTCAGCTTGCTGCCATGGAAACGCTTCTCTGTCTGAGTCATGCTGACAGCCCAAGTATGTCCCATGTCTCTTCAGCCACTTAACTCTCTTAACTCTATCACATTTCACAATGTCTTAAATGTGTATTCAATTTCAATTTATAAATTTTTATCAATAACTTTTAAAATTATTTCCCGCAATGTTATTGAAAATAAAATTCTCGGGACAAACACTTTGACAACGGGTCCCCATCGAACATGTCAAAGAGCAAAATAAAGACTTTTTAAGCAAATCTTTAAATACATTATACAAAGTAATAAACAAAATAAAAAATATGTCTAAAAGTTGTCAAACTTACATCTAAGATATTATTTCCATCTCTTTTTCATATGATCACATGTAATCTAATGCCTCGGTCTCCAGACCAGGTCCCCAGCATTCTTTGACTTGTCACTCTATTCTTACCTTGGTTAAACCAGGTCTCCAGCACTCTATTACTTGTCACTCTATGTTACCTGAGTTAGACCAGGTCTCCAGCACTCTATTACTTGTCACTCTATTGTTACCTGGGTTAGACCCGGTCTCCAGCACTCTATTACTTGTCACTCTATTGTTACCTGGGTTGGACCAGGTCTCCAGCACTCTATTACTTGTCACTCTATTGTTACCTTGGTTAAACCAGGTCTCCGGCACTCTATTACTTGTCACTCTGTTGTTACCTGGGTTAGACCAGGTCTCCAGCACTCTATTACTTGTCACTCTATTGTTACCTAGGTTAGACCAGGTCTCCAGCACTCTATTACTTGTCACTCTATTGTTACCTGGGTTAGACCAGGTCCCCAGCACTCTCTTACCTGTCACTCTATTGTTACCTGGGTTAGACCAGGTCTCCAGCACTCTATTACTTGTCACTCTATTGTTACCTGAGTTAGACCAGGTTTCTGGCACTCTTTTACTTGTCACTCTATTGTTACCTGGGTTAGACCCGGTCTCCAGCACTCTATTACTTGTCACTCTATTGTAACCTGAGTGAGACCAGGTCTCCAGCACTCTATTACTTGTCACTCTATTGTAACCTGAGTGAGACCAGGTCTTCAGCACTCTATTACTTGTCACTCTATTGTAACCTGAGTGAGACCAGGTCTCCAGCACTCTTTTACTTGTCACTCTATTGTTACCTAGGTTAGACCAGGCCTCCAGCACTCTATTACTTGTCACTCTATTGTTACCTGGGTTAGACCAGGTTTTTGCCACTCTTTTACTTGTCACTCTATTGTTACCTGGGTTAGACCCGGTCTCCAGCACTCTATTACTTGTCACCTTATTGTTACCTGAGTTAGACCAGGTTTTTGGCACTCTTTTACTTGTCACTCTATTGTTACCTGGGTTAGACCCGGTCTCCAGCACTCTATTACTTGTCACTCTATTGTTACCTGGGTTCGACTAGGTCTCCAGCACTCTATTACTTGTCACTCTATTGTTACCTGGGTGTGACCAGGTCTCCAGCACTCTATTACTTGTCACTTTATTGTTACCTGGGTTAGACCAGGTCCCCAGCACTCTATTACTTGTCACTCTATTGTTACCTGGGTTAGACCAGGTCTCCAGCACTCTATGACTTGTCACTCTATTGTTACCTGAGTTAGACCAGGTCTCCATCACTCTATGACTTGTCACGCTATTGTTACCTGAGTTAGACCCGGTCTCCAGCACTCTATGACTTGTCACTCTATTGTTACCTGAGTTAGACCCGGTCTCCAGCTCTCTATTACTTGTCACTTTATTGTTACCTGAGTTAGACCATGTTTCTAGCACTCTTTTACTTGTCACTCTATTGTTACCTGGGTTAGACCCGGTCTCCAGCACTCTATTACTTGCCTTTTTCTTTTCTGCAGGTGGACTGAAGGCGAGGGTGATCTATGGCAACTTGTTTGCTTCCTTCTTGCCTGGTATCACCATATCTCTGTGTAGGATCGCTACAGGGGACACCAAGCAGGGCCATGCAGTGTTGTGTGTGAGTATCTCTGTGTAGGATCGCTACAGGGGACACCAAGCAGGGCCATGCAGTGTTGTGTGTGAGTATCTCTGTGAAGGATCGCTACAGGGGACACCAAGCAGGGCCATGCAGTGTTGTGTGTGAGTATCTCTGTGTAGGATCGCTACAGGGGACACCAAGCAGGGCCATGCAGTGTTGTGTGTGAGTATCTCTGTGTAGGATCGCTACAGGGGACACCAAGCAGGGCCATGCAGTGTTGTGTGTGAGTATCTCTGTGAAGGATCACTACAGGGGACACCAAGCAGTGTTATGTGTGAGTATCTCTGTGTAGGATCACTACAGGGGACACCAAGCAGTGTTGTGTGTGAGTATCTCTCTGTAGGATCACTACAGGGAACACCAAGCTGTGTTATGTGTGAGTATCTCTGTGTAGGATCACTACAGGGAACACCAAGCAGTGTTGTGTGTGAGTATCTCTGTGTAGGATCGCTACAGGGGACACCAAGCAGTGTTGTGTGTGAGTATCTCTCTGTAGGATCACTACAGGGGACACCAAGCAGTGTTGTGTGTGAGTATCTCTGTGTAGGATCGCTACAGGGGACACCAAGCAGTGTTGTGTGTGAGTATCTCTGTGTAGGATCACTACAGGGAACACCAAGCTGTGGTATGTGTGAGTATCTCTGTGTAAGATCACTACAGGGGACACCAAGCAGTGTTGTGTGTGAGTATCTCTGTGTATGATCGCTACAGGGGACACCAAGCAGTGTTGTGTGTGTGTATCTCTCTGTAGGATCACTACAGGGGACACCAAGCAGTGTTGTGAGTATCTCTCTGTAGGATCACTACAGGGGACACCAAGCAGTGTTGTGTGTGAGTATCTCTCTGTAGGATCACTACAGGGGACACCAAGCAGTGTTGTGAGTATCTCTCTGTAGGATCACTACAGGGGACACCAAGCAGTGTTGTGTGTGAGTATCTCTGTGTAAGATCACTACAGGGGACACCAAGCAGTGTTGTGTGTGTGTATCTCTCTGTAGGATCACTACAGGGGACACCAAGCAGTGTTGTGAGTATCTCTCTGTAGGATCACTACAGGGGACACCAAGCAGTGTTGTGTGTGAGTATCTCTGTGTAAGATCACTACAGGGAACACCAAGCAGTGTTGTGTGTGTGCATCTCTGTGTAGGATCGCTACAGGGGACACCAAGCAGTGTTGTGTGTGAGTATCTCTGTGTAAGATCACTACAGGGGACACCAAGCTGTGTTGTGTGTGTGTATCTCTCTTGTACTTGTGTGTGAGTACAGGGTTTTACCGTGACTTACAAAAGTTGTAGGGTCAGGGGACCCCCAGTAATTGTCCCTGCAGACAGTATGATGGTCCTGTCGTGTACTGTATTCATTTTTTATTTTTTTTATAATTTTTTATTTTTTCAGTCATTTTACATTTATTTGATAAAATGTGACATTCCAGGACATAGTTGATTAATAATCGAAATAGATGATGGCAAGTTGACCAAAATTTATAGAATAGGTCTATGTCACACTCAATAATCACTGAACGTTTAGTAAGGTTGTAGTAGTTTCTTATTTCCTTCTGAAAGACTTGAAATGACGGGAGTCTCTTGTTTTACTTTTAAATATAAGGTCTCTATGATGATATTTAGAGGGTCATTGCGCTTTTCTGGAAAACCAATCATCACATGTTTCTTTGTAATTTCGATTTGGATGTTAGCCTTTTGAAGTAGCCAAACTTCAAGTTGACACCAGATTTGCTGAACCATATTACAGGACCAGAAAAGATGGATTGGGGTCTCAATATCAACTGAACAAAAACTGCAATTTCGACTTTCAACATAACCTTATTTACACAAGAGAACATTAGTCGGAAGTATATGATGAAGTATTTTGTATTGGAGCCATTGCAGTTTAGTGTCTCTCGTACATCAAAAAGGCATTCTATTGTATTGGGACCAGTTATCAATTGAATCATCCTTTAGAATATTCTTTTCCCATTTCGTACAGTGTACATTTTTTGTAGTGATATCTGAAATTAGTAAGTTGTAGAAGCATTTCGATCCATTTGCAAATTTAATACTTGGGGGTATAATTGGATTTTGCAACTTGTTCAATTCTTCTAGTTCAACATTACTTGCCTTGAAATAGTGTTTAATGGCCACGATAAGGCCATTATATATTAAGAAGTTTGTTTTTATCTCGAAAGATTTTGAAAACTTGTCAGACATTTTCCATCTTTATCAAGGAGGTCATTTATGAAACGTACCCCCTTTTGATTCCAGGTGCTATAAAAGACAGGCTTACGTCCAATACATATATTACTAAAGTAGTTTATCTGTTACAGAGGGCTGTAGAGGTGTGGACTAAAGTAGTTGATCTGTTACAGAGGGCTGTAGAGGTGTGGACTAAAGTAGTTGATCTGTTACAGAGGGCTGTAGAGGTGTGGACTAAAGTAGTTGATCTGTTACAGAGGGCTGTAGAGATGTGGACTAAAGTAGTCTATCTGTTACAGAGGGCTGTAGAGGTGTGGACTAAAGTAGTTGATCTGTTACAGAGGGCTGTAGAGGTGTGGACTACAGTAGTCGATATGTTACAGAGTGCTGTAGAGGTGTGGACTAAAGTAGTCAATATGTTACAGAGGGCTGTAGAGGTGTGGACTAAAGTAGTCTATCTGTTACAGAGGGCTGTAGAGGTGTGGACTAAAGTAGTTTATCTGTTACAGAGGGCTGTAGAGGTGTGGACTACAGTAGTCGATATGTTACAGAGTGCTGTAGAGGTGTGGACTAAAGTAGTTGATCTGTTACAGAGGGCTGTAGAGTTGTGGACTACAGTAGTCAATATGTTACAGAGGGCTGTAGAGGTGTGGACTAAAGTAGTTTATCTGTTACAGAGGGCTGTAGAGGTGTGGACAAAAGTAGTTTATCTGTTACAGAGGGCTGTAGAGGTGTGGACTAAAGTAGTTTATCTGTTACAGAGGGCCGTAGAGGTGTGGACTAAAGTAGTCTATCTGTTACAGAGGGCTGTAGAGGTGTGGACTAAAGTAGTTTATCTGTTACAGAGGGCTGTAGAGGTGTGGACTACAGTAGTTGATATGTTACAGAGGGCTGTAGAGGTGTGGACTAAAGTAGTTTATCTGTTACAGAGGGCTGTAGAGGTGTGGACTAAAGTAGTTTATCTGTTACAGAGGGCTGTAGAGATGTGGACTAAAGTAGTCTATCTGTTACAGAGGGCTGTAGAGGTGTGGACTACAGTAGTCGATATGTTACAGAGGGCTGTAGAGGTGTGGACTACAGTAGTCGATATGTTACAGAGGGCTGTAGAGGTGTGGACTAAAGTAGTCTATCTGTTACAGAGGGCTGTAGAGGTGTGGACTAAAGTAGTTTATCTGTTACAGAGGGCTGTAGAGGTGTGGACTACAGTAGTTGATATGTTACAGAGGGCTGTAGAGGTGTGGACTAAAGTAGTTTATCTGTTACAGAGGGCTGAAGAGGTGTGGACTAAAGTAGTTTATCTGTTACAGAGGGCTGTAGAGATGTGGACTAAAGTAGTCTATCTGTTACAGAGGGCTGTAGAGGTGTGGACTACAGTAGTCGATATGTTACAGAGGGCTGTAGAGGTGTGGACTACAGTAGTCGATATGTTACAGAGGGCTGTAGAGGTGTGGACTAAAGTAGTCTATCTGTTACAGAGGGCTGTAGAGGTGTGGACTAAAGTAGTCTATCTGTTACAGAGGGCTGTAGAGGTGTGGACTAAAGTAGTTTATCTGTTACAGAGGGCTGTAGAGATGTGGACTAAAGTAGTTGATCTGTTACAGAGGGCCGTAGAGGTGTGGACTAAAGTAGTTTATCTGTTACAGAGGGCCGTAGAGGTGTGGACTAAAGTAGTCTATCTGTTACAGAGGGCTGTAGAGGTGTGGACTAAAGTAGTCTATTTGTTACAGAGGGCTGTAGAGGTGTGGACTAAAGTAGTTTATCTGTTACAGAGGGCTGTAGAGATGTGGACTAAAGTAGTTTATCTGTTACAGAGGGCTGTAGAGGTGTGGACTAAAGTAGTCTATCTGTTACAGAGGGCCGTAGAGGTGTGGACTACAGTAGTCGATATGTTACAGAGGGCTGTAGAGGTGTGGACTAAAGTAGTTTATCTGTTACAGAGGGCTGTAGAGGTGTGGACAAAAGTAGTCTATCTGTTACAGAGGGCTGTAGAGGTGTGGACTAAAGTAGTTTATCTGTTACAGAGGGCCGTAGAGGTGTGGACTAAAGTAGTCTATCTGTTACAGAGGGCTGTAGAGGTGTGGACTAAGGTAGTCTATCTGTTACAGAGGGCTGTAGAGGTGTGGACTAAAGTAGTTTATCTGTTACAGAGGGCTGTAGAGATGTGGACTAAAGTAGTTGATCTGTTACAGAGGGCTGTAGAGGTGTGGACTACAGTAGTCAATATGTTACAGAGGGCTGTAGAGGTGTGGACTAAAGTAGTTTATCTGTTACAGAGGGCTGTAGAGGTGTGGACAAAAGTAGTTTATCTGTTACAGAGGGCTGTAGAGGTGTGCACTAAAGTAGTTTATCTGTTACAGAGGGCCGTAGAGGTGTGGACTGAAGTAGTCTATCTGTTACAGAGGGCTGTAGAGATGTGGACTAAAGTAGGTTATCTGTTACAGAGGGCTGTAGAGGTGTGGACTAAAGTAGTCAATATGTTACAGAGGGCTGTAGAGGTGTGGACTAAAGTAGTCTATCTGTTACAGAGGGCTGTAGAGGTGTGGACTAAAGTAGTTGATCTGTTACAGAGGGCTGTAGAGGTGTATACTAAAGGTAGTCTATCTGTTACAGAGGGCTGTAGAGGTGTGGACTAAAGTAGTCTATCTGTTACAGAGGGCTGTAGAGGTGTGGACTAAAGTAGTCTATCTGTTACAGAGGGCTGTAGAGGTGTGGACTAAAGTAGTTTATCTGTTACAGAGGGCTGTAGAGATGTGGACTAAAGTAGTCTATCTGTTACAGAGGGCCGTAGAGGTGTGGACTAAAGTAGTTTATCTGTTACAGAGGGCCGTAGAGGTGTGGACTAAAGTAGTCTATCTGTTACAGAGGGCTGTAGAGATGTGGACTAAAGTAGTCTATCTGTTACAGAGGGCCGTAGAGGTGTGGACTAAAGTAGTTTATCTGTTACAGAGGGCTATAGAGGTGTGGACTAAAGTAGTCTATCTGTTACAGAGGGCTGTAGAGGTGTGGACTAAAGTAGTTGATCTGTTACAGAGGGCTGTAGAGATGTGGACTAAAGTAGGTTATCTGTTACAGAGGGCTGTAGAGGTGTGGACTAAAGTAGTCAATATGTTACAGAGGGCTGTAGAGGTGTGGACTAAAGTAGTCTATCTGTTACAGAGGGCTGTAGAGGTGTGGACTAAAGTAGTTGATCTGTTACAGAGGGCTGTAGAGGTGTATACTAAAGGTAGTCTATCTGTTACAGACGGCTGTAGAGGTGTGGACTAAAGTAGTCTATCTGTTACAGAGGGCTGTAGAGGTGTGGACTAAAGTAGTCTATCTGTTACAGAGGGCTGTAGAGGTGTGGACTAAAGTAGTTTATCTGTTACAGAGGGCTGTAGAGATGTGGACTAAAGTAGTCTATCTGTTACAGAGGGCCGTAGAGGTGTGGACTACAGTAGTTGATCTGTTACAGAGGGCCGTAGAGGTGTGGACTAAAGTAGTCTATCTGTTACAGAGGGCTGTAGAGATGTGGACTAAAGTAGTCTATCTGTTACAGAGGGCCGTAGAGGTGTGGACTAAAGTAGTTTATCTGTTACAGAGGGCTGTAGAGGTGTGGACTAAAGTAGTCTATCTGTTACAGAGGGCTGTAGAGGTGTGGACTAAAGTAGTTGATCTGTTACAGAGGGCTGTAGAGATGTGGACTAAAGTAGTCTATCTGTTACAGAGGGCTGTAGAGATGTGGACTAAAGTAGTCTATCTGTTACAGAGGGCTGTAGAGGTGTGGATAAAAATAGTCTATCTGTTACAGAGGGCTGTAGAGGTGTATACTAAAGTAGTTTATCTGTTACAGAGGGCTGTAGAGTTGTGGACTAAAGTAGTCTATCTGTTACAGAGGGCTGTAGAGATGTCGACTAAAGTAGTTTATCTGTTACAGAGGGCTGTAGAGATGTCGACTAAAGTAGTTTATCTGTTACAGAGGGATGTAGAGGTGTGGACTACAGTAGTTGATCTGTTACAGAGGGCTGTAGAGGTGTATACTAAAGTAGTTTATCTGTTACAGAGGGCTGTAGAGTTGTGGACTAAAGTAGTTTATCTGTTACAGAGGGCTGTAGAGGTGTGGACTAAAGTAGTTTATCTGTTACAGAGGGCTGTAGAGGTGTGGACTAAAGTAGTTGATATGTTACAGAGGGCTGTAGAGATGTGGACTAAAGTAGTCTATCTGTTACAGAGGGCTGTAGAGGTGTGGATAAAAGTAGTCTATCTGTTACAGAGGGCTGTAGAGGTGTGGACTAAAGTAGTCTATCTGTTACAGAGGGCTGTAGAGGTGTGGACTAAAGTAGGTTATCTGTTACAGAGGGCTGTAGAGGTGTGGACTAAAGTAGTTGATCTGTTACAGAGGGCTGTAGAGGTGTGGACTAAAGTAGGTTATCTGTTACAGAGGGCTGTAGAGGTGTGGACTAAAGTAGTCAATATGTTACAGAGGGCTGTAGAGGTGTGGACTAAAGTAGTCTATCTGTTACAGAGGGCTGTAGAGGTGTGGACTAAAGTAGTTGATCTGTTACAGAGGGCTGTAGAGGTGTATACTAAAGGTAGTCTATCTGTTACAGAGGGCTGTAGAGGTGTGGACTAAAGTAGTCTATCTGTTACAGAGGGCTGTAGAGGTGTGGACTAAAGTAGTCTATCTGTTACAGAGGGCTGTAGAGGTGTGGACTAAAGTAGTTTATCTGTTACAGAGGGCTGTAGAGATGTGGACTAAAGTAGTCTATCTGTTACAGAGGGCCGTAGAGGTGTGGACTACAGTAGTTGATCTGTTACAGCGGGCCGTAGAGGTGTGGACTAAAGTAGTCTATCTGTTACAGAGGGCTGTAGAGATGTGGACTAAAGTAGTCTATCTGTTACAGAGGGCCGTAGAGGTGTGGACTAAAGTAGTTTATCTGTTACAGAGGGCTGTAGAGGTGTGGACTAAAGTAGTCTATCTGTTACAGAGGGCTGTAGAGGTGTGGACTAAAGTAGTTGATCTGTTACAGAGGGCTGTAGAGATGTGGACTAAAGTAGTCTATCTGTTACAGAGGGCTGTAGAGGTGTGGACTAAAGTAGTTGATCTGTTACAGAGGGCTGTAGAGGTGTGGACTACAGTAGTCAATATGTTACAGAGGGCTGTAGAGGTGTGGACTAAAGTAGTTTATCTGTTACAGAGGGCTGTAGAGGTGTGGACAAAAGTAGTTTATCTGTTACAGAGGGCTGTAGAGGTGTGCACTAAAGTAGTTTATCTGTTACAGAGGGCCGTAGAGGTGTGGACTGAAGTAGTCTATCTGTTACAGAGGGCTGTAGAGATGTGGACTAAAGTAGGTTATCTGTTACAGAGGGCTGTAGAGGTGTAGACTAAAGTAGTCAATATGTTACAGAGGGCTGTAGAGGTGTGGACTAAAGTAGTCTATCTGTTACAGAGGGCTGTAGAGGTGTGGACTAAAGTAGTTGATCTGTTACAGAGGGCTGTAGAGGTGTATACTAAAGGTAGTCTATCTGTTACAGAGGGCTGTAGAGGTGTGGACTAAAGTAGTCTATCTGTTACAGAGGGCTGTAGAGGTGTGGACTAAAGTAGTCTATCTGTTACAGAGGGCTGTAGAGGTGTGGACTAAAGTAGTTTATCTGTTACAGAGGGCTGTAGAGATGTGGACTAAAGTAGTCTATCTGTTACAGAGGGCCGTAGAGGTGTGGACTAAAGTAGTTTATCTGTTACAGAGGGCTGTAGAGGTGTGGACTAAAGTAGTCTATCTGTTACAGAGGGCTGTAGAGATGTGGACTAAAGTAGTCTATCTGTTACAGAGGGCCGTAGAGGTGTGGACTAAAGTAGTTTATCTGTTACAGAGGGCTGTAGAGGTGTGGACTAAAGTAGTCTATCGGTTACAGAGGGCTGTAGAGGTGTGGACTAAAGTAGTTGATCTGTTACAGAGGGCTGTAGAGATGTGGACTAAAGTAGGTTATCTGTTACAGAGGGCTGTAGAGGTGTGGACTAAAGTAGTCAATATGTTACAGAGGGCTGTAGAGGTGTGGACTAAAGTAGTCTATCTGTTACAGAGGGCTGTAGAGGTGTGGACTAAAGTAGTTGATCTGTTAGATAGGGCTGTAGAGGTGTATACTAAAGGTAGTCTATCTGTTACAGAGGGCTGTAGAGGTGTGGACTAAAGTAGTCTATCTGTTACAGAGGGCTGTAGAGGTGTGGACTAAAGTAGTCTATCTGTTACAGAGGGCTGTAGAGGTGTGGACTAAAGTAGTTTATCTGTTACAGAGGGCTGTAGAGATGTGGACTAAAGTAGTCTATCTGTTACAGAGGGCCGTAGAGGTGTGGACTACAGTAGTTGATCTGTTACAGAGGGCCGTAGAGGTGTGGACTAAAGTAGTCTATCTGTTACAGAGGGCTGTAGAGATGTGGACTAAAGTAGTCTATCTGTTACAGAGGGCCGTAGAGGTGTGGACTAAAGTAGTTTATCTGTTACAGAGGGCTGTAGAGGTGTGGACTAAAGTAGTCTATCTGTTACAGAGGGCTGTAGAGGTGTGGACTAAAGTAGTTGATCTGTTACAGAGGGCTGTAGAGATGTGGACTAAAGTAGTCTATCTGTTACAGAGGGCTGTAGAGATGTGGACTAAAGTAGTCTATCTGTTACAGAGGGCTGTAGAGGTGTGGATAAAAATAGTCTATCTGTTACAGAGGGCTGTAGAGGTGTATACTAAAGTAGTTTATCTGTTACAGAGGGCTGTAGAGTTGTGGACTAAAGTAGTCTATCTGTTACAGAGGGCTGTAGAGATGTCGACTAAAGTAGTTTATCTGTTACAGAGGGCTGTAGAGATGTCGACTAAAGTAGTTTATCTGTTACAGAGGGATGTAGAGGTGTGGACTACAGTAGTTGATCTGTTACAGAGGGCTGTAGAGGTGTATACTAAAGTAGTTTATCTGTTACAGAGGGCTGTAGAGTTGTGGACTAAAGTAGTCTATCTGTTACAGAGGGCTGTAGAGATGTCGACTAAAGTAGTTTATCTGTTACAGAGGGCTGTAGAGGTGTGGACTAAAGTAGTCTATCTGTTACAGAGGGCTGTAGAGATGTGGACTAAAGTAGTTTATCTGTTACAGAGGGCTGTAGAGGTGTGGACTAAAGTAGTTGATATGTTACAGAGGGCTGTAGAGATGTGGACTAAAGGAGTCTATCTGTTACAGAGGGCTGTAGAGGTGTGGATAAAAGTAGTCTATCTGTTACAGAGGGCTGTAGAGGTGTGGACTAAAGTAGTTGATCTGTTACAGAGGGCTGTAGAGGTGTGGACTAAAGTAGGTTATCTGTTACAGAGGGCTGTAGAGGTGTGGACTAAAGTAGTCAATATGTTACAGAGGGCTGTAGAGGTGTGGACTAAAGTAGTCTATCTGTTACAGAGGGCTGTAGAGGTGTGGACTAAAGTAGTTGATCTGTTACAGAGGGCTGTAGAGGTGTATACTAAAGGTAGTCTATCTGTTACAGAGGGCTGTAGAGGTGTGGACTAAAGTAGTCTATCTGTTACAGAGGGCTGTAGAGGTGTGGACTAAAGTAGTCTATCTGTTACAGAGGGCTGTAGAGGTGTGGACTAAAGTAGTTTATCTGTTACAGAGGGCTGTAGAGATGTGGACTAAAGTAGTCTATCTGTTACAGAGGGCCGTAGAGGTGTGGACTACAGTAGTTGATCTGTTACAGAGGGCCGTAGAGGTGTGGACTAAAGTAGTCTATCTGTTACAGAGGGCTGTAGAGATGTGGACTAAAGTAGTCTATCTGTTACAGAGGGCCGTAGAGGTGTGGACTAAAGTAGTTTATCTGTTACAGAGGGCTGTAGAGGTGTGGACTAAAGTAGTCTATCTGTTACAGAGGGCTGTAGAGGTGTGGACTAAAGTAGTTGATCTGTTACAGAGGGCTGTAGAGATGTGGACTAAAGTAGTATATCTGTTACAAAGGGCTGTAGAGATGTGGACTAAAGTAGTCTATCTGTTACAGAGGGCTGTAGAGGTGTGGATAAAAATAGTCTATCTGTTACAGAGGGCTGTAGAGGTGTATACTAAAGTAGTTTATCTGTTACAGAGGGCTGTAGAGTTGTGGACTAAAGTAGTCTATCTGTTACAGAGGGCTGTAGAGATGTCGACTAAAGTAGTTTATCTGTTACAGAGGGCTGTAGAGATATCGACTAAAGTAGTTTATCTGTTACAGAGGGATGTAGAGGTGTGGACTACAGTAGTTGATCTGTTACAGAGGGCTGTAGAGGTGTATACTAAAGTAGTTTATCTGTTACAGAGGGCTGTAGAGTTGTGGACTAAAGTAGTCTATCTGTTACAGAGGGCTGTAGAGATGTCGACTAAAGTAGTTTATCTGTTACAGAGGGCTGTAGAGGTGTGGACTAAAGTAGTTTATCTGTTACAGAGGGCTGTAGAGATGTGGACTAAAGTAGTTTATCTGTTACAGAGGGCTGTAGAGGTGTGGACTAAAGTAGTTGATATGTTACAGAGGGCTGTAGAGATGTGGACTAAAGTAGTCTATCTGTTACAGAGGGCTATAGAGGTGTGGATAAAAGTAGTCTATCTGTTACAGAGGGCTGTAGAGGTGTGGACTAAAGTAGTTGATCTGTTACAGAGGGCTGTAGAGGTGTGGACTACAGTAGTCAATATGTTACAGAGGGCTGTAGAGGTGTGGACTAAAGTAGTTTATCTGTTACAGAGGGCTGTAGAGATGTGGACTAAAGTAGTCTATCTGTTACAGAGGGCCGTAGAGGTGTGCACTAAAGTAGTTTATCTGTTACAGAGGGCCGTAGAGGTGTGGACTAAAGTAGTCTATCTGTTACAGAGGGCTGTAGAGGTGTGGACTAAAGTAGTCTATCTGTTACAGAGGGCTTTAGAGGTGTGGACTAAAGTAGTTTATCTGTTACAGAGGGCCGTAGAGGTGTGGACTAAAGTAGTCTATCTGTTACAGAGGGCCGTAGAGGTGTGGACTAAAATAGTCTATCTGTTACAGAGGGCTGTAGAGGTGTGGACTAAAGTAGTTTATCTGTTACAGAGGGCCGTAGAGGTGTGGACTAAAGTAGTCTATCTGTTACAGAGGGCTGTAGAGGTGTGGACTAAAGTAGTCTATCTGTTACAGAGGGCTGTAGAGGTGTGGACTAAAGTAGTTTATCTGTTACAGAGGGCTGTAGAGGTGTGGACAAAAGTAGTTTATCTGTTACAGAGGGCTGTAGAGGTGTGGACTAAAGTAGTTTATCTGTTACAGAGGGCTGTAGAGATGTGGACTAAACTAGTTTATCTGTTACAGAGGGCTGTAGAGGTGTGGACTAAAGTAGTCTATCTGTTACAGAGGGCCGTAGAGGTGTGGACTACAGTAGTCGATATGTTACAGAGGGCTGTAGAGGTGTGGACTAAAGTAGTTTATCTGTTACAGAGGGCTGTACAGGTGTGGACAAAAGTAGTTTATCTGTTACAGAGGGCCGTAGAGGTGTGGACTAAAGTAGTTTATCTGTTACAGAGGGCCGTAGAGGTGTGGACTAAAGTAGTCTATCTGTTACAGAGGGCTGTAGAGGTGTGGACTAAAGTAGTCTATCTGTTACAGAGGGCTGTAGAGGTGTGGACTAAAGTAGTCTATCTGTTACAGAGGGCTGTAGAGGTGTGGACTAAAGTAGTCTATCTGTTACAGAGGGCTGTAGAGGTGTGGACTAAAGTAGTTTATCTGTTACAGAGGGCTGTACAGGTGTGGACAAAAGTAGTTTATCTGTTACAGAGGGCTGTAGAGGTGTGGACTAAAGTAGTTTATCTGTTACAGAGGGCTGTAGAGATGTGGACTAAAGTAGTCTATCTGTTACAGAGGGCCGTAGAGGTGTGCACTAAAGTAGTTTATCTGTTACAGAGGGCCGTAGAGGTGTGGACTAAAGTAGTCTATCTGTTACAGAGGGCTGTAGAGGTGTGGACTAAAGTAGTCTATCTGTTACAGAGGGCTTTAGAGGTGTGGACTAAAGTAGTTTATCTGTTACAGAGGGCCGTAGAGGTGTGGACTAAAGTAGTCTATCTGTTACAGAGGGCCGTAGAGGTGTGGACTAAAATAGTCTATCTGTTACAGAGGGCTGTAGAGGTGTGGACTAAAGTAGTTTATCTGTTACAGAGGGCCGTAGAGGTGTGGACTAAAGTAGTCTATCTGTTACAGAGGGCTGTAGAGGTGTGGACTAAAGTAGTCTATCTGTTACAGAGGGCTGTAGAGGTGTGGACTAAAGTAGTTTATCTGTTACAGAGGGCTGTAGAGGTGTGGACAAAAGTAGTTTATCTGTTACAGAGGGCTGTAGAGGTGTGGACTAAAGTAGTTTATCTGTTACAGAGGGCTGTAGAGATGTGGACTAAACTAGTTTATCTGTTACAGAGGGCTGTAGAGGTGTGGACTAAAGTAGTCTATCTGTTACAGAGGGCCGTAGAGGTGTGGACTACAGTAGTCGATATGTTACAGAGGGCTGTAGAGGTGTGGACTAAAGTAGTTTATCTGTTACAGAGGGCTGTACAGGTGTGGACAAAAGTAGTTTATCTGTTACAGAGGGCCGTAGAGGTGTGGACTAAAGTAGTTTATCTGTTACAGAGGGCCGTAGAGGTGTGGACTAAAGTAGTCTATCTGTTACAGAGGGCTGTAGAGGTGTGGACTAAAGTAGTCTATCTGTTACAGAGGGCTGTAGAGGTGTGGACTAAAGTAGTCTATCTGTTACAGAGGGCTGTAGAGGTGTGGACTAAAGTAGTTTATCTGTTACAGAGGGCTGTAGAGGTGTGGACTAAAGTAGTTTATCTGTTACAGAGGGCTGTAGAGGTGTGGACTAAAGTAGTTTATCTGTTACAGAGGGCCGTAGAGGTGTGGACTAAAGTAGTCTATCTGTTACAGAGGGCTGTAGAGGTGTGGACTAAAGTAGTCTATCTGTTACAGAGGGCTGTAGAGGTGTGGACTAAAGTAGTTTATTCTTTTACAGAGGGCTGTAGAGATGTGGACTAAAGTAGTTGATCTGTTACAGAGGGCTGTAGAGGTGTGGACTACAGTAGTCAATATGTTACAGAGGGCTGTAGAGGTGTGGACTAAAGTAGTTTATCTGTTACAGAGGGCTGTAGAGGTGTGGACAAAAGTAGTTTATCTGTTACAGAGGGCTGTAGAGGTGTGGACTAAAGTAGTTTATCTGTTACAGAGGGCCGTAGAGGTGTGGACTAAAGTAGTCTATCTGTTACAGAGGGCTGTAGAGGTGTGGACTAAAGTAGTCTATCTTTTACAGAGGGCTGTAGAGGTGTGGACTAAAGTAGTTTATCTGTTACAGAGGGCTGTAGAGATGTGGACTAAAGTAGTCTATCTGTTACAGAGGGCTGTAGAGGTGTGGACTAAAGTAGTCTATCTGTTACAGAGGGCTGTAGAGGTGTGGACTACAGTAGTCGATATGTTACAGAGGGCTGTAGAGGTGTGGACTAAAGTAGTCTATCTGTTACAGAGGGCTGTAGAGGTGTGGACCAAAGTAGTCTATCTGTTACAGAGGGCTGTAGAGGTGTGGACTACAGTAGTTGATATGTTACAAAGGGCTGTAGAGATGTGGACTAAAGTAGTCTATCTGTTACAGAGGGCTGTAGAGGTGTGGATAAATGTAGTCTATCTGTTACAGAGGACGGTAGAGTTGTGGACTAAAGTAGTTTATCTGTTACAGAGGGCTGTAGAGTTGTGGACTACAGTAGTCGATATGTTACAGAGGCCTGTAGAGGTGTGGACTAAAGTAGTTGATCTGTTACAGAGGGCTGTAGAGATGTGGACTAAAGTAGTCTATCTGTTACAGAGGGTTGTAGAGGTGTGGACTAAAGTAGTCTATCTGTTACAGAGGGCTGTAGAGGTGTGGACTAAAGTAGTTTATCTGTTAAGAGGGCTGTAGAGGTGTGGACTAAAGTAGTTTATCTGTTACGAAGGGCTGTAGAGATGTGGACTAAAATAGTTTATCTGTTACAGAGGGCTGTAGAGGTGTGGACAAAAGCATTTTATCTGTTACAGAGGGCTTTAGAGGTGTGGACTAAAGTAGTGTATCTGTTACAGAGGGCTGTAGAGGTGTGGACTACAGTAGTTTATCTGTTACAGAGGGTTGTAGAGATGTGGACTAAAGTAGTTGATCTGTTACAGAGGGTTGTAGAGGTGTGGACTACAGTAGTAGTATAGGTAATGGGGGTTCTGGACCACTTCCACTGGAGCCAGATTCATATACCTATACTGCTACTACAGGAGGAATTTTTTATGCCAAAATGACTATGCGATTCAATGATAGTCATGAGATTAAGTTAAATTGACCACCACCTGGAGTCTATGATATAAATTTTTATAGGTAATGATGGTTCTGGACCACTTCCACTGGAGCAGGATTCATATACCTATACCACCACTACAGGGGGAATTTTTTATGCCAAAATGATTATGCGATTCAACGATAGTCATGAGATTAAGTTAAATTGACCACCACCTGGAGTCTATGATATAAATTTTTATAGGTAATGGGGGTTCTGGCTCACTTCCACTGGAGCCAGATTCATATACCTATACCATCACTACAGAGGGAATTTTTTATGCCAAAATGATTATGCGATTTAACGATAGTCATGAGTTGTATTAAACGAAACATCAATATTAATTAATAATGAATAAAATTTACTATAGCCCACGAGGATATTGGAAAGGTGTAGGAGCAATACAAAAATTAGCCACCGCGGCCAAGGTATCTAAAGATGTGGCCAAGGATTGGTTAAAGAAACAAGCGTTGTGGCAAATATATTTACCGGCACCGCGTTATATACCGAGGAAGAAGTTTGATATTTTTACAACGAATGAAGTTCATCAGGCTGACCTCTTGTTTCTTCCCCACGATAAGGTAAAACGCAAAACGTATAAATACGCTTTAACAGTAGTGGATGTGGCTAGTCGATACAAAGAGGCTGAGCCATTAACCTCGAAAGATTCAACAGAAGTAGCTAATGCACTGAGCCGCATATATAAACGCGGACCGCTAAAATGGCCTAAGCTATTTCAAGTAGATCACGGTCGCGAGTTTATGGGATCGATAACTAAACTTTTAACAAAGCACAACGTCAAAATCGTCCGTGGTGAAAGAGAGGCCCACCGCAGTCAAGCTATCGTCGAAAGATTTAACAGGACATTAGCAGAACGTTTGTTTGGCTATCAGTATGGGATCGAAATGAAATCCGAGCGATTGAGATCAACCGAATGGGTGACACGATTATCAGCTGTTGTATCAGCGCTGAATAATGAAGTAACGAGATTAATAGGGAAGAAACCATCCGATGCGATTAAAATGAAATCCGTGACTTCCGAATCTTCAGCACCGAGGAGAGGCAAAGAACAAAAACTTCCGGATAGAGTAAGGGTAAGATATTTATACCAGCCCGGTGAACTCGAAGGAGGCCTACGTCGCGCAACCGATCCCATATGGTCCCTTAAGACGTATAACATTAGTCGATTGGTTACGAAAGAAGGAGGGCCTATTCTTTATTATCTTCAAGATGGACCGGGTAGGGCATTTGTACGAGAAGAGTTGTTCATAGTTCCCGACGGTACGGTATTACCACCATAACCATAAGCATAGGTAGTTACACCATCATTATCAATCCATCTCTTTGTATCTAAGGGGGATAATGATGTCTTGTTCATTCTTAATCCATATATCCTATGATCGTAACTTCTTAATGAGTTCATCTCGTGTTTGAACGTTCTACCGTTGAATAATGATTCTTTATACTGTTCGTGTTTGATATGCTTTTTTACAACATACTTTTTAACACCCTTGGCTTTTCTTATCTCCCCATTATCGGACTTCTTTATAGAATACATCTTAGGTCCTAATCCTACATACTCCGCTATAGGAGTCCCAGCACATTCATCCTTCATCTTACCTAATACCTTTTTATTTACAAGGCTGTGCAGTGGATTATCTTTAGGGTAATCGCTCGTGTCGTACATATCTATTTTTTCTGCCATATCTTTATACACATCCTCGGTTTGTATTTCCATCAACAAAGAATCTGTGTCGGTATATAACACCTCGCATCTATCGCCGTATTGCTTCTTAAGTTCGTTGTAATAAAAGTCATACATTAAGTGTTTTGACAAGTCGAGAATACTCATACCGACGTACACCGGTCTGTTGAATTTTATATCACTTTTCTGCATATGCAACGCGGCTAAGTCGTTATCGAATATCTTGCTTTTTAAAAGCCGGACTGGCTATAAGTTTCCTGAGTCTTTCTTCCTCATTAGATCTGACTAATTTTTCATCAACACGCTTCCTTAGATTCTCCATAGTTTTACCGAATACCGAGTTATTCATGAGCTTATATAGATTCTTTTCGAAATCGCTGGTAGCTATCTTTCTTAAATCTGTGTTCAACCTTATATAGGGCTCCATCCAAGGGCTTTGATCGAACTTTAGAACTCTGTGTATTTTCTTTAGTTTCATACCTAATGATAGATATAACTGGAGATTTCTGTAGTGAACTATATATTTTGTCTTATCCATCAAATTTGGTACGAGTTTTTCTACGTTAGCTAACCTACTATTACCCATCAAGGAGCATTGATATTCAGACATCCAATCTTTATTAACCATTAATCTTTCGGGAGCTAGCGGATAACTGTTATGGTCTTTATGTAAGGAACTCGGATATTCAAAGTCAACTTCTAGTATGTACCCTTTATTCTCATCATTATTATCGATATCATTGACCCACTCAAAACCACCCGTGGGTAAAGGTTGACTCATAGCCCATCCGTACAAATTGTTAGCGTCGAGATATAATATGTGCGTGTCGGGTTTACTCGGATCGTATCCTTCCACTAATTTATTATTAGCCTTGGAATACCTTTTCACTGCCATCGATATACCCCCTCTTAATCCTTTCTCAATAAACAAGTGCATATCGTAATCTGTGAGTAGTTTTAGTTCTACACCGGTGTTCTTCAACAAAGCATCCCACGATAGTCCGGGACTGGAATAGTACCATGCCGGGTCCAAGACGTATTGTTTTAAACACGTCTTTCTAAATATCTCGAATATATCGGCAAGTAACAGTACATCGGTTTTTAAGTACAGATCGTGATAATCGCCTAAATTCTTACAACCTAATTTATCCCAGACCGTCAGAGCGTGTTCATAATCGGCATCAGTTATTCTAGATTCTGTTAAGTTACTATAGAATGATTCGAGGGGTGGTAATTCAGTTTCTTCGAATCTAGACCAATCATCCATATATTCGTAAGGATATACACCTTTTCTCAGCAGCAAATGACGAGTTATCTTATCTGTATATTGATTTGTTATAGCGAAGTCATCGGGATTGTTCGCTTTAGCTAAATTGTCCAGGGAAGATAACAGAAACTGTACTGAGTCTATGAATCTAAGCCAATTACTTTGCTTTATTCTAGATTTCCCATCCTTGTCCCTATAATGTATAGGTTTAGTCAACGAGAACGAAATGTATTTTTCCATATTGTTAGGAATGCACGTTAAACCACCGTCGGTCTTTGAGATAGCTTGCATAATGAGATGTGAATCGTATCCTCTAAGGTTATGAAACACAACGGGGATGGGTATTGTTTGAGCATTCATTTTTAGTTTCAAGTTACACTCGTTATGCGCGGCTCCCCGATAATTACCCGTGACGTGACAATGATCTCTTACGGAATCCCCATCCAGGGGTTTATTACAAACGTGACAACTCGTTGACTTCTTGTGGACCCTCCAATCATCTATCGTCAAACGCATGGGTTTCTTACACGATAATTTTTCCCTGATTATTCTCTCTTCATTTTGTAGATATTCTAGGAACTTTCCCGCTGCATCGGGACCTCTGTAAATCACGGGAGTGTTTGTTTTCCCATCATACCTTACAACTATATATCCAAACCCACAAGGAATATGTTCTTGAGTTTTGTACGTACTATCATTATTATGGTTGGTATTTTCTATGGGTTTGATAAGCGTTTCGAAGTCGGCGTAAATTACGTACGGTACTGGCATTTGATTACAATAATGTTCAAATTTTAATATATTTTTTCCCTCTTTAGGCATATCGATCCTGATAGCGGTCTGTCCAACACCTCTACAGTCTTCTTTATGCGCTTCTAATAGATCTTGTCTGCTGTACCCATGCAGGCATCTTTCGCAGAAATATTTCTTTTCCTTATGTTTTGTTTGATCGTATAGCACCCTGTTTAAACTCTTTATCCACGTATAATGATATTTACCATCTTTTTCGATCAGAAATGAATTGATTCTGGGAATATGTTCCGGAGCGGAGCTTATCCTGTGTACAACAATTCCTTTAGAATGTCAGAAAACATTTATAGCTAAATTATTTTGCTTTTCCACCTTATCAATTTGCGATATTGGTGTAGGTTCATCTAGACCATCGAATTTGAGTCCATCGTTTTGGGGATAGCTAGAAGGTCTATCCGGATGCTTGTCTACGGGGAACAATGCAAATCTTATCATCATTCTTAAACAGTCATTTGATTTATTTTTTACGTTAATTATGGCTTTTTTCTTCTTATAATACGGGGGTAAATCTATATAAGATCCACCTTTGAAAGGCATATAATTTGCTATATCTAAATATAAACTATCGATTTTATCCACACCCCAACCCGAACCTCTATTAGTCCAGCGTTCTAAAGTTTCCTGTATCCTCTGAATTGATGTATCTAATGATGCGTTTATAGTATCGGATTCGGTTATAACTTCTTGATTGCTACGGAAATATGGTTCGGTATATTCGACGCTATCGTCGGCGTTACTTTTACTCAATGACATTTTAAACGTCAGCTGGTACTTTATACTTTGTAAATCATCTAATTCCTCGTTAATTTTACTCGATATGATGGGCTTAATATCGTTAACATCCATGTTGGAATTAATATCCATCTTCCAACCTCTTAGATATTTACCAACGCCGGCGGATGTGGGTACAAATATTAATTCTTGTTGTTTATTATCAACATCATTATTATTATCTAGTAAAGCGATCAATTCAGCTCTTCTCATTCGAGAATAACCTCTCAGCCCACTGTTTCTTGCTCGAACTTTGAGTTCTCTAACAGTCTGTGGTCTGTTGTATTCCAAACCGAGTAAGGTAATCAATTCAGCTTTTCTCATACGAGAATATCCACGTAGACCACGTTGCTTTGCCATAGCCTTCAACTCTCTGACAAAAACCATTGTGGTATATGCAAAATGAAACAAATGTCTAATTGGTTGTTTTCATATATCTAAATACGTATTCTCCCCAACCTATTCCTCTCATTGATGTAATCTCTCTTCTTAGCATAAATAATCTGATTCCTGACCCTATCAGCACCGTGTTTCTTACATAAACAATAACGACCTTTGACCCCTATCCCGCATTCAGAACACGTATAGTTTATGTGTCCACGCTTGATGTAATAATTGTGTATACCGCAGTAAATTTCAACACAGCGTCGATTACATAGAGTCGTCTTCCCCATGAGTGTAAACTTGCAGTTATTCATGGTATATACATCTATCATATCATTTGTCTAAATGCAAATCACATCTACACTATTGAATAGCTGAAAATCAATAGAGCAGTCAATCCCATAATCACAAATGTGACCTCTCGGTCTTTCTGAGCCTCTGAGGGTGTATAAAACTGACTCATTGTTGGTCTCGGTATTGGGTCGAGTTTTTTCCCATAAACGAGGAAGTATTCGTGCATGGCAGATTCGACATCCTTAAACGTTTGAATTGAATGTCCTTCCTTAAGAAGTTTTTCATGAATAAAGTCTAATCTCTTCATTCTCTGCTGCGTATATTGTAACTGGGCTGCTTGGTATTGTTCTAATGCTTTATTATGTCGTTTACGCTCCTCTTCAACTTCTTTAGCATTTGATTCCCTCATACTGGAAAATAAATAATTACTCCCCGAAAAAGCTAGAGCATTAACAACAGCTCCACCGACCATCATCGCAATTGATGCCATATGAATATGAATATTCAAATGTTTAATTACTTCATTATGTCTTCCGGGATAAGTCCTTGTTTGATGAGCATATCCTTCGTTGCCATTGCTAATCCAATATCCAGAACCATCATACCTATATCAAATCCATTAAAATCTAGCTTGGGAGGTGTGGCTTTAGTAATCATTTTAGCCATACGGGCATAGCCAATGGCCAAGCAGGTGACCACCGCTGAATGATACGTCGCGTCTACCAACATTTTACCATCTGTAACTGGAGTAGTCATGCTTCTTATAGCATTATATGAGGACTAACCTCTAATTGAACTTGTTGTTGCGGCGGGGGTGACGTTTTCTCTTCTCCGGTCTTATAAAAGAACCATACAGCCGCTATACCAGCAACTCCTACTAGTGCCCATGTTTTAATCGGATTTGAATTATTTATTAATTTTGCTTTGCGCGCCAGCCCTCCCTTTCTTCCTGCAGCTATTTTTTTGGGGTTCTTAGTAACTCTGGGTTGTTTTTGTGTATTCACATGTTGTGCATTCACTTGTGGTTCCTCATTCACATGTGGTTCCGTTTCCGCAATCTGTTGTTGCATTTCCGCAATCTGTTGTGGTTGCGCAATCTGTTGTGGTGTCACCTGTTGTGTCTCCATTATTATTAAGTGGGCACGTATGTTTAAATTGACAATACCTAGCCGTTATTAAAGCTGTGGTGAAAGGAGCTAAGAACATTCCGAATCTATGATAAAACTCACAGCTCACTGAGCTTATAGCGTGTTCGATGAATGGGTCTTTCTCTAGAGATTCGCATAAATACATGCGATGTTCTGCCCAGATGGGGAGAAACGTACTAGCTACGACTGTGTATAGTTGTAATATAGAAGACCCTATCATTTAGGCATGGTAGCTCCCAGTCTAGACTCATAACACGCGTACAGTTTTTTAATCTCTTCGTCGGTCATGTTATCAATTTTTTCGATGGTATAATTTTCTCCCAAATATTGGGAACATTTTCCACCGGCTACCAAAGCCGCGAGTCTTTCTCTATGTTTATCTAAAGATTTATCTACATCAGATTCTTTGAGCATTTGTTCGATGAGTTCGTCGCATTCCATAATGTAATACCTAAGGAGATATTTAAGTCTAACATAATATAATATGACGTATCCAATACATCCCGTAATAATGAACTGTTGCGAAAGAATGAGGATTTCGAACAACATTTTATGTAATATTAACCGCTAATGTTCAACTTATCGTATTTTTGCTATAATTTTGCTATATTTGCTACAATTTTGCCATATTTGCTATAATTTTGCTACATTTTGCTAAGCAATTGCATAAGCAGCTGGTTGATCGGTTTTTAATACGAGTTTACAGTGCTTCGTTGCCGCTAACACTTTTCTGACTTTGTCTCGTTCACCCTTGGTATAAATGACATCATTTTGGCGTAAACATTCCTCGAATGAATCTCGATCTTTGCAATGAAACAGCGCTACCCATTTGGTCTGCTCTCTGAGATCTTTCAGGACAGAGTTGTATTTTTGAGTAAGTACCCAAACGCTATGTTGAGTATTGCCGACCGGAAATGCTAAATACGAAAGCATATCTTTCTTTTTTGTTAATTCTTTACTCGCGCTGCAGTCGTCTATTACGAAAAGGGTTGATTCTCCTTTGTATTTTTCGTGACATACTCGGAGACAGTCTTGTAAACGATCGCCCAGATCGACTCTGTGTACCCCGTCGTCATTCATTACCCAATCGCTCGATAAGTATGTTTTATTAACGCTTATAGTCGGGCACAGAATAATAATATGATCGAAAACGTCCCGATAATGACTTTCTAAAATATCTAGAAGAAAAGCTGTTTTTCCGCAGCCCGTTTGCCCGCATATGATAGCGCAGTGTGGATCTTTAGGTAAAAGATTATTAATAGATTGCTTGCACGAATCTCCCATTTTGTATATTAAGTTGCGCATCCATAATCACGTACAAATATATGTTTAATTTACCAGCCGATTCCTGGAGCTTTGTTATCTGTATGGTGACACCCTCGCTAGCATTTTCTATTCTCCTCCCACTGCCGTGTAATTGGTCATCGTCCGTTGTTCGCATGTCGAGCCATAGCGCGTACTTCGTGGTTAGGTATTCACCCATCGATACACTCCCGAGAGACAGATCTTTCACGACCGCGTTAACTTCCGGAGAACGTTTTATAGAAGGAAGTTTTTTAATCTCATCCCACTGGTGATACGCTAGCATTCCTTGGCTATATAGTTGATTAGGAACACCCTCGATAGTCAATTCTACTTTTGTAATCTTGGGATTGTAGAACTTCTCGGTATTTCTTTTAAACGCATCGGAGGGGTCCTCGAACAACATTAAAATACCCTTCAACGACCTCGTGGGGACGTTTAGATTGATATTCCACATCGTATCTTTTCTGTCCCTCATGATCTTTCGATGTCGCAGCACGCGATCGTACAAAATGGCTAAATTTCCCGATTACTGGTTACGAATTTGTCTGGCTAATTCGGGATCCGTTATCATATCGTACTCGAGCGAGATATTGTCAATGGAATAGCTAGCATCTTCAGCAGCTCTGATTACTCTACCGTAGTCGTTAAAAGTGAGTTCGTATTCTAACCTATCGCCTAGGGATGCTTGATAAAAAGGCATGTGGGAATCTAGTAATTCAAAGTCTAGGGGAATATAGAATCGGTTACCTAATGCGTCGGCAACGGCCTGATCTTTTACGACGGTACCATCACCACTAGAAGCGTCTACGCGCAGTCTCAATGTGTTCTTATTACAAATACCTTGGTACTGTAAGTTTTCCCGCTCTTTATCCGTTCTCCAGAGATCCATGTAACAATAGTATACATCGCTATCGTCGATACTCAAAACCTCATTACCGCTAATTTTAATGGCGATTTTCTTAACGATAGCACGACCTAAGTTCTGAACGGGCTCCCTGTTAACGTCGGCAGAACTCAAAACAATCGTAAATGCTAGTCAGACAGTTCCCGGAACTAACACATCGTGTGCGCCGAGATTAGGAAAGCGAACCAGAAGCGTTTGATTCTGATCGATGGTACTAGGGTTATTAGTTATAGTAACAGACTGACGAATTGCCTTGACCCCTAATGGATCTCAAAGTCTACGTTGTGGGTTTAACTTGCGTCCGTATTGCGAAGACATTGTTATATTGAAAACATGTACCCTATGTTTAATATAAAAATGACTAATTTTGAACATAATGACTTTGATCTTGATAACATAACTGATACTAGTACCATCGAAGAGGGTACTGATGAAACCAGCTTTATGAACCCAACCGTAAATGATGCCCTTTTACAATCAGCCGTTGATGATTATTACGATACATTAAAAGAAGATAAAAATTATGTTATCCCAATAGGTCGTGACTATTCAAAGTTTATGCTAGATAGTAAAGGAACATTACGAGTGCGTGACTCTCCGCATATTGATCTCATGCATTATAGTTCTCGTAAGCCCCTAGCCTTGTCTACTATAGCCGGCAGACATAGCGGGCGAGTTTGTTCGTGATAAATTAGGTTTTGTAGAATACAGACGAGAAAAACTTTCAGCGAAGACTACTAAGGCTCTTCAGACTATGAGGAAAGAACTCGTTAATACAGATGATTTGGAAGCAGCCTCGATGGTGGCCTCGGACGGACTCGGAGAAATCTTAGATACCTATTACGATAATTCCACGGTACAGGTATCGGAGTTCAGTATTAGGGAATTACGAGGTCTTGACAAGGCAATGCGAACAATGCGGGGAGAACTGATAAATAATATAGCCAAGCTATCCAAAATCGACAAACATATAGCTCAAGAGAAAACAAAACTCGAACAGGCGGGCGATGAATTCAGTAGACGCCGCGTTGCTGAAAGATTGCGTAACCTAGAAGAGGAAAGATTGGCCCGCTTCGAAGCGGCTTCCAGTAATAGAAAGGCACTTCGTTCGCAAATCAGTCATATTCGAGAAACTATCGATCAAGTCCTCAAAGATGATACTACACTGGCCGATAAAATTAAAACATTGTTCAGAGAACAGGGAATAACAATTGTCAGTATTTTAACCGCGTTGGGATTTATTATATCGACTTTGACTCTCTCGTTAACAGGTGGTGGTACAGGTGGTAGTACACCGCCTAACGATAAAAATGGTATAAAAGAGTGGATAAAAAAGCATTTAAAAGCATTAGGTTCAGCACTGGGAAAGCTAGCTGAGAAAGCCGCGGCTGCACTTCCCGGTATAATAGGGAGTATAGTTTCCTGGCTATTGAATTTATTAGCAAAGACCACCACTTGGCTTAGTCAAAACTTGTGGGGGTTGATCGTAGCAATTGCAGGGCTGTTGTACGTATTCGCTAAAGACTATTTAACCAAATCATGAGTAAACCAACCGAGACTCCACCCACTACAAGCGCTGTTTTTTCATCGACATGTTGTTGATTTTTAGCCGCAATATGCGGTGACACTTGTGCATCAGTAGATGGTTGAGCAATAGTTGGTGTTTGTGGCTTGACTATTCCCTTTTCGCCTGTGATCGTTTGCGTTATTAATTCGACGTTCATATTTGAATTTATACCTGGTTTTTGTTGATCGGTAGCGATAACAATTTTATTATTATAGCCTATCACTTGACCGATCTTAAGTTCCATATTACTCGGAGACATGTAAAGTCCCGGCGCATAAACGAAGTCCACTTTGGATTGAGCATACTGTAATGCATCTTGAAAACGCTTTATAGACGATGGTATGTCAACTGGTGAATTAATGGCGTCCTCCACGTTTGAGACAAACTGTTTTTGCGCATCGAGCGCCGTCCCAGAACCGATAATGGACGTTCGTGTTTGCGATTGCGCTCCGAGAATTGCCCATACATAAGTTCTTATCGATTCATTAACTCTTACAAATCCTGGGTTAGTAAAATTATTTTCCATTTTATCATTAAGAAATTCATTCCAAGCGTCTTCGGTATCGTTCATTTGTATAAATTTTTTAACAATATAAATTAAACCACTCTTAAAACTCATAATATCCCCTCTCCAATCGTTACTATAAAGTTCCCAGCCTTTATACCAATCACCGGTTTTATGCCAATGATCATATATTCTTGCGTAAAGTTTGCTGGTACTATACAACTTACCAAAATTAACTGGAAGTTTATTAAGTTTTTTATATACATAATCGCTTTCTTCTTTGACGGATTTATTTTCCTCTGTGTAAGGAACACCTAGACCATGGTTTGCTCCTTTAATATGCCAATCTTTACTCGTAGAAACATTAAATTCCTGACAAATACGCTCATACGCGGACCTATCGTAATTATTATTTGTGGAATTCCACGCTCGATCCTGCGATAATGGAGCACTAATTTCTTTAAGTATACTTCTAATCTGATAGTACACGTGAAATGACATAACAGACTTATTCAGTTCAAATCCTAGAGCGTAAAGAGATACGCCACATCCCGTTGTGGCACACTGTATGGCAAAGTTTAACTGATTCTGCCAAAATTGCATCGGATTGTGAAACCAATCGTGCACCATTTTATCGCTAGTTGCCATAACCCTGTACTTTTCAAAGATATCGGGGAATTTAACTAAAAATTCAGCACCAGAGGCAGTTACTATAATCGATTGATTAGTAATGTATCTCGATTTCATATTTAAGTTATGATATAGTATCATTGTATATTTAATATGTATGTTACACTCCCGGGAATAACAAATGGCCAGTCTATTGAACTGCTTCATACTATCGATAACTCGGATGGACAACTTGAAGTAGCTCTATGCGATGTAACGTATTACCCACGGTGGACCAATATAAGTGCTGCAAGAAGAAATAATAGGTTAGATATAATAGAAAGCCAAAATAGAATTATTACTATACCTGATGGGTATTACAGCGTAAGCTCACTCAATGATGAATTTTTTAAGCTTATTAAAATGAGTATCACACAAAATGAGGTGACTGGGACAGTGAAAATCAACAATGAAGGACCAGATATACTTATTGGTAGGAACTTAGCAATTACACTTGGATTGAAGCGGGCAATAACATTACCACACGGCTCAACATTTTTTGCAACGAATAACGTACCTGATTTAGTTCCCTATAAAGATTTGTTCATTCATCTTGATCAAATAAGCACGACGGATAATATTCAACTAGAAAGTCCTTTAACTCAGAAGTGTTCCAGTGAAAGATGAAAAATATAATAGTGGTAGAACGGAATCTTTCTCGTTATTACAATATAAAAAATTGAAGTGTGGTATTATTTCAGACCTCAAAATTTCTGTATTAGATGTAAAACACCAACCTGTACATATAGGATACTTAAGTGTAACACTCCATATTATAAATAATGGTTGATTCCATATTTAAGTTATGATATAGTATCATTGTATATTTGATATGTATGTTACACTCCTGGGAATAACAAATGGTCAGTCTATTCAACTGCTTCGTACTATCGATAACTCGGATGGACAACTCGAAGTAGCTCTATGCGATGTAACGTATTACCCGAGGTGGACCAATATAAATGCTACGAAAATAATAATGAGACAGAAATAAATGGTCAAAAATACATTATACCTGATGGGTATTACAGCGTATGCTCACTCAATGATGAATTTTTTAAGCCTAATGGAATTAGTCTAACACAAAATGAGTCAAATGGGTTACTGATTTTAAACGCTGGAAAAAAGGATGTAAAGCTTTACGAGAACTTAGCATACACACTTGGATGGGGAGGAGAAATAACAGTAATCAAGACATCAGATCAGGCACTCAATTTACCCGATTTAGTTCCCTATAAAGAGTTGTGCATCCATCTTGATGAAATAAGTACAACGGATAATATTCAACAAGAAAGTCCTTCAACTCTACTCAGAAGTGTTCCAGTGAAAGATGAAAAATACAATAGCGTTAGAACGGAATCTTTTTCAACATTACAATATAAAAAATTAAAGCGGGGTATTATTTCAGACCTCAAATTTCTGTATTAGATGTAAAACACCAACCTGTACATATAGGATACTTAAGTGTAACACTCCATATTATAAATAATGGTTGATGCATCAGGCCCTGGAACGATAAGACAATGTAATACAATTGCGCTTTCCGATCTCGGAGATACGGAAGGATTCGGTAAACCCGGTACCAATGGTAAGTTATACGCTTTACACTTACACGATAATGTATACAAGCGGAAAGAAGTTACATTCACGGGTAATCTAGAAGATTTAATTGATGTCGACGTTAGTAGACTCCTTAAAACCACTCCGTACAATATTATTTACAACAGTGAGAATAAATGGACTATGGTCGAAGCAAACATCAAGTGGTTACTGAATATCGTCATTACCCCACATTATGCGATGATGGGTAAGGGACATAATTTAACTAAGATAATAAATAGTGGCATCGTACTCGCGGCCTATATCCCGTCAAAACGAAAAAGTGTGTAAGTCACTCCCCTGCCAGAAAAACCAGGTCATATGTTATATAGTCGTCCGGCAATCCAAAATGTTAGTTTAAATTTGGTTACAGAATTCGATGATATTAAACAGAACTTGAGTGCAATACCTAATATTTCTACGCTTATTATTGAAGTCTTGTTCGGAGATGCACCGGTAGATACCTTCGAAATATTACCAGGTCTATCGATTAAATGGCTCAAGAAACACGAGCGTCAACGTTGCAGTATTATTCATGTCGGAGCATCACCCGTTACAACCCTCGAGGGGGTTCAAATTATTAAAAGTGACAGAATTTCTCTTTCTAAGATATTCTTGCCGTATAATATACATTTGATAAGGTTGATGTATACTATCAAAACATTTAAGCAAGACTATTATATATTCGTAATATACACTATGAGTTTATATCCGGCGCTCGATGAAAAGATGGAAACTGTTGATGGATTTCGATTACATCAAATAAGCGACATAAAACATCGAATAGAAAAGGATAGGGAGTTGAGACTTGGATTGTATAAAAAGTATCGCAGAGCCGTGAATGCTCTGGACGGAGTTGACACCGCTCTTGTAGTAGCTGGCATGGGACTCGGTGTAGCCGGTGTCGGTTTACTATCAACTATAATCGCCGCACCTATCGTGCTCGGCATGGAAATAACCGCCGGCGTCTCGGGACTGGCAGGAATAGCGATAAAATTCATTTCTCGTAGGTTGCAAAAGAAAGCATTAAAACACGATAGTATTCGGATACTCGCCGAAGCAAAGTTGAACAGCATTGAGGATCATATTTCGACAGCAATGGCCGATTGTAAGATATCCGAGGATGAGTTTCGTTTAGTGCTGTCGGAACTCACCAAATACAATGCAATGAAGCAGGAGATTCGATCAAAAGCTCGTAAGACCAATTGTATTAGCAAAGACGAGAAAAAAAAGTTAATAGAACAAGGGAGGCAACAAGCGCGTCAATTATTCCGTGCCAAAACCAAAGAACTGGTTGGAGATTAAAAATAAATTGCTTACTATCGTGTGATCACATTTAGACAAATGCTTACATAAATATATAATAATGGAAAAAACTATTAAATGGAGAGAATTACCACAAGGTTTTTATTATATCAGTGATGTCAAACCAACCAAATACGGTAATCAATTGTTTCTTATCAATTTACAAGAAGAGTGTAGTTATAAAGTCTGGTCTCCTAGTAAAATGAACAAAGAACTTAATAAAAATGTTGAATATCGCTTTAGCGATAAAAATAATAAAGAATATTTTTATTACCATTTAGACTCATCTAAATCAATGATTGGCCCCAGGTATTGGTGAGCTAGAGCCATGACTATCGTTGAATCGCATAATCATTTTGGCATAAAAAATGCCATCTGTAGTAGCAGTATAGGTATATGAATCCAGCTCCAGTGGAAGTGGTCCAGAACCATCATTACCTATAAAAATTTATATCATAGACTCCAGGTGGTGGTCAATTTAACTTAATCTCATGACTATCATTGAATCGCATAGTCATTTTGGCATAAAAAATTCCTCCTGTAGTAGCAGTATAGGTATATGAATCTGGCTCCAGTGGAAGTGGTCCAGAACCCCCATTACCTATACTACTACAGTAGTTTATCTGTTACAGAGGGCTGTAGAGGTGTGGACTACAGTAGTTTATATGTTACAGAGGGTTGTAGAGGTGTGGACTAAAGTAGTTGATTTGTTACAGAGGGTTGTAGAGGTGTGGACTACAGTAGTTTATCTGTTACAGAGGGCTGTAGAGGTGTGGACTAAAGTAGTTTATCTGTTACAGAGGTCTGTTTCGATGTGGACTAAAGTAGTCTATTTGTTACAGAGGGCTGTAGAGGTGTGGACTAAGGTAGTCTCTCTGTTACAGAGGGCTGTAGAGGTGTGGACTTAAGTAATTTATCTGTTACAGAGGGCTGTAGAGGTGTGGACTAAAGTAGTGTGCCTTGTCCTGGAAGATTCCCAGCTTGAAGAAAGTCAGGAACAGGACGAGGTCCGAGGTGAGATTTCCAGATTGCTGTGGTTGCATCAACCATTGTCTTCATGAACCACTGACAACTTAGAAACTCGTGTGCTGGACTGTTGCTGAGAGCCAGGTAGACCAACATTCACTCACTCCTCTGGTTGGTATTTGTAGATGACCTTGACGAGAGGTTGCGGGGCCTGGTTGTACGGAGGTTGCCAGAGTGGGTGAAGGTCACAGCCTCCAAGATGCTGGTCCTGGTGCGGCAGATGGCCTCCCTGACATCCCACCCCAACTGGAGGGTTAGGAACGCTCTTGTGGACTGGGCAGACCGGCTCCTCCACCGTTGTACCAAGTAAGATTTTGTTTGTTTGTTGTTTAATGACGCACTCAGCAATATTCCAGCTATATGACGGCGGTCTGTAAATAATTGAGTCAGACAATCCAGTGATTGACATCATGATCATCAATCACACGTAATTGGGATACAATGACATGTATTAACCAAGTCAGCGAGTCTGACCACTCGATCCCATTAGTCGCGTCTTACGACAAGCACTACAGCAGCTTGTTGAGTTACCTTCAAGAAATGGAAGGGGGATGGAAAGCCGTAGCTGAATTTGAGCCGTTGTGATGACCCAAGTCCAAAGTGTCCGAGAGGTCAAGGGTCTCATGAGACACACATGGGCACAATACAGTGGCGATCACCTGCCTTGTGAAGGGCACATGTTTGTGTTTGTGCTGTGTTACATGGCAGTATCAAATACAAAATATGATGGCAGTGGTGACTGAGAAAAGTTCAATGATAATAGTATTCACCTATCCCAGCAGTGGTCAAGCTTCCGTGATATGCCTTTGCTGGGAATCCGCTGTGAAAGCTGGTCTTGAAGTGATTTGAAATGTGAGATCAGACAGGCACACGCCTAACTCGCTTCCAACACTTTTCACACAGTGCTAGACCAGTCCAGTGTCACCAGAACATCACAGAATATTCCACATGTTTCTTGTCATTGTCCAAATACAATGCAAGAACTTCTACTGAATCTCAACAGAAACAATGTAATACAGTTGTTACAATCATTGATTACAATACATTACACATCCATATGACAACAGGCAGATCACTGTGTAAGACCTTTGTTATTATGACAGGTCACTGTCTGAGAGTGGTCCAGTCATCCTTGAGGTGCTGGTGGGGATGATTGGGGACGAGTACTCGGCTGTGGCTGATAGAAGCAGGAGGGTCTTGGAATCCTACAAGACTCGACAGACCAGCACTGAAAATGCCCAACCATTGACTGCAGTCCTTGAGGAGAACCTTCACATCCTCGTCCTGTCACTGCCCAGACAGATCCGTGTAGCAGGTAGAGATGTGTACTTCAAGGCAATATTTAGAATAGACACTTTCAAAGTCAGTATCACAGATGTAATTATAATCTTTTTAATCTGCATTTCTCACATTCTGTTTATTTTCACAGATGAAGACCAAAAATTGTGTGCAATCAATTTACTGGCAGGGTACCTTGATCTCCTGGGTAAGTTGAAAGTGATGGACACAGAACGAGTGTAGCACAAGACCAACAGACCATTTCTAGACCCTAATGCCACTAGACCATTGTACTACCAGACCATTTTGACATCTGATTATTGTAGTGCTTGACCATTATGATATCAGACCATTTTAGCACCAGGGCATAGTGATAACAGACCATCATGTGACAACGCCCTCAAGGGAAGAGCCTCTGTTATTCACAGTCTGCCATGAAGTATCGAAGGAAATTACAGACGGCAACTTTAAACAACAAACATTTACACACCCACTGAAACTAGACTTGTGACACTTTAGACAGTAGACAGCTGAAGGTCATAGACACCTGAAGGTCAACTGAAACTAGACTGATGACACTTAAGACAGTAGACAGCAGACAGCTGAACGTCATAGACACCTGAAGGTCAACTGAGACTAGACTTGTGACACTTTAGACAGTAGACAGCTGAAGGTCAACTGAAGGTTCACTTGTCTTTGCAGGTCCCAGCATCCTGGGTGTCCTCCGCTCACAGCCTCATCTGCATCACCTGGCCCTGGCTCTGCTCCAGACGATGGAGCTCGACTGTAGCAGCGTCAGCATCGTCGAACAACGCACCTCCATGCCAGGATACGGTAGGTAACAGCCATGTTGGGATACAGTAGGTGACAGCCATGCTGGGATACAGTAGGTGACAGCCTTGTTGGGATGAGGTAGGTCACAGCCATGTTGGGATATGGTAGGTGACAGCCATATAGGGATACAGTAGGTCACAGCCATGTTGGGATACAGTAGGTGACAGCCATGTTGGGATACAGTAGGTGACAGACATGTTGGGATACAGTAGGTGACAGCCATGTTGGGATACAGTAGGTGACATCCATGTTGGGATACAGTAGGTGACAGCCATGTTGGGATACAGTAGGTGACAGCCATGTTGGGATGTGGTAGGTGACAGCCATGTTGGGATACAGTAGGTGACAGCCATGTTGGGATACAGTAGGTCACAGCCATGTTGGGATACAGTAGGTGACAGCCATGTTGGGATGTGGTAGGTCACAGCCATGTTGGGATACAGTAGGTGACAGCCATATTTGGATACAGTAGGTGACAGCCATGTTGGGATACAGTAGGTGACAGCCATGTTGGGATACAGTAGGTGACAGCCATATTGGGATACAGTAGGTGACAGCCATGTTGGGATACAGTAGGTGACAGCCATGTTGGGATACAGTAGGTGACAGCCATGTTGGGATGTGGTAGGTCACAGCCATGTTGGGATATGGTAGGTGACAGCCATATAGGGATACAGTAGGTGACAGCCATTTTGGGATACAGTAGGTGACAGCCATGTTGGGATACAGTAGGTGACAGCCATGTTGGGATACAGTAGGTGACAGCCATGTTGGGATACAGTAGGTGACAGCCATATTTGGATACAGTAGGTGATAGCCATGTTGGGATACAGTAGGTGACAGCCATGTTGGGATACAGTAGGTGACAGCCATGTTGGGATACAGTAGATGACAGCCATGTTGGGATACAGTAGGTGACAGCCATGTTGGGATACAGTAGGTGACAGCCATGTTGGGATACAGTAGGTGACAGCCATGTTGGGATACAGTAGGTGACAGCCATGTTGGGATACAGTAGGTGACAGCCATGTTGGGATACAGTAGGTGACAGCCATGTTGGGATGTGGTAGGTGACAGCCATGTTGGGATACAGTAGGTGACAGCCATGTTGGGATACAGTAGGTGACAGCCATGTTGGGATACAGTAGGTGACAGCCATGTTGGGATACAGTAGGTGACAGCCATGTTGGGATATGGTAGGTGACAGCCATATAGGGATATGGTAGGTGACAGCCATGTTGGGATACAGTAGGTGACAGCCATGTTGGGATACAGTAGGTGACAGCCATGTTGGGATATGGTAGGTGACAGCCATGTTGGGATATGGTAGGTGACAGCCATGTTGGGATACAGTAGGTGACAGCCATGTTGGGATGTGGTAGGTGACAGCCATGTTGGGATACAGTAGGTGACAGCCATGTTGGGATGTGGTAGGTGACAGCCATGTTGGGATGTGGTAGGTGACAGCCATGTTGGGATATGGTAGGTGACAGCCATGTTGGGATACAGTAGGTGACAGCCATGTTGGGATACAGTAGGTGACAGCCATGCCAGGATACAGTAGGTGACAGCCATGTTGGGATACAGTAGGTGACAGCCATATTTGGATACAGTAGGTGACAGCCATGTTGGGATACAGTAGGTGACAGCCATGTTGGGATACAGTAGGTGACAGCCATGTTGGGATGTGGTAGGTCACAGCCATGTTGGGATACAGTAGGTGACAGCCATATTTGGATACAGTAGGTGACAGCCATGTTGGGATACAGTAGGTGACAGCCATGTTGGGATACAGTAGGTGACAGCCATATTGGGATACAGTAGGTGACAGCCATGTTGGGATACAGTAGGTGACAGCCATGTTGGGATACAGTAGGTGACAGCCATGTTGGGATGTGGTAGGTCACAGCCATGTTGGGATATGGTAGGTGACAGCCATATAGGGATACAGTAGGTGACAGCCATTTTGGGATACAGTAGGTGACAGCCATGTTGGGATACAGTAGGTGACAGCCATGTTGGGATACAGTAGGTGACAGCCATGTTGGGATACAGTAGGTGACAGCCATGTTGGGATACAGTAGGTGACAGCCATGTTGGGATACAGTAGGTGACAGCCATGTTGGGATACAGTAGGTGACAGCCATGTTGGGATACAGTAGGTGACAGCCATGTTGGGATGTGGTAGGTGACAGCCATGTTGGGATACAGTAGGTGACAGCCATGTTGGGATACAGTAGGTGACAGCCATGTTGGGATACAGTAGGTGACAGCCATGTTGGGATACAGTAGGTCACAGCCATGTTGGGATACAGTAGGTCACAGCCATGTTGGGATACAGTAGGTCACAGCCATGTTGGGATACAGTAGGTCACAGCCATGTTGGGATACAGTAGGTGACAGCCATGCTGGGATACAGTAGGTGACAGCCATGTTGGGATACAGTAGGTGACAGCCATGTTGGGAAACAGTAGGTGACAGCCATGTTGGGATACAGTATGTGACAGCCATGTTGGGATACAGTAGGTGACAGCCATGTTGGGATACAGTAGGTGACAGCCATGTTGGGATACAGTAGGTGACAGCCGTGGTGGGATGTGGTAGGTGACAGCCATGTTGGGATACAGTAGGTGACAGCCATGTTGGGATACAGTAGGTGACAGCCATGTTGGGATACAGTAGGTCACAGCCATGTTGGGATACAGTAGGTCACAGCCATGTTGGGATACAGTAGGTGACAGCCATGCTGGGATACAGTAGGTGACAGCCATGTTGGGATACAGTAGGTGACAGCCATGTTGGGAAACAGTAGGTGACAGCCATGTTGGGATACAGTATGTGACAGCCATGTTGGGATACAGTAAGTGACAGCCATGTTGGGATACAGTAGGTGACAGCCGTGGTGGGATGTGGTAGGTGACAGCCATGTTGGGATACAGTAGGTGACAGCCATGTTGGGATGTGGTAGGTGACAGCCATGTTGGGATACAGTAGGTGACAGCCATGTTGGGATACAGTAGGTGACAGCCATGTTGGGATACAGTAGGTGACAGCCATGTTGGGATACAGTAGGTGACAGCCGTGGTGGGATGTGGTAGGTGACAGCCATGTTGGGATACAGTAGGTGACAGCCATGTTGGGATGTGGTAGGTGACAGCCATGTTGGGATACAGTAGGTGACAGCCATGTTGGGATACAGTAGGTGACATCCATGTTGGGATACAGTAGGTGACAGCCGTGGTGGGATGTGGTAGGTGACAGCCATGTTGGGATACAGTAGGTGACAGCCATGTTGGGATGTGGTAGGTGACAGCCATGTTGGGATACAGTAGGTGACAGCCATATTGGGATGTGGTAGGTGACAGCCATGTTGGGATACAGTAGGTGACAGCCATGTTGGGATGTGGTAGGTGACAGCCATGTTGGGATGTGGTAGGTGACAGCCATGTTGGGATACAGTAGGTGACAGCCATGTTGGGATACAGTAGGTGACAGCCATGTTGGGATACAGTAGGTTACAGCCATGTTGGGATACAGTAGGTGACAGCCATGTTGGGATACAGTAGGTTACAGCCACGTTGGGATACAGTAGGTGACAGCCATGTTGGGATACAGTAGGTGACAGCCGTGGTGGGATGTGGTAGGTGACAGCCATGTTGGGATACAGTAGGTGACAGCCATGTTGGGATACAGTAGGTGACAGCCATGTTGGGATACAGTAGGTGACAGCCATGTTGGGATACAGTAGGTGACAGCCATGTTGGGATACAGTAGGTGACAGCCATTTTGGGATACAGTAGGTGACAGCCGTGGTGGGATGTGGTAGGTGACAGCCATGTTGGGATACAGTAGGTGACAGCCATGTTGGGATGTGGTAGGTGACAGCCATGTTGGGATACAGTAGGTGACAGCCATGTTGGGATACAGTAGGTGACAGCCATGTTGGGAAACAGTAGGTGACAGCCATGTTGGGATACAGTAGGTGACAGCCGTGGTGGGATGTGGTAGGTGACAGCCATGTTGGGATACAGTAGGTGACAGCCATGTTGGGATACAGTAGGTGACAGCCATGTTTGGATACAGTAGGTGACAGCCATGTTTGGATGTGGTAGGTGACAGCCATGTTGGGATACAGTAGGTGACAGCCATGTTGGGATACAGTAGGTGACAGCCATGTTGGGATACAGTAGGTGACAGCCATGTTGGGATACAGTAGGTGACAGCCATGTTGGGATACAGTAGGTGACAGCCATGTTGGGATACAGTAGGTAACAGCCATGTTGGGATACAGTAGGTGACAGCCATGTTGGGATACAGTAGGTGACAGCCATATTGGGATGTGGTAGGTGACAGCCATGTTGGGATACAGTAGGTGACAGCCATGTTGGGATACAGTAGGTGACAGCCATGTTGGGATACAGTAGGTGACAGCCATGTTGGGATGTGGTAGGTGACAGCCATGTTGGGATACAGTAGGTGCCCAGGTATCATGCCATCATCGGCCCTGCATCGGCCCAACGTCGGCTACACCATCGGCCCAACGTCGGCAAACTGCATCGGGCCGATGAAGTTTTGCTCATCGGATCGACATCGGCCCAACGCCGGCAAACGTCATCGGCCCTGCATCGGCACTGCACCGGTCCAGCATCGGCCCAGCGTTGGCAAACATCGTCGGGCCGATGAAGTTTTGCTCATCGGATCGACATTGGCCCAACGTCGGCCAACATCATCGGCCCTGCATCGGCAATGCACCGGCCAAGCATCGGCAAACAATGTCGGGCCGATGAAGTTTTGCTCATCGGATCGACATCGGCCCAACGTAGTAAATAGTTATCTGGCCAGCCTCCGGCAACTGTTATGGAATCAGCCTTGGATGGACATCGGCCCAACGTCGACAATAATTATCAGCGCAGCATCTGCCATTGTCTTAAATAAGCTGATGTCATCAGAAGTCATAACTGACAACATGTCATCTTAATATTTCATGGAAATGATGCCACAATAGAACTTTTCCAAGTGTAGTGTTAGGGTACATAAAACTAAACATTTCTAAAAGCTGCAGCTAGCCGTGATGTTAAAGTTACAAAGATAAAAGGTAAAACTAAAAAATACTGAATTTTTAAAAAGATAATAATTTTTTATCATAGTTAATACTTTGAAAACCAAATGTAAGTAATATAAATACTTCTAGCTGTACAAAACAATCGAAATGATTACACTAGTTACAGTACTATTTTTTATGTACCCTAATACATGTGTAGTTAATACTTATAAATAAACACAAAGAGCAAAATAGAATAATAAACTTTATTATTAATTAATTATTATTTACAAGAAAACAGTGTTACTACCTGCAACAAGGCAGATGTGAAACATATATTCTCAAAACCAGTTTTAAAACACAGTCTAAACATATACCCCTTATATTGGCCTGCAAAATTTCATTTATGTGGCTTCAAATTCGTTTGCGAGACAAACTTCCCCCCCCTATATTTCATCAAGTTAAAATAGCATGAAGCAAAGTCCATAACTCCATACAAAATAAGTTCTTATAACCATCTTCTGGAGTTTGTACCTTAGATAAGCACGGAAAGTTTCATTTATTAACTTCAGTAGTGTCCAAGAGAACCTGGCAGTATATGTACCAAGTTCAAAAACAAGGGTCATAACCCTGTGAAAAATATGTTGTCAACACCAACTTTTTGGATTTCTTTGTTCTGTTGCAATTCAGTACTTTTGTTTGCAGATTCTCAATCTACACCTCTGTTTTTCAGTACGCGTTTTCCTTATGCCATTTCTAAGCCTTGCTCCTGGAACTCGAAGCCATTCTTTTACACAGGTCACCATGTACTTGTCAGTGGCTTGTAAGAGCCCAGCTGCAGGCTTCCTCCTCAGCTCCTGTTTACAAATGATAGCAAAAAATGTCAGTGTGCATATTATAAGTCATTGCATGCACTCTCACAATTACAAGTAATGGACTTCACAAGTGTGTTAACATAATGGAATAATAGAATAAGTAATACCCTGTTCACATGCACCACCTTACATATGTGTGTATATTTTATTTTAAGTCTTGACACCTGTTAATAAATACAGGGTTCACTCAAGGAATTTTCTGCTATGGGCCCTTTATGTGACAATTTCATATACAGTATTCCCTAGGTACACCCTCACTTGCCCATACAGCACAATGTTAAAATACCCCATTGTATTTGAAAATGTGGGCCTTTTGCCAAATTTAGGGGCTAAAAGCAGAAGGCCCCACCCTAGAATTATCGGAATCCCAGTAAGTAAATTGATGAGTTAATAATATGTGTAAATAAGTAAATTGAATTATGTGTAATTATATATGCAAATAACATATCAACTCCCAATATTGTATGGTAGGTCCCTAATCTGTTTCTTATGTCAATTAAAAAAGATTTTATAACTGACATGTCACCCTATTAATTTAGCCCAATAAAAATCCCCAATAACCACATAACCCCCCTCCTCCAATCTTGCTGGAGAACAGTTTTAGGTGTGCAATCTCTCTTGTATGTCCATCAAAAGTAAGTCAGCATGAAATTTCATTTGGAAGATTACCATAGTAAGTGTCAGGGGCCCTTAATAGGGCAAACATGATATTAAACATATGCTTATAAATATTTCAAGCAGAAACATGTATCAGTTGGTTTGGTTTGTTGTTTAATGCCTCACTCAGCAATATTCCAGCTATATGACGGCGGTCAGTAAATAATCGAGTCTGGTCAAGACAATCCAGTGATTAACATCATGAGCATCAATCCATGCAATTGGGATCGATGACATGCATCAACCAAGTCAGAGAGCCTCACCTCCCGATCCCATTAGTCGCCTCATACGACAAGCATAGTTGCCTTTTACGGCAAACATGGGTTGCTGAAGATATCTTCTACCCCGGATCTTCTATATGAATCAAAATTGGAGTAAATTTCCCATACTTGATACATCTAAAGAAATTTAATTCACTCACAAGTGCTCTCTCAGTTGCTCGATTTTGGAAAAGCTGCTAAGAGTTCATTCAGCTCATCCATGTTTGCCAATAGGCAATGGCTGAAAATCTGATTTTCTTAAATAGAAATATAAGAATATTATATGTCAAGTTTGTGTAGCAGCAGTGAGCATTTAGCTATTATGGTGATGATGTCAAGAGGTTGAGGGGAATATTGCTCAAAACATAAAAGTAACATTTAGATAAAGCTTTGGCCATACACAGATATCAGGTCCTTTCCTTAAGTCATACATCTTATCTCGTATATTTGCACTTGTACATACAGTCCTCATCTGGAGCCATGTAGCAGAAATAATTTCCCAGGGAAAGTAGTTTCACGTTAATAGCCATAGCCCCATCCATTAAAAAGCAGTGAGAAAATCCCCATATTGACATAATATTGAACAGATCCTGTGAAGTCTGGTTACCACAAAACAGATTTCATTTATTATATGATGCCAAAATATATGTAGATTACATCATGGTAAACCAAAACTGCAAATAAACGTTTATCATTAAAAGATCAGATACAAAGGTATGTACATATTACAAACACTTGTATGCAAAAAATAGCAGGAAAGTATTGGGGACAAGCAATTTTATGCAGTTTCATTGCTTGTAAACATAGGCAAAGGGATAATGATAAACTTAGATAATATATCTTTAGTTAGAATAAATCAAATTTGAAACAAGACTGTGGGTGTTTTTCTACAATGGATAATGTCCTGAAAAATCTGTACTGAAGTATCTTCATCAAAGTTTTACCATTAATTTGAATTTTGATTAAATAAATGACATTCTAAATTGTTTTGAATTATATATTTAGCATCATACCTTTGAAATAGTACATTTAAAAAAAATTAATTCAGTATTTCATCAAAAATGTACATCATAAATTACTTAACTAGATAAGACTACCATCCCCCCCACCCCCCAAAAACACACACACACACCCTAAAAATCCATTCTGAAATAGCCATATCTCAAAACCTCAATCGATCGATACAGATACCATACATAGGTATAAGATTTCTGATCGATTATAGGCCTAGGTCTATGTAAGGTATCCAGCAGATCTTGATAAAATTGCCCACACCTGTAATACGCAGTGATCCGTTTACTAAAAGAGCTGTCCTTTCATTTCGCCCATTATCCAGAAAAAGTTCAAAATTCGCAAGTAACTATGACATTAAAAAACATAAATTTTATTTTTTTTATTTCAACTATTTGGTGATCGAAAACCAAACTCGGCAGTGAAGCTCCGTTCATCGTTCAGTAGGAAACATTAGCTGTCTCGCATGACATGCACACGCAATGCTGAAAGTTTCCGAAAGCCTCGTTATGAATTTCATGTTCACTGCTTTTTGCGCTGACAGCAATCACAAAAATGACTTGTAAATTCGAGTTTGTAATCAATTTCCTAACCTCATCCATCCCCACACTTAACAAATATGCCTGTGACAATGACAAATAAAGCAATGTTCATTCAAAAATACTATTGTAAGTAAATGTTGGGCTATTCATTTGCTTGCAGCTGTAATACTCTCACCCCGAGATTGCGACTCGTTGGTTGAACATCGCTGAATCTACATGGAAATAAAACATATCTTGTCATGTTTTGTATTTGCCCTTGTCCCCGCGTTTTGCTAGAAATATGTATATGGTGTTTAAAAAATATAAATAGAGAATCTAGTGAGGATGCAGTGTCACGACATATTCCACGGATTTTGACACTGACGTAGAATTGACAGGAGTGTGTTTCTCGAACCTCCAAAACACATAGGCCTAGATTTCTCTACTCACGTTGACACTTATGAATGTACACTGTTTCTCGTTTCAATTGTAAGGTTTGAAAATGAAATAAACACCTCGTAAATACAGTAATGAAGTAAACACTTACCGCAAAATAGATTTTCCCTCAGCCCTCCACGCATCATCCTTTCGTCGTCTGCTTGAAAAGACGCGTCAGTAACAGCGCCCTCTTTAACAAGAGTAGCTTCCCTTGGAAACATGTTGTGAAAAGGTTGGACCAACGTAACATAACCGCTCGCGATATTCCAAACTTTTGCCAATATCATGTAATTTGCTGAATGAATTGTAAGATGTGACGAATCCCGTCTGTATCTTCTCTGTCTGTTGTATATGTGCAGCCAAAATGGTCAGTGAATGTGCTTGATCTATTTAATTTAAAAATTAAAAATAAAGTTAATATTTTGAGTTCGAATAGAATTATTGTATTATTCGTAAATATACTTGATCTATTATTTGTCACATTGTAATCGACAAATATGTTTTTTTTCTTTTATGTTATCATAACAAGATCAAATCATATATCAGGTTCAATGTCAGTGCCAATCACCAGCATTGGCCTGACAGCGGACCGCTGCAGTTTGCCGATGCCGATATTGCCGGCTTGCCGATGCAAAGCCAACGTCGGCCCGATGTAGGTGTGCTAGCTGGGTGACAGCTATGCCGGGATAGGCGCAGAAGCAGCCCAGTTGCCATGGCAGCACAGTTTCTCTGTACAGAGTTGTGTCCCTTGGTGGTGCCAGATTCTTATGACCCTAGGTAGAAATCACAAATTCATCCTAATTAAACTGTCCAGTAACACCCACCATTCCTTATGGCAGGGATGAGGCAAGGTGAAGTGAGGACAGGTTTTATGTTCTGCATGCACACACATGTGTGCGTGTGTGTTCTTGTCTCGTCCAGACTAACACCTGTTTTATGGCCCCACTTACAGCCTCACTGAGAAACAACAAGTGCCATCTTTTAACGTCTTGTGGTTATATGGGGCCACTACATTCTAGGGGTGGTTGCAGGGATGTGTAAAGGGGGGTCTTGTATTCGGTGGTATTTTAGCAGACACAGATATGACATTTTATTGAACATGGAGTGATGACCTGTAAACAGGGTTATCTCCCCTCCCTGCAGGCTCCGCAGTAATGGACTCAGACCACCCAGCAGGGAGACCAAGAAAAGTCTTCAAACACTTCCAGGATCACAGGATTGCCGATTCCCTGATGAAAACGTGTCATCTGCTTGGTTATCATGGTAAGTGGAATGGGCGATCATAGTTGGTGTACTGGGTTGTCATGGTTACTGGGTGATCTTGGTGGGTGTACTGGTAGCCTTGGTTACTGGTTGATCGTGGTGGGTGTAATGGTTGTCATGGTTACTGGGTGATCGTGGCAGGTGTATTGGGTGATTGTGGCGGGTAGACTGGTCGCAATGGTTTCTGGGTGATTTTGGTTGGTGTGTACTTGGTGATCGTGGTTATTTAGTGATCATTGGTGTACTGGGTTGTCATGGTTGCTGGGTGATAGTGGTTGGTGTACTTGGTTGTAATGGTTACTGGGTAAATATGGTCGTGTACTGGGTTGTCATGGTTACTGGATGATCTTTGAAGGTGTACAGGTTGATCATGGCTACTTGGTCATCATTGGGGTACTTGGTTGTCATGGTTACTGGATGATCAAGGCAGGTGTACTGGGTAATTGTGGCAGGTGTACTGGTTGTCATGGATACTGGGAGATCCTGGCAGGTGTACTGGGTGATTGTGGCAGGTGTACCGGATGCCCGTGGTTACTGGGTGATCGTGACAGGTGTACTAGGTGATCATGGCTGGTGTACTGGATGATCGTGGCAGGTATACTAGGTGATCATGGTGACTGGGTGATCATAGCTGGTGTACTGGGTGATCATGGCTGGTGTACTGGGTGATCCTGGCTGGTGTATTTGATGATCATGGCAGGTGTACTGGGTGATGGTGGTAGGTGTACTAGGTGATCGTGGCAGGTGTACTGGGTGATCGTGACAGGTGTACTAGGTGATCATGGCAGGTGTACTGGATGATCGTGGCAGGTATACTAGGTGATCATGGTGACTGGGTGATCGTGGCTGGTGTACTGGGTGATCATGGTGACTGGGTGATCGTGGCTGGTGTACTGGGTGATCATGGCTGGTGTATTGGATGATCATGGCAGGTGTACTGGATGATCGTGGCAGGTGTACTGGGTGATTGTGGTCACTGGGTGATCGTGGCTGGTGTACTGGGTGATCATGGTGACTGGGTGATCGTGGCTGGTGTACTGGGTGATCATGGTGACTGGGTGATCGTGGCTGGTGTACTGGGTGATCGTGGCTGGTGTAATGGATGATCATGGCAGGTGTACTGGATGATCGTGGCAGGTGTACTGGGTGATCATGGTGACTGGGTGATCGTGGCTGGTGTACTGGATGATCGTGGCAGGTGTACTGGATGATCGTGGCAGGTGTACTGGGTGATTGTGGTCACTGGGTGATCGTGGCGGGTGTACTGGGTGATCATGGTGACTGGGTGATCGTGGCTGGTGTACTGGGTGATCGTGACAGGTGTACTGGTTGATCGTGGCAGGTGTACTGGATGATCATGGCAGGTGTACTGGGTGATTTTGGTCACTGAGTGATCGTGGCTGGGGTACTGGATGATCATGGTGACGGGGTGATCGTGGCTGGTGTATTGGATAATCATGGCAGGTGTACTGGGTGATTGTGGTCACTGGGTGATCGTGGCAGGTGTACTGGGTGATCGTGGCTGGTGTATTGGATGATCATGGCAGGTGTACTGGGTGAATGTGGTCACTGGGTGATCGTGGCATGTGTTCTGGGTGATCATGGCTGGTGTAATTGATGATCATGGCTGGTGTAATGGATGATCATGGCTGGTGTACTGGGTGATCATGGCAGGTGTACTGGGTGATTGTGGTCACTGGGTGATCGTGGCTGGTGTACTGGGTGATCGTGGCTGGTGTACTGGATGATCGTGGTAGGTGTACTGGGTGATCGTGGTCACTGGGTGATCGTGGCAGGTGTACTGGGTGATTGTGGTCACTGGGTGATCGTGGCTGGGGTACTGGGTGATTGTGGTCACTGGGTGATTGTGGCAGGTGTACTGGTTGATCTTGGCAGGTGTACTGGATGATCGTGGCAGGTGTACTGGGTGATCGTTGCAGGTGTACTGGGTGATTGTGGTCACTGGGTGATCGTGGCTGGGGTACTGTGTGATTGTGGTCACTGGGTGATTGTGGCAGGTGTACTGGTTGATCATGGCAGGTGTACTGGATGATAGTGGCAGGTGTACTGGGTGATTGTGGTCACTGGGTGATCGTGGCAGGTGTACTGGGTGGTTGTGGTCACTGGGTGATCGTGGCAGGTGTACTGGGTGATTGTGGTCACTGGGTGATCGTTGCAGGTGTACTGGGTGATTGTGGTCACTGGGTGATCGTGGCAGGTGTACTGGGTGATTGTAGTCACTGGGTGATCGTGGCAGGTGTACTGGTTGATCGTGGCAGGTGTACTGGATGATCGTGGCAGGTGTACTGGGTGATTGTGGTCACTGGGTGATTGTGGCAGGTGTACTGTGTGATTGTGGTCACTGGGTGATTGTGGCAGGTGTATTGGATGATCGTGGCAGGTGTACTGGGTGATTGTTGCTGGTGTACTGGGTGATCGTATTTGTCTGTATTTAATGTTCTTCCATTTCCCAGGAGATCTGAGCATCCTTGTTGACCACTTCTTGGACATCATGAATGAATCTGCGAGGTATCGGATGTCAGCAACCCTCATCTTGAATGAAATTGTCTTTGGACACAACCCCAGATCAGGTATGAGACAACCCTCCAGCAGGTGTGATGTTCTCTGTGTCAAGGCAGAGATGCCCTGGGGGCCTGATGTTTGTCAAGCCAAAGTTCCTGTGACACCAATATTTTAGTGTATTTTTCAAACAAGTAAAGTTTGGTTTTCAATTTTGTAGTACATGTATGGAATCAAGTCACAAAAACGCAACTGCTACAGAAAAGCATGCATTCCATTCAAAAGTTGACTTTTATGCAAGTCCCATGCATTTCACTACGTAAGAATGGGTATAAAAACATGTGCGTTAACAGAATTCCATATGCATTGTTTAGCATCGTGCTGGCAACAACCACTCAGAAAAACAACAAAATTTCACAATTATTCAACATTACAAAATGCCAGGCCTGTCCGAAAATGAGCGTCTGCGAGCCATTGGTATGCTTGAAGCAGGATCGAGTCAATGTGATGTTGCAAGACAATTTAACATGCACAGAAACACCATTTGGTGTTTATGGCAATGTTGGCAACAGGCGAATGCATTCAGAGACCATCCTCGGAGTGGCAGGCTATGCGTAACCAATAATCGACAAGACAACTGGATTCGAACAACACACCTACAAAATCGATTCCAGCCAGCAACAGTAACTGCAAGAAGCATCCCTGGATTTCGACGAATATCTTCACAAACCATACGTCATCGCCTCAGATGTGCAGGGATTGTCGCCAGAAGACCCGCCAGACGTCGCATTTTGACAGGAAACCACTGTCAAGCATGTCTACAGTGGTGCAGACAGCGTCTAGGCTTGACGGACATGCAGTGGGGACAAGTGCAGCCCAGCCTCATATTGCTCGACTTGTTCAGGATTCTCTTCAACAAAACAACGTGAATGCCCCTGATCTCTCACTAATCGAGCACATGTGGGATGAGATGTATCAGGGCTTTCGACGTCAACCACATGTTCCACAGACTCTCCAAGAACTTCGAAACATGCTCCAGCAGATATGGACAGATATCCCACAAGACTTTGTGCAACGCCTGGTCCATTCCATGAGACAAAGATGTGTTGCTTGCATCACAACCAGAGGTGGACACACACGCTATTGATTTGTAAATTGACATTTTGGTATGTTCATGTTTTTTATGAAATCACACATTTTCTGAAGTCATTATGGCAAATTAAACCATTTGAACACTTACAGGAGTCTTTTATCTGTTGCAAACTGAAATTGTTTCAGATTTGGTAAAAAATATAACTTTGCATTAAATCTTATTCAGTGTCACAGGAACGTTTGTTGTTCAGTATATATCATTATTTTGTATCTGTTTAACTCTTCTTGATAACACATTTTCATTGTCAAATTTTATGATGAGGATTGACGGTGTATTTCTTTTTCAGGTATGAATCGAAAGTCTGATGTGCAAATTTTTGTAAGAATCCATTGTGCAAACATTTGTAAGAATCCGATGTGTAAACTTTTGTAAGAATCCGATGTGCAAACTTTTGTAAGAATCCATTGTGCAAACTTTTGTGAGAATCCGTTGCGCAAACTTTTGTAAGAATCCGTTGTGCAATTTTTTGTAAGAATCCATTGTGCAAACTTTTATGAGAATCTGTTGTGCAAACTTTTGTAAGAATCCGTTGTGCAAACTTTTGTGAGAATCCGTTGTGCAAACTTTTGTAAGAATCCATTGTGCAAACTTTTATGAGAATCTGTTGTGCAAACTTTTGTAAGAATCCATTGTGCAAACTTTTGTGAGAATCCGTTGTGCAAACTTTTGTAAGAATCCATTGTGCAAACTATTGTGAGAATCCGTTGCGCAAACTTTTGTAAGAATCCATTGTGCAAACTTTTGTGAGAATCTGTTGTGCAAACTTTTGTAAAAATCCATTGTGCAAACTTTTGTGAGAATCCGTTGTGCAAACTTTTGTAAGAATCCGTTGTGCAAACTTTTGTGAGAATCCGTTGTGCAAACTTTTGTAAGAATCCGTTGTGCAAACTTTTGTAAGAATACGATGTGTTAACTTTTATAAGAATCCGATGTGTTAATTTTTGTAAGAATCCGATGTGTTAACTTTTGTAAGACTCTACTACACTGATTCACATTTAGCACAATGATATTTTGATTTATACCTCAATGAGCCAAACAACCCACAGTAGTTCCTTAATATGATCTATGTGTTCAGTCCTTGCTCAGTCCACATTAAGTGTGTTCATTCCTTGTTCAGTCCATATTTAGTGTGTTCAGTCTATGTTCAGTGTATGTTCAAATTTAGTGCATGTTCAAATTCTGTTCAGTCTATGTTCAACCTGTGTTCAGTCTGTGTTCAGTCCATGTCCAGTCTGTGTTCAGTCCATGTCAAGTCTGTGTTCAGTCTGTGTTCAGTCCATGTCCAGTCTGTGTTCAGTCCATGTCAAGTCTGTGTCTAGTCTGTATTCAGTCCATGTCCAGTCTGTGTTCAGTCCATGTCCAGTCTGTGTTCAGTCTGTGTTCAGTCCATGTTCAGTCTGTGTTCAGTCCATGTTCAGTCTGTGTTCAGTCCATGTCCAGTCTGCGTTCAGTCTGTGTTCAGTCCGTGTCCAGTCTGTGTTCAGTCTGTGTCCAGTTTGTGTACAGTCCATGTTCAGTCTGTGTCCAGTCTGTGTCCAGTCCATGTTCAGTCTGTGTCCAGTCTGTGTTCAGTCCGTGTTCAGTCTGTGTTCAGTCCATGTCCAGTCTGTGTTCAGTCCATGTCCAGTCTGTGTTCAGTCCATGTCCAGTCTGTGTTCAGTCCATGTTCAGTCTGTGTTCAGTCTGTGTCCAGTCTGTGTTCAGTCCATGTTCAGTCTGTGTTCAGTCTGTGTTCAGTCCATGTCCAGTCTGTGTTCAGTCTGTGTTCAGTCCATGTCCAGTCTGTGTTCAGTCTGTGTCCAGTCTGTGTTCAGTCCGTGTTCAGTCTGTGTTCAGTCCATGTCCAGTCTGTGTTCAGTCCATGTCCAGTCTGTGTTCAGTCCATGTCCAGTCTGTGTTCAGTCCATGTTCAGTCTGTGTTCAGTCCATGTTCAGTCTGTGTTCAGTCTGTGTCCAGTCTGTGTTCAGTCCATGTTCAGTCCATGTTCAGTCTGTGTTCAGTCCATGTCCAGTCTGTGTTCAGTCTGTGTTCAGTCCATGTCCAGTCTGTGTTCAGTCTGTGTCCAGTTTGTGTTCAGTCCATGTTCAGTCTGTGTCCAGTCCATGTTCAGTCTGTGTTCAGTCCATGTTCAGTCTGTGTCCAGTTTGTGTTCAGTCCATGTTCAGTCCATGTTCAGTCTGTGTTCAGTCTGTGTCCAGTCTGTGTTCAGTCCATGTTCAGTCTGTAATCAGTCTGTGTTCAGTCCATGTCCAGTCTGTGTACAGTCTGTGTTCAGTCCGTGTTAAGATTAATTGTGTACAGTCTATTTCAGTCCATGTTCAGACTGTCTCCAGTCAATGTTTAATGTATTAAGTCTCTACAGTCCATATTGTTGTCCAGTCTGTGCTCAGTCCACATTAAGTGTGTGTTCCATTTTCAGTGTGTTCGGTCTATGCATAGTGCATGTTCAGATTGTGTTCAGTCCATGTCAACATTTGGTCTGTATGCACTCTGTGTTCAGTCCATGGATGTGGTCAGTCTGCTTGTATTGCTGCTGTTGATTGTTTCAGAACACCAAGGGGGTGGTCTGTATGCTCTCTGTGTTCAGTCTGTGGATGTGGTCAGTCTGCTTGTATTGCTGCTGTTGATTGTTTCAGAACACCAAGGGGGTGGTCTGTATGCTCTCTGTGTTCAGTCTGTGGATGTGGTCAGTCTGCTTGTATTGCTGCTGTTGATTGTTTCAGAACACCAAGGGGGTGGTCTGTATGCTCTCTGTGTTCAGTCTGTGGATGTGGTCAGTCTGCTTGTATTGCTGCTGTTGATTGTTTCAGAACACCAAGGGGGTGGTATGTATGCTCTCTGTGTTCAGTCTGTGGATGTGGTCAGTCTGCTTGTATTGCTGCTGTTGATTGTTTCAGAACACCAAGGGGTTAGTCTGCATGCTCTCTGTGTTCAGTCCGTGGATGTGGTCAGTCTGCTTGTATTGCTGCTGTTGATTGTTTCAGAACACCAAGGGGGTGGACTTGTGGAGGCAGCTGGATTGGAACAGGGAGAACTGGACAGCACAGTTAGGTAACAACACTGTAACAACTTAACACTGTAACAGCAATACAACACTGTAACAGCATAACAACACTGTAACAGCAATACAACACTGTAACAGCAATACAACAGCAATACAACACTGTAACAGCATAACAACACTGTCACAGCAATACAACACTAACAGTATAACAACACTGTAACAGCAATACAACACTGTAACAGCAATACAACACTGTAACAGCATAACAACACTGTAACAGCAATACAACACTGTAACAGCAATACAACACTGTAACAGCATAACAACACTGTAACAACATAACAACACTGTCACAGCCATACAACACTGTAACAGCATAACAACACTGTAACAGCATAACAACACTGTCACAGCAATACAACACTGTAACAGCAAAACAACACTGTAACAGCAATACAACACTGTCACAGCATAACAACACTGTAACAGCAATACAACACTGTAACAGCAATACAACACTGTAACAGCATAACAACATTGTCACAGCATAACAACACTGTAACAGCAATACAACACTGTAACAGCATAACAACACTGTAACAGCATAACAACACTGTAACAGCAATACAACACTGTAACAGCAATACAACACTGTAACAGCATAACAACACTGTCACAGCAATACAACACTGTAACAGCAATACAACACTGTCACAGCATAACAACACTGTAACAGCATAACAACACTGTAACAGCAATACAACACTGTCACAGCATAACAACACTGTAACAGCAATACAACACTGTAACAGCAATACAACACTGTGACAGCATAACAACACTGTCACAGCAATACAACACTGTCACAGCAATACAACAGCAATGCAACACTGTAACAGCATAACAACACTGTAACAGCATAACAACACTGTAACAGCATACCAATACTGCAGGGATGTGAAATCTCAGTGAAAACACGGAAAATCACGTTTTTCACAGTAGTCCTCGGAAAAATTCATCTTCTTCGTAAAGAGATTTAAACAAAGACACTCACGAAAACACTGCATGTTGTTACTGGTGGTATAAGGGGCAACATGGCCCAAGGTGCTGAAATCGTCATGCTGCAAATTGGGGGTTCTAGATCCCAGATTCACGCCAATTAGGATGCTTGTCATGTCTCCATCACACCTCCCACATTACATTGACCCATCCTAACATCCTAACATTCTTTTCAATGTTAAACACCTGAGAAGAACCAGGGTAGAATAGGTCTTCAGCAACCCATGCTTGCCATAAAAGGCAACTATGCTTGTCGTAAGAGACGACTAGCAGGATCAGGTGGTCAGGCTTGCTGACTTGGTTTAGGCATGTCATTGTATCCCAAGTGCATGGATCGATGCTTATGATGTCAATCATTGGATTGTTCTGGTCCAGACCCGATTATTTACAGACCACCATCTTATAGCTGGAATACTGCTGAGTGCGGCTTAAACAACAAACAAACAAACATGTTTGACCAACTCAAGGGTAGCGGAACTGGTGTGAGTTTGACAGGCAAGTTATGATGAGTTTCACAAGACTGTGTACAAAGCCACGTGTGTGTTCTCCATCCTCTCCCTACCAGGATGCTGGTGGAGGAGTACCTGTCCCCAGCCAACTTCAACCTCCAGACAGTGAAGGAACCAGATCCGTCCCCACTCAGCATCCTGCACCCCCCACCAGCCGCCTCCCCCACCACCGCCTCCCCCACCACGGTGGTCAGCCTCAACCAGAACATCTGCCAGGTCTGTCTGTACATGGAAGGCGTGGCCAGCTTCGCCTCCGTCCTGGCCCCACGCTTTCGACCCCTCCTGATGCTGGTGCTATACCCGCTGCTGGACAAGCTCGGGGACGACAACTCCTTGATCAGCAGCACCGCCTACAGTGTCCTTGTGGCTTTGTGTCAGGCTTGTGTATACAGGTAACTTTTATATTCTTGTAGATCTATGTCAAGGTGTAGATCTATGTCAAGGTGCAGATCTGTGTCAAGGTGTAAATCTATGTCAAGGTGTAGATCTATGTCAAGGTGCAGATCTTTGTCAAGGTGCAGATCTATGTCAAGTTGTAGATCTATGTCAAGGTGCAGATCTGTGTCAAGGTGTAGATCTGTGTCAAGGTGTAGATCTCTGTCAAGGTGTAGATCTGTGTCAAGGTGTAGATCTATGTCAAGGTGTAGATCTTTGTCAAGGTGTAGATCTATGTCAAGGTGCAGATCTGTGTCAAGGTGCAGATCTATGTCAAGGTGCAGATCTATGTCAAGGTGCAGATCTGTGTCAAGGTGTAGATCTATGTCAAGGTGTAGATCTGTGTCAAGGTGTAGATCTGTGTCAAGGTGTAGATCTTTGTCAAGGTGTAGATCTATGTCAAGGTGTAGATCTATGTCAAGGTGTAGATCTTTGTCAAGGTGTAGATCTATGTCAAGGTGTAGATCTATGTCAAGGTGTAGATCTATGTCAAGTTGTAGATCTATGTCAAGGTGTAGATCTGTGTCAAGGTGTAGATCTGTGTCAAGGTGTAGATCTATGTCAAGGTGTAGATCTATGTCAAGGTGTAGATCTGGGTCAAGGTGTAGATCTATGTCAAGGTGCAGATCTGTGTCAAGGTGTCGATCCAGTAGAGGATATTTTATGCCACTCGTGAAACTATCTCTTTCCCCAGTCATTCAATGAGAAAAACATAATATTTCACTTGACACATAGAATATCCGATTTATGATGAGAAATTAACAGTTTATAACAAAACAGTTTCAAGAGAATTACAAATGGCAAGAAGTGATATTAACTCCATAAATGACCACCTGTCAGTATTCTGCCTTGTAAATGTGGAAATAACGTCAAATGATGTCAACAGTTTGTGTACGTGCTAGACGATTTACGGAGGCGATTTGAGGGGAGGTAACTCTTGTATGACAATAGTTCTGTCAAAGTTTTATGTTCACTGCAATAAAAATGTCACTTTTCTCAAATTTGGAAAAATCAGTCTTCACTCTAAGTATGTAAAACATTTGGATATTCTGAGTGTATCTAAAGGGCTTTACTGTGTCCTAGTCGAGTCTGGAGGTACATGTCCTAGTTGGTTTTCTGTAATCTGCAGGTCCCTAGATGAAATGATTCGCCACAATGCAGATTATTTGATGAACGCAATCTCTCTGCGTCTGCGCCACCTGGAGGCCAACTTGCGCTGTCCGACGGTGCTCCGTGTCATGTTGCAGTACAGTGAGGCTGACATCCTGCCTCTGGTGGACGACACGGTGCAAGAGGTTGGTGTCCATCTCTTGTCCATCTGCACATTTAGGACTTGAATGAATGTCTTTAGCAGTTTCTTTGTGAGGTTGGTGCAGATCTCTTGTCCATCTGCACAGATAGAATTTGAATGAAAGTCTTCAGCAGTATGTTTGTTTGTTTGTTTGTGTATATCCCATGGCTTGTAAATAATCAAGCCTGACCAGACACTCCACGAGATATTATGAGCACTGCCCAACCCTGTTGCCAGGCAATCAACCATCACTGCGTGGCCACCTGATCCACGATCCCACTGCTGCGGACCTCTCTTTACCCTGGTCTGCATAGTCATTCAGTTCTGGTTACTTGAGCCAACAGAAGAGTTGTCTGAACAATGACAGGAATAGGTTCTGACACTGTTATCACACAAGGGATTATAACAGTGTTAGAACTTGATAACAGTGTTAGAAGCTACTTGATAACGGTGTGGACCTAATTAGGATAAAGAAGTTATTCATCCATCTATCTTATCTTTGCTTAATGACAGGGGCTGTCAGGTAGCCTAGTGGTTAAAGTGTCGCTCGTCGCGCCAAAGACACAGGTCTGATTCCCCACATGGGTACAATGTGCAAAGCACATTTCTGGTTTCCCCGCCTTGATATTGCTGGAATATAGCTAAAAGTGGCGTAAAACCATACTCACTCTCTCACTCGCTTAATGAAATTACAGACTGGCTAAGTTGTCCACAAGTCAGGATTTTCTTGTTCGGATGCTCTATAGTTGATATACATCTTGATTTACAGCTCATTTTGTCCTTTCTGCAGACACTCTGATGTTCGTTGTCTTGTTTGCAGATTCTGAGTTGCCTTGACGACCATTACATTGAGGAAGCAGCCATTTTTGTGAAGGTGCTTCATGAACTCGTGAAGGCCATCAACAGATGGTTTCCATGGAAACAGGTAATTGTCCACCTAGGTATATTATTATAAATTTCTTCTATGAAATATGCAGTGCCGTTCTTAGTACTGTAACTGTTGTAAGTCTTTGTTGGACAGAGTGATTGTTGGAGAGAGTGATCTTAACACTGCGTCTGTCGGAAGTCTTTGTTGGACAGAGTGATCTTAACACTGCATCTGTCGTAAGTCTTTGTTGAACAGAGTGATTGTTGGAGAGAGTGATCTTGACACTGCGTGTGTCGTAAGTCTTTGTTGGGCAGAGTGATTGTTGGAGAGAGTGATCTTAACACTGCATCTGTCGTAAGTCTTTGTTGGACAGAGTGATTGTTGGAGAGAGTGATCTTAACACTGCGTCTGTCATAAGTCTTTGTTGGACAGAGTGATTGTTGGACAGAGTGATCTTAACACTGCGTCTGTCATAAGTCTTTGTTGGACAGAGTGATCTTAACACTGCATCTGTCGTAAGTCTTTGTTGGAAAGAGTGATTGTTGGACAGAGTGATCTTAACACTGCGTCTGTCATAAGTCTTTGTTGGACAGAGTGATCTTAACACTGCATCTGTCGTAAGTCTTTGTTGGACAGAGTGATCTTTACACAGCGTCTGTCTTAAGTCTTTGTTGGACAGAGTGATCTTTACACTATGTCTGTCATAAGTCTTTAGCACTGCTGCTAGGAACATAGCAGCAACTGTAAAAATAGAAACAAACATAATGTATTAAATGATAAGTTGCGTTTACAGACAGCATCGTCATATTTCCAGAAAGCAGCCCAAAACACTGTGCCGACGGACCCCGACCCAGATGACAAAGAAGTCAACCATCCACCACAACAGTCTACCAGCGACAGCATCCGAGACTTCTTCCTTGACTACCACAGACAGAGGGTGATCGCCGATGGTGACGTGAGGGAGGAGGAGTATGCTGATGTGGCTGCAGACAACATTGATGATGTAGAGAAAGAGGAGGCAGACATTGATCTCCCCAAACATGTTTCAGCTGTGAAGGAGGTGAGTGGGCGTGTCAGCATCTGGGGATGTTTCAGCTGTGAAGGAGGTGAGTGGGCGTGTCAGCATCTGGGGATGTTTCAGCTGTGAAGGAGGTGAGTGGGCATGTCAGCATCGGGGGATGTTTCAGCTGTGAAGGAGGTGAGTGGGCGTGTCAGCATCGGGGGATGTTTCAGCTGTGAAGGAGGTGAGTGGGCGTGTCAGCATCGGGGGATGTTTCAGCTGTGAAGGAGGTGAGTGGGCGTGTCAGCTTTGGGGGATGTTTCAGCTGTGAAGGAGGTGAGTGGGCGTGTCAGCATCGGGGGATGTTTCAGCTGTGAAGGAGGTGAGTGGGCGTGTCAGCATCTGGGGATGTTTCAGCTGTGAAGGAGGTGAGTGGGCGTGTCAGCATCGGGGGATGTTTCAGCTGTGAAGGAGGTGAGTGGGCGTGTCAGCATCTGGGGATGTTTCAGCTGTGAAGGAGGTGAGTGGGCGTGTCAGCTTTGGGGGATGTTTCAGCTGTGAAGGAGGTGAGTGGGCGTGTCAGCATCTGGGGATGTTTCAGCTGTGAAGGAGGTGAGTGGGCGTGTCAGCATCGGGGGATGTTTCAGCTGTGAAGGAGGTGAGTGGGCGTGTCAGCATCTGGGGATGTTTCAGCTGTGAAGGAGGTGAGTGGGCGTGTCAGCATCGGGGGATGTTTCAGCAGATGTATGTATCATGTATGTATCGTATATGTATCATGTATGTAATATGTATGTATTTTATATATATCGTGTATGTATCATTGATGTATCAGTATTGTATCGTTGCTGTATTGTGTATCATGTATGTATTGTATATGTATCCTGTATGTATCCTGTATGTATCATGTATGTATCGTTGCTGTATTGTGTATCATGTATGTATTGTTTATGTATCATGTATGGATTGTATATGTCTTGTGTATGTATCATGTATGTATTGTGTATGTATCATGTATGTATCATTGATGTTTCATTGCTGTATTGTGTATCATGTATGTATTATGTATATATCATGTATGTATCAATGATGTATCAATGATGTATCCTGTATGTACCATGTATGTATTGTGTATATGTCATGTATGTATTGTTTATGTATCATGTATGTATTGTGTATGTATCATGTATGTATCATTGATGTTTCATTGCTGTATTGTGTATCATGTATGTATTATGTATATATCATGTATGTATCAATGATGTATCCTGTATGTACCATGTATGTATTGTGTATATGTCATGTATGTATCATGTATGTATTGTTTATGTATCATGTATGTATTGTCTATGTATTGTGTATGTATCATTGATGTATCGTTGCTGTATTGTGTATCATGTATGTATTGGGTATGTATCATGTATGTATTGTATATGTATCGTGTATTTATCGTGTACGTGTAATCACCAGGTGCTGCTGCGGACCAAGCACCTGCTTGCCTCCTCTGCCCCACGGTTGCGCCTGCTGGTGTTGGATGTCATCAGTCAGGCTGTCATCGCACTGCGTGACTGGAGAAGTAAGTCAGTCTTACAATCATTTCAAACACTAATACAAGGCTGTCGTCTCACTGCGGGACTGGAGAAGTAAGTCAGTCTTACAATCAGTTGAAACACTAATACAAGGCTGTCGTCTCACTGTGTGACCGGAGAAGTAATAGTCAGTTGGCCAGGGGTGAAAAACAAGATTTTCCTTCCCACATTTTCCTGTATACCTTAAACCTTTTCTATTGCATAAAGGAGGTATCTGTACACAATTTTCATTGGGTAGTAAGCTTGCAAGTGTGTGCAGGAATTTTCAGGGGGTCAAAATTGCATATATTGACAAAATTGGCTGTAACATTTTTATTAAGTCATTAAACAATCCAAATTATGTCTTTGATTACAGGAAATATGTTCAATTATCTGAATTTGGCACACATTTTGTTTCACTTAACTGTTATTCTAATTCTCAGTGGAAACTGTTGTGTATGTATTATGTTATTTGTCCGACCCGCACATTGGAGGAACATCAAATCTTCAGTACATAACAAAATCGCAGTTGGCTCAATCACTGTTTAATGTGGAACTGGCACTGCCTCACACAGCTGCCCAGGTTACAACAACATAATGACGTCACACCTAAAGTGACGTCACTGCACGTGCGCATTGGCGCACTTACAATGTAAACATACCTAACATGCACAACATTTCTCCCCCTTAAAAGAAATTACTTTCTACTTCTCTAACCAATACATTTACAATATTCAGAACACAGTACTATGAGCTATTTTCTAAAGTTATAATTTAACAATGTTACAACTTTCAACCATAAATGATAAACTCATATATATATATATATATAATATCTGCTACACATTGCTGAATACTTTATTCTACATTGTGTTCTCACAGGGTTAGTCTATCGGGAGGTTTTCTCACTCTTTCTGAACGTCTCACGGTTTGTTTTGCCGGTACATTTGCAATTGTCACCTCACTGTCTTCACACTGGCGTTCATCACATTGCTGTGATGCACTAGGTATTCCTATAGGGTCGCCTTTGTTGACCCTGATACTTTCTACAGTCCCTGCACTACAGTCACTTTGAACAATCATGTTCTCGTTACCATGGTTACTAGTTGCATCTCTGCACCTCAATTGATCAATATGACGCTTGACAGTTCTATTGCCAATGTCAACATCATAATGTCTTTCACCACATTTTGTCATCACCTTGCCAGCCGTCCATTTGTCTTCTTTGTTGTACTCACGCACCCACACCTTATCATTGTCATTTAGCTGTCTTGTGTCGCCAGGTTGACACAATGAAGAAGACTGTTTTGTAGCAACAACATCAGCATGATTAGGCTTGATTAAGTCAAGTCTACATCTTAGTTCTCTTCCAAGAAAAAGTTTTGCTGGAGTTTCTTGAGTTGTGCAATGGGGACTAGAACGATAGGCTAGCAGAAACCTATCAATCTTCTTCTGTAATGTTGCATCATCCCCTCTAGTTGATTTCATAGCTTGTTTGAAGGATTGAACAGCTCTCTCAGCCAGTCCGTTAGTAGCAGGATGATATGGAGCAGATAAAATGTGTTTTACACCATTACTTCTCAAGAATGTTTCAAACTCATTTGACACAAATTGTGGACCATTATCTGTAACAACTTGCAGTGGTAATCCATATTTCGCGAACAAACCTCTCATCACTTTCACTGTCGCATCAGCAGTAGTTGAATTCATAACAATCACCTCTAACCATTTGGAATGAGAATCTACAACAATCAGGTACATGTGACCCATGAAAGGACCAGCAAAGTCCAAATGAATGCGACACCATGGTTTTGATGGCCATGACCAATGATGAACAGGAGCTTTTGTTGGATCATTTTGAACATTCTGGCATGTAATACACATTCTTGCAGTACTTTCAATATCAGCATCTACTCCAGGCCACCACACATAACTTCTAGCAACTGATTTCATTTTCACCATTCCAAAATGACCACCATGTAACTCATTTAGAACACCGTTTCTGAGTTTAGAAGGAATCACTACTCTCATTCCCCATACAATGCATCCTAATTGAATTGAAAGCTCATATCTTCTTGAGTGAAATGGTTTCATTATTTTGTTCTCACTGTGATCTTTATCCCAACCATTCATCACTGCCATGTACACTTGTGAAAGAACAGGATCTCGCCTTGTCTCATTTCTCACATCACCTGCTGTAATAGGCAGATGTTCAAACTGACTTGCATAGAACAATTCTACATCATCACTCACACATTTCGTAGTATCAGGTAGAGGTAAACGAGACAACACATCAGCATTTGCATTGGCAGAGGAAGATTTGTACAGAATTTTGTAATCATATGCACTGAGAATCAATGCCCATCTCTGTAGACGAGCAGCAACTAATGATGGTACTGACCGTCCCTCACCAAACAGGGCAGTGAGAGGTCGATGATCTGTCACGAGAGTGAAATGCCTACCATACACATACTGATGAAATCTTTTCACACCAAATATAATCGCTAGGGCTTCTCTGTCAATTTGTGAATATCCCTTTTCAGCCTTGTTCAGTGTTCTTGAAGCAAATGCAATCGGTCGTTCAGTACCATCACTCATCACATGAGACAACACAGCACCCACGCCATAGGAGGATGCATCACATGCCAATGTTATTGGCAACAATGGATCATAATGACACAACACATCGGAACTTGCAATTTTTGCTTTAGACATTTTGAAAGATTTCTCACATTCAATTGACCATAGCCATTTCTTGTCTTTCTGCAACAGTTCGTTTAACGGGTGAACGATTGTAGAAAGGTTCTGGATGAATCTGCCATAGTAGTTGACTCCACCAAGAAAGGAACGTAGTTGTGTCACATTTTCAGGTCTTGGAGCACTGATGATAGCTTTCACCTTATCTTCTGAAGTATGAAGTCCTTCTTTGTCAATAACATGACCGAGATACTTGACTGAGTCTACAAAGAATTTACACTTACTTTGTTTTACTCTCAAGCCAAATTGTTGTAATCTTGACAAAACTGCATCTAAGTTCTGTAAGTGTTCTTCATCATTTGAACCGGTCACTAGAATATCATCTTGATGACATAATACTTTCTGCAAACCTTGAAGAATTTGGTCCATTGTAGCTTGAAAAATTGCAGGAGCTGAAGCAATGCCGAAAGCAAGTCTTGTGTACCTGTAGAGTCCTTTTGGAGTATTGATGGTGAGTAGTTTCTGTGAGTCTTCATCCACCTCCATTTGTTGATAAGCATGAGCAAGATCAATCTTTGAGAATTTCTGACCTCCGGCAAGTTGAGCGAACATGTCTTCAATCTTGTTTTGTGGATACTGGTTCACATTTAAAGCTGGGTTTACAGTAGATTTGAAATCGCCACAAATTCTGACAGATTTGTCAGGTTTGACCACTGGAACTATTGGTGTAGCCCACTCAGAATGTTCTACTTTGATAATCACGCCATTTTTCTCCATTCTTGAAATTTCTTCACTCACTCTATCATGAAGTGCATAAGGAACAGGCCTAGCTTTCATGTATTTAGGAGACATGCCATCTTTCACTTCTAAATGGGCTTTGATTCCATTAATTGTACCCAGTCCATCAGAAAATACATCACAGTATTTCACAAACATTTCACTGAGTTGATCTTCATTTGACATTTTGTGACACGTGTTGACATTATTTCCTAATGATTTCCAGTCAATATTTACGTATGGTAACCACGCCCTTCCCAGTAACGGAGGACCTTTTCCCTGCACGACATGTAGTGGTAACTGGTTGACTCTTTCACCGTCACGAACGTCAACATGTATGATACCAAGATTTGTGACAAGCTCACCTGTGTATGTTTTCATTGGGATTGGCGATTCTTGTAAGCTGCATTCTGAAAAGTTCTGTCTGTAAACGCCTTCAGTAATGATAGAACTTCTTGAGCCAGTATCTAACTCCATCTTAAGATCACGTCCATTTACATTCACTGTCACCCATATGACATCTGCAGCACCGTGAAGAGCGAGCAAATGATTTAGACAGTCACCTAAATCATCTAGAATGTCATCTTCATATTCATGGGTTGAACAAAGTTCTTCATTGATAGCATTTACACGAAAAGTTTGACGCCTACCGTTTCTGTTTACATTGCTGGAGCTAGCACTTCCTGTTTGACGAAACCCGGATGTTGAACTTTGACCTGACCTTTGACTCCATTTCTTCGCTTTGCATACCTCCTGAATATGGCCTTTCTTTTGACAGAATGAGCAAACTGTATCTTTGAAATTACAAGTATCAGCTAAATGCGAAGGCTTTCCACATCTATAGCAATAACGTTCATACCTTGCATTAGATCTTCTGTTGTTGAAAGAAAACACCTCTGACTGTGATTGTTCCTTCGGTAATCCGTTGCGGCACAATTCTTCTGAATCTTTCGCAGCTAATTCCATTGAATTTGCAATTGAAACTGCACGTTCTAGTGTCAATTCTAATTCTGCAAGCAATTTCCTTTGAACATTTACACTTTTCAGTCCAAGAACTAGTTGATCTCTTAAACGTTCATTCAGTGTAGCGCCGAAGTCACAAAATCTAGCCAGTCCTTTCAAAACAACAACATATTGTGAAACAGTTTCGTTTTCGGTCTGCATTTTCTTGTGAAATCTGTATCTTTCAGCAATAACACTTGGTCTAGGCATAAAATGATCACGTAAAACAGTGAATAATTGTTCCAAAGTACGTGTACGAGGCAAATCAGGAGAAACCAACGATTTGAGAACATTGTAAGTTTTTGCACCAATCATGGAAAGAAACCCGGAAACTCTTCGTTCATTTGGAATGTCATTAGCATCGAAATATAAACTCACTCTTTCAGAATATGACATCCAATCTTCTAAACTTTCATCGAACTGTCCAACATCTCCAATGACGCCTGCCATTATGGAAAAGCACTGACTGTATTCACGTATAGAAAGTTTTATCCTCGTCGCCACTGTTGTGTATGTATTATGTTATTTGTCCGACCCGCACATTGGAGGAACATCAAATCTTCAGTACATAACAAAATCGCAGTTGGCTCAATCACTGTTTAATGTGGAACTGGCACTGCCTCACACAGCTGCCCAGGTTACAACAACATAATGACGTCACACCTAAAGTGACGTCACTGCACGTGCGCATTGGCGCACTTACAATGTAAACATACCTAACATGCACAACAGAAACATTGGTAAAAATCATGTTTTTTTACTTCATTTTCAAATCTTGTGAGTAGGTAAAACTCTAATTCCATTGAATTGTGACAATAAAACCAATATAACGGGGTATTAAAATCTGCCTTAACCATTGTACTATCCTATACAAAAAACAAAGTGAAAATATATTACATAGGGGTTGAGATATTGTATACAGTGTTACCCAACCCCCCAAAAAACAACTTTGACGAAAATTGCTTATTGAGATATGGTGGTAGATGATTTTGCTGTAGTGGATGAGTGGGATAATTGCAACAATGCTTAAAAACGACAAAATTGTAAACTCATAAAGAAAAAAGATGTTTATAGTTTTTTCTGTGAGCAGTTATGGTGGCCATCTTGAATTTCAAGACGGCTGCCATTTTTACCTGTTTTCAAAATCAAAATCTTACATAGTTCTTCAACATGGTCATGTAATATATCATATGAAAGCCTTTTACATTGTCTTTTCAATGATGTACATTATTCACTGACTTCTGTGGTAAATTGACACCCGACAATGAAAAAAGGAAATATTGAAATCTAATTTCTCTCGCGACTTCAACCCATACCCAAATTTAGATTTAAATTAAAATGGACATAGTTTCACTTAAAATTGTAGATATACTGCACTTTAGTTCTTCAGCATGGTCATGTAATATATCATATGAAAGCTTTTTTACATTGTCTTTTTAATGATGTACCTTATTCACTGACTTCTGTGGTAATCTTATCCCCAAATAATACAACAAATGATATATCGAAAGCTAATTTCTCTAGCAACACCAACCAACCTCCAAAGTCGTATTTTAATAAAATGGACATTGTTTCACTCAAAATTGTAGATATACTGCACTTTTGTCTGAGCATTTCACTAGTTTATAATTTGAGTGAAAAAACAGACATGAGAAGACTTGTAGCATTATGAAGTATTAAAAATTACATCCCAGAGTAAAGGGCTGTGAAATAACTCTGGGATGTAATTTTTAATACTTCATAATGCTACAAGTCTCATGTCTGTTTCTTCACTCAAATTATAAACTAGTGAAATGCTCAGACAAAAGTGCAGTGCTTGACTGGAGAAGTAAGTCAGTCTTACAATCAGTTGAAACACAAATACAAGGCAGTCTTCTCACTGCTTGACTGGAGAAGTAAGTCAGTCTTACAATAAGTTGAAACACTAATACAAGACTGTCATTGCACTGCGTGACTAGAGAAGTAAGTAAGTCAGTCTTACAATCAATTGAAACACTAATACAAGACTGTAATTGCACTGCGTGACTGGAGAAGTAAGTCAGTCTTTCAATCAATTGAAACACTATTACAAAGCTGTCATCTCACTGCAGGACTGGAGAAGTAAGTCAGTCTTACAATCAGTTGAAACACTTATTCAAGACTGTCATTGCACTGCGTGACTGGAGAAATAAGTCAGTCTTACAATCAGTTGAAACACTAATACAAGACTGTAATTGCACTGCGTGACTGGAGAAGTAAGTCAGTCTTACAATCAATTGAAACACTATTACAAAGCTGTCATCTCACTGCAGGACTGGAGAAGTAAGTCAGTCTTACAATCTGTTAAAACACTTATACAAGGCTGTCGTCTCACTGCGTGACTTGAGAAGTAAGTCAGTCTTACAATCAGTTGAAACACTAATACAAGGCTGTCGTCTCACTGCATGACTATAAGAAGTAAGTCAGTCTTACAATCAGTTGAAACACTAATACAAGGCTGTCGTCGCACTGTGGGACTGGAGAAGTAAGTCAGTCTTACAATCAGTTGAAACACTAATACAAGGCTGTCGTCTCACTGCGTGACTATAAGAAGTAAGTCAGTCTTACAATCAGTTGAAACACTAATACAAGGCTGTCGTCGCACTGTGGGACTGGAGAAGTAAGTCAGTCTTACAATCAGTTGAAACACTAATAGAAGGATGTGGTATCATTGCTTGACTGAAGAAGTAAGTCAGTCTTACAATCAGTTGAAACACTAATACAAGGCTGTCGTCGCACTGTGGGACTGGAGAAGTAAGTCAGTCTTACAATCAGTTGAAACACTAATACAAGGCTGTCGTCTCACTGCGTGACTATAAGAAGTAGGTCAGTCTTACAATCAGTTGAAACACTAATACGAGGCTGTCGTCGCACTGTGGGACTGGAGAAGTAAGTCAGTCTTACAATCAGTTGAGACACTAATAGAAGGATGTGGTATCGTTGCTTGACTGAAGAAGTAAGTCAGTCTTACAATCAGTTGAAACACAAATACAAGGCTGTCGTCTCACCGCGGGACTTGAGAAGTAAGTCAGTCTTACAATCAGTTGAAACACTTATACAAGGCTGTCATCTCACCGCGGGACTGGAGAAGTAAGTCAGTCTTACAATCAGTTGAAACACAAATACAAGGCTGTCGTCGCACTGCGGGACTAGAGAAGTAAGTCAGTCTTACAATCAGTTGAAACACTAATACAAGGCTGTCATATCACTGCATGACTGGAGAAGTAAGTCAGTCTTACAATCAGTTGAAACACTAATACAAGGCTGTCATATCACTGCATGACTGGAGAAGTAAGTCATTCTTACAATCAGTTGAAACACTTATACAAGGCTGACATCACACTGTGGGACTGGAGAAGTAAGTCAGTCTTACAATCAGTTGAAACACTAATACAAGGCTAACATCACACTGTGGGACTGGAGAAGTAAGTCAGTCTTACAATCAGTTGAAACACTTATACAAGGCTGTCGTCTCACCGCGGGACTGGAGAAGTAAGTCAGTCTTACAATCAGTTGAAACACTAATACAAGGCTGTCGTCTCACTGCGGACTAGAGAAGTACGTCAGTCTTACAATCAGTTGAGACACTAATAGAAGGATGTGGTATCATTGCTTGACTGAAGAAGTAAGTCAGTCTTACAATCAGTTGAAACACAAATACAAGGCTGTCGTCTCACTGCTTGACTGAAGAAGTAAGTCAGTCTTACAATCAGTTGAAACACAAATACAAGGCTGTCGTCTCACTGCTTGACTGAAGAAGTAAGTCAGTCTTACAATCAGTTGAAACACAAATACAAGGCTGTCGTCTCACTGCTTGACTGGAGAAGTAAGTCAGTCTTACAATCAGTTGAAACACTAATAGAAGGCTGTCGTCTCACCGCGGGACTGGAGAAGTAAGTCAGTCTTACAATCAGTTGAAACACTTATACAAGGCTGTCATCTCACTGTGTGACAGGAGAAGTAAGTCAGTCTGACAATCAGTTGAAACACTTATTCTAGGCTGTCGTCTCACCGCGGGACTTGAGAAGTAAGTCAGTCTTACAATCAGTTGAAACACTTAATAGAAGGCTGTCGTCTCACTGTGTGACTGGAAAAGTAAGTCAGTCTTACAATCAGTTGAAACACTAATACAAGGCTGTCGTCACACTGTGGGACTGGAGAAGTAAGTCAGTCTTACAATAAGTTGAAACACTAATACAAGGCTGTCGTCTCACTGCTTGACTAGAGAAGTAAGTCAGTCTTACAATCAGTTGAAACACTAATACAAGACTGTCATTGCACTGGGGGACTGGAGAAGTAAGTCAGTCTTACAATGAATTGAAACACTATTACAAAGCTGTCATCTCACTGCGTGACTGGAGAAGTAAGTCAGTCTTACAATCAGTTGAAACACTTATACAAGGCTGTCGTCTCACCGCGGGACTGGAGAAGTAAGTCAGTCTTACAATCAGTTGAAACACTAATACAAGGCTGTCGTCTCACCGAGGGACTGGAGAAGTAAGTCAGTCTTACAATCAGTTGAAACACTTATACAAGGCTGTCGTCTCACCGCGGGACTGGAGAAGTAAGTCAGTCTTACAATCAGTTGAAACACTAATACAAGGCTGTCGTCTCACTGCGGGAAGGGAGAAGTAAGTCAGTCTTACAATCAGTTGAAACACTAATACAAGGCTGTCATCTCACTGCGGGACTGGAGAAGTAAGTCAGTCTTACAATCAGTTGAAACACTAATACAAGGCTGTCATCTCACTGCGGGACTGGAGAAGTAAGTCAGTCTTACAATCAGTTGAAACACTAATACAAGGCTGTCATCTCACTGCGGGAAAGGAGAAGTAAGTAAGTCTTACAATCAGTTGAAACACTAATACAAGGCTGTCATCTCACTGCGGGACTGGAGAAGTATAACACTTATACTAATACTTTCTTCGGCTGACGGGACATTCTGTTTTAAAGTATTTTTGCATTGATCACATTTGTTCCTGATATCATTGAGGGGGTAGTGAATGAGTGAGTGAGTTGATATTTCTGTTTATCAGATGAACTTCTGCCTCTGGTGCACCAGCTGTGGCAGCCCTTCTCACTCCGGTTCACAGATGGGGAAAAGCTAGTCACTATCAAGGTAGGCCATCCAGACAAAGGGTCAGGTGAAAGTGTTGTTCTAGGCCATCTAGACACAGCATCAGGTGAAAGTGTTGTTCCAGGCCATCCAGACACAGGATCAGGTGACAGTGTTGTTCCAGGCCATCCAGACACAGGTTCAGGTGAAAGTGTTGTTCCAGGCCATCTAGACACAGGGTCAGGTGAAAGTGTTGTTCCAGGCCATCTAGACACAGGGTCAGGTGACAGTGTTGTTCCAGGCCATCTAGACACAGGGTCAGGTGAAAGTATTGTTTCAGGCCATCCAGACACAGGGTGAGGTAAAAGGGTTGTTCCAGGCCATGTAGACAGAGGGTCAGGTGACAGTGTTGTTCTTCCAGGCCATCCAGACACAGGGTCAGGTGACAGTGTTGTTGTTCCAGGCCATCCAGACACAGGGTGAGGTGAAAGTGTTGTTCCAGGCCATCCAGACACAGGGTCAGGTGAAAGTGTTGTTCCAGGCCATCCAGACACAGGGTTAGGTGACAGTGTTGTTTCAGGCCATCTAGACATAGGGTCGGGGTAAAGTGTTGTTGTTCTAGGCCCTCCAGACACAAGGTCAGGTGACAGTGTTGTTCTTCCAGGCCATCCACACATAGGGTCAGGTGACAGTGTTGTTTCAGGCCATCTAGACATAGGGTCAGGTGACAGTGTTGTTCTTCCAGGCCATCCAGACACAGGGTCAGGTGACAGTGTTGTTTGAGGCCATCTAGACATAGGGTCAGGTGACAGTGTTCTTCTAGGCCATCCAGACATAGGGTCAGGTGAAAGTGTTGTTCTTCCAGGCCATCCAGACACAGGGTCAGGTGACAGTGTTGTTGTTCTAGGCCATCCAGACACAGGGTCAGGTGACAGTGTTGTTGTTCTAGGCCATCTAAACACAGGGTCAGGTGAAAGTGTCGTTCAAGGCCATGTAGACAGGGGGTCAGGTGACAGTGTTGTTCAAGGCCATGTAGACAGGGGGTCAGGTGACAGTGTTGTTCTTCCAGGCCATCCAGACACAGGGTGAGGTAAAAGTGTTGTTCCAGGCCATCTAGACGCAGGGTCAGGTGACAGAGTTGTTCCAGGCCATGTAGACAGAGGGTCAGGTGAAAATGTTGTTCCAGGCCATGTAGACAGAGGGTCAGGTGACAGTGTTGTTCTTCCAGGCGGGGCTAGACAAAGGGTCAGGTGAATGTGTTGTTCCAGGCCATCCAGACACAGGGTGAGGTGACAGTGTTGTTGTTCCAGGCCATCCAGACACGGGGTCAGGTGAAAGTGTTGTTCCAGGCCATCTAGACACAGGGTCAGGTGAAAGTGTTGTTCTTCAAGGCCATCCAGACACAGGGTGAGGTGAAAGTGTTGTTTCAGGCCATCTAGACACAGGGTCAGGTGACAGTGTTGTTGTTCTAGGCCATCTAGACACAGGGTTAGGTGACAGTGTTGTTGTTCTAGGCCCTCCAGACACAGGGTCAGGTGAAAGTGTTGTTCCAGGCCATCTAGACACAGGGTCAGGTGAAAGTGTCGTTCTAGGCCATCTAGACACAGGGTGAGGTGACAGTGTTGTTGTTCTAGGCCCTCCAGACACAGGGTCAGGTGAAAGTGTTGTTCCAGGCCATCCACACATAGGGTCAGGTGACAGTGTTGTTCTAGGCCATCCAGACATAGGGTCAGGTGAAAGTGTTGTTCTTCCAGGCCATCTAGACATAGGGTCAGGTGAAAGTGTTGTTCTTCCAGGCCATCCAGACACAGGGTCAGGTGACAGTGTTGTTGTTCCAGGCCATCCAGACACAGGGTGAGGTGAAAGTGTTGTTCCAGGCCATCCAGACACAGGGTCAGGTGAAAGTGTTGTTCCAGGCCATCCAGACACAGGGTGAGGTGAAAGTGTTGTTTCAGGCCATCTAGACATAGGGTCGGGGTAAAGTGTTGTTGTTCTAGGCCATCCAGACACAGGGTCAGGTGACAGTGTTGTTCCAGGCCATCCACACATAGGGTCAGGTGACAGTGTTGTTCTTCCAGGCCATCCAGACACAGGGTGAGGTGACAGTGTTGTTGTTCTAGGCCCTCCAGACACAGGGTCAGGTGAAAGTGTTGTTCCAGGCCATCCACACATAGGGTCAGGTGACAGTGTTGTTCTTCCAGGCCATCCAGACACAGGGTCAGGTGAAAGTGTTGTTCCAGGCCATCCAGACACAGGGTCAGGTGACAGTGTTGTTTCAGGCCATCCAGACATAGGGTCAGGTGACAGTGTTGTTCTAGGCCATCCAGACATAAGGTCAGGTGAAAGTGTTGTTCTTCCAGGCCATCCAGACACAGGGTGAGGTGAAAGTGTTGTTGTTCCAGGCCCTCCAGACACAGGGTGAGGTGAAAGTGTTGTTCCAGGCCATCCAGACACAGGGTCAGGTGACAGTGTTGTTTCAGGCCATCTAGACATAGGGTTGGGGTAAAGTGTTGTTGTTCTAGGCCCTCCAGACACAGGGTGAGGTGACAGTGTTGTTTCAGGCCATCTAGACATAGGGTTGGGGTAAAGTGTTGTTGTTCTAGGCCCTCCAGACACAGGGTCAGGTGACAGTGTTGTTTCAGGCCATCTAGACATAGGGTTGGGGTAAAGTGTTGTTGTTCTAGGCCCTCCAGACATAGGGTCAGGTGAAAGTGTTGTTCCAGGCCATCTAGACACAGGGTGAGGTGACAGTGTTGTTGTTCCAGGCCATCCAGACATAGGGTCAGGTGACAGTGTTGTTCTAGGCCATCCAGACACAGGGTTAGGTGACAGTGTTGTTCTTCCAGGCCATCCAGACATAGGGTCAGGTGACAGTGTTGTTTCAGGCCATCTAGACATAAGGTCAGGTGAAAGTGTTGTTGTTCTAGGCCCTCCAGACACAGGGTCAGGTGACAGTGTTGTTCCAGGCCATCCACACATAGGGTCAGGTGACAGTGTTGTTCTTCCAGGCCATCCAGACATAGGGTCAGGTGAAAGTGTTGTTCCAGGCCATCCAGACATAGGGTCAGGTGACAGTGTTCTTCCAGGCCATCCAGACATAGGGTCAGGTGAAAGTGTTGTTCCAGGCCATCCAGACATAGGGTCAGGTGACAGTGTTGTTCTTCCAGGCCATCTAGACACAGGGTCAGGTGAAAGTGTTGTTCCAGGCCATCCACACATAGGGTCAGGTGACAGTGTTGTTCTTCCAGGCCATCCAGACATAGGGTCAGGTGAAAGTGTTGTTCCAGGCCATCCAGACATAGGGTCAGGTGACAGTGTTCTTCCAGGCCATCCTGACACAGGGTCAGGTGACAGTGTTGTTCTTCCAGGCCATCCAGACACAGGGTCAGGTGACAGCGTTGTTTCAGGCCATCTAGACATAGGGTCAGTTGACAGTGTTGTTCTAGGCCATCTAGACATAGGGTCAGATGAAAGTGTTGTTCCAGGCCATCCAGACACAGGGTCAGGTGACAGTGTTGTTCTTCCAGGCCATCTAGACACGGGGTCAGGTGAAAGTGTTGTTCTGGGCCATCCAGACATAGGGTCAGGTGAAAGTGTTGTTCTTCCAGGCCATCCAGACACAGGGTCAGGTGACAGTGTTGTTGTTCCAGGCCATCTAGACACAGGGTGAGGTGAAAGTGTTGTTCCAGGCCATCCAGACACAGGGTGAGGTGACAGTGTTGTTTCAGGCCATCTAGACATAGGGTTGGGGTAAAGTGTTGTTGTTCTAGGCCCTCCAGACACAGGGTCAGGTGAAAGTGTTGTTCCAGGCCATCCACACATAGGGTCAGGTGACAGTGTTGTTCTTCCAGGCCATCCAGACACAGGGTCAGGTGACAGTGTTGTTTCAGGCCATCTAGACATAGGGTCAGGTGACAGTGTTGTTCTAGGCCATCCAGACATAGGGTCAGGTGAAAGTGTTTTTCTTCCAGGCCATCCAGACACAGGATCGTGTGACAGTGTTGTTCCAGGCCATCCAGACATAGGGTCAGGTTAAAGTACTATTGTTCCAGGCCATCTAGACACAGGCTCACCTGAAAGTGTTCCAGGCCATCCAGACACAAGGTCAGGTGAAAGTGTTGTTGTTTCAGGCTATCCAGACGCTGGCCACCATGTGTAAATGCTGCGGAGACTTCCTCAGACAACGAATCGCCAAGGATGTCGTTCCCAAACTAGTGTCCTTCCTCACCACCCAGGAGAAGATCAGGTAGGACAGTATGTTGTCATCATCTTGACAATATATGACAAATGTGGATAATATGTTAACAATAATGTGGACGATATCTGGACATTATGTAGGCATTGTGTCGATGATGTGTCGACAATGTGTTGGTAATGTATGGACAATATTTGGATAACATGTTGACAATATGTTGACAGTACATTGATAATATGTTGACAATACATTGACAATATGAGGGCATTGTGTTGATGATATGTTGACAATACATTGACAGTAAGCGGGCATTGTGTTGATAATATGTTGACAATACATTGACAGTATGCGGGCATTGTGTTCATAATATTTTGACAATATGTGGGCAATGTATCGACAATATGTGGGCATTGAGTTAATAATAATATGGACAATATGTTGACAATACATTGACAATATGCGGGCATTGTGTTCAGAATATTTTGACAATATGTGGGCAATGTATTGACAATATGTGGGCATTGTGTTGATAATATTTGGACAATATGTTGACAATTCATTGACAATATGTGTGCATTGTGTTGATAATCTGTTGACAATACATTGACAGTATGCGGGCATTGTGTTCATGATATTTTGACAATATGTGGGCATTGTGTTGATAATATTTGGACAATATGTTGACAATTCATTGACAATATGCGGGCATTGTGTTAATGATATGTGGACAATACATTGACAGTATGCAGGCATTGTGTTCATAATATTTTGACAATATGTGGGCAATGTATTGACAATATGTGGGCATTGTGTTGATAATATTTGGACAATATGTTGACAATACATTGACAATATGAGGGCATTGTGTTGATAATATGTTGACAATACATTGACAGTATGCGGGCATTGTGTTGATAATATTTGGACAATATGTTAACAATACATTGACAATATGTAGGCATTGTGTTGCTAATATGTTGACATTATGTTGATAATACATTGACAATATGCGGGCATTGTGTTGATAATATTTGGACAATATGTTGACAATATGTGGGCATTGTGTTGATAATATTTGGACAATATGTGGGCAATGTATTGACAATATAGGGACGACATGTAGACCATGTGTTGATAATATGTGGACAGTACTTGGACAGTGTGTTGACACGTTGACAATATGTGTCATTGTGTTGACAGTAGTAGACATTATGAGGACAATACTAGTGGACAGGCTAAGTTTCTATCAGCCAATCAGCATCAAGGGCTTTCAGCAAAGCATTTGATGTAACAGATCTAGCTGTTTTCTCAAAAATGAATGCACATAATCTGTTTGTAATGGTGGGTAATGTGACAACCTACGGGTGGCTTTCATAGTGCGGGACATTTTCTGATTGTAAAAAGATGCGAGGGGAGTTTGGTTGAGTAGATCGCTACAATATGTTGACAACATGTAGACAGTGTTTTGAAACTGTAGTCATATATATATATTCAAGTTTCTCCAATGTTTCTACCTGAGAGCCTAATACATATATGTTGATCAAGGGGAAGTATGAAGTCATATATGTATCCATTCATTCAATGCTGACCTGAAGAAACTCACTATAAGCCGTGGCCCATCCATGTTTGCTACTTCCCCAAACTGAATATGTTTAGGCCACTCCCACTGCTTGACTTCTGTGTCCTGATTGGCTGACAGAGTGAGTACGACTTGGGTTGCATTATTGTGCTGAACGATATCACTGATTTTGTGTTTGTGTTTATCTAAGAGAGTCTGTGAAGTTATTTGTTGGGTGTATGAACATTAAAACCGGCATGCACACTTTGCACATCTGAGCAATGAGAGTTATACAGTGTGCACATTGTTTGTTATGTTTCTACCTTGATTGTTAAGCAATGGATGTTAAAGATGTAATATTGCTCAGTGAAGTAGCTGTAGAGACAGCATATGAATACAATGTACAGTAAACTATGGTTATAACCAACTGAAAGGGACCACTAATTTTAATTCATTATAAGTATTTATTCAGCATTTATCATCCAAAACTGGCTCCCACAGGAGATATCTCTTGCTTGAGATCAAGCGATATCTACATTGTTGATATCGCTGCAATGAAATTGCATCACAATATTTTGCAGACCATTGTGACGTCATTGGTTACAATGACGTCACAATCAAATGACATCACTAATAGCTCTGCTACTGAGGCTGTTAGCAATACTTTTTAAACTTAAGACACTGCCTATTACTGTCTACAAACTGAAAAAGTTGGAAGAATGATGTTGGATGATAAATAAAATCTCACACTCGTGTCTTTTTTAATCAAATATATCAACACGAGTTGATAAAAGTGGAAAAGCTCCTCAGCATGCCTCAGAGTTTTTCCACTTTTATCAACTCGGGTTGATATATACTCTTCAAAAAAAGAAACTTGACATAGATGTAAAACCACTTTTTGCCAAATATCTAAAATAATTACATTAAATGAGAACCAAATAAGTCAAACAGAAAGATGATGTGTCTATAATTCGCGAAAACACATGCAAAGCACATAAATGTAGCGTTTGGGGATCAATTTTACAGCTTCATCCAAATGCACCCGCCTGTAAAAAACTGTGCAGCACAGGATCCTGTATTTATTCATGCAGGCCCCCCTGCTGAATGGGTATAAAAATCCACATCAAAGGCTGTTCATCCAGTCCTTATAACGGCAGTAGAGGCGGTGACAGAATGCCAAGGCTGAATGCAGCTTAACGGAACAACGCCATTGGGAGATTACAAGCTGGAGCAACTCAGCAAGAAGTGGCCAGGCACTTTGGCGTATCCAGACAGACAATCCCCACACTGTTGACCTGATACGACACCAACAGAGTTGACGACAGACCAAGGTCAGGAAGACCAAGGGTGACAACCCAAGCACAAGATCGATACATCCGGCTGCAACACCTCCGAGACCGCACTACCACAGCCACGTCTACAACCACACAGATCCCTGGGGTATGCAGAATATCAGATCAAACGGTATCCAACAGACTGAGGGAGGCTGGACTTTTGCATGAAGACCTGTTCGACGTCATGTATTGACCCCACGACATCTGGCGGACCGTCTGCTTTGGTGCCAACAGATGGTTAGATGGGCACATGCAAGGTGGAGAAATGTACTGTTCACTGACGAGTCCCATTTCCTACTCCCACGTGCTGATGGGCGCGCACTTGTCTACAGACGTCGGAATGAACGTTACGCCCCCAACTGTGTGCAGCAGGTTAAGTCCCATTTGGCGGTGGGAGTGTCATGGTATGGGCCGGAATTCATCACGGTGGTAGACGCCTCTCGTGCATGTGGCAGGTGCATTGACAAGTGTGCGTTACAGAGACTTGATCCTACAGCCTCACGTTCTTCCTCACGTCAACCTTCATGGCGGACAGTTCCAGCAGGACAACGCTGGACCGCATATTGCACTTGTTTGTCAGGACTTCTTACAGCCCAACAACATCCAGACATTACCTCAGCCAGCCCGGTCACCAGATTTGTCCCAGATTGAGCATCTGTGGGACGAGTTGGATCAACGGGGTCGCAGAAGGAATCCACCGCCCCAAACACTTCCGACGCTTCTTGATGCACTTCAGCATAAATGGCAGCACATCCAACAGCGTGTTATTGACAACTTGATTGCATCTATGGGTCGTCGGTGTCAAGCGGTGATTGATGCACGTGGTGGGCACAACCGATACTGACATTTCAGTACCCCTGTGACATTTACTGTACCGTGTACGTGTGTCTGTCTAGGTGACACAATTAATGTTTTCAACATTGTGTACATTGATCTTCAAACAGTGTTTCAATTATTGTTTCTGTGTCCTATTTTGAAATAATCGCATTATATAACATTTTGAAAGTCAGTGTCAAGTTTCTTTTTTTGAAGAGTATATTTGATATCAAAAGACACTCGGGTGAGATTCCCTATATACAACACATGACAAGGATGAAAATAACAGTATGTTGTATTTGTCAGTTTGCAATAAGCATGTTCATTATAAATGTAGTTTTCTGTATGAGTTAAGGGAAAATCATAACCATTATATCATTACCATATTGCAGCAAATCACTTGCAGCTATTTGTGTCAATGGAAACACCTCAACAAGCATTATTGGGACCGTTAGTCAATAATTTATTGAGGAAGAATGCATTGCATCCTGCTGGGTTACCGCATTTGCATATTTATCGATCGTGATACCAAGTTTGGTGGGTTGGTTTATCAGATCAAAAACACTATCCATTATGTAATAAATGATATAGACAATACCCAAATAGTCACAAATGATTTAAGAACTCAAATTAGCTGCTGTCAAAGCTGGACATAAACGACTCATGTGAAGTCCCTTTCTCTCAATAACCTCATCAGTTGTTAATATCATTTAATTTATTATGAAAACATTTCTCCCATTTTGTAGAAATGAGGACATTAGTGTCTCTCGGACTAATTGTGTTTAACAAGTTTATCAGGGCTGCCACCTGAGCCCGACGCTTTAAATCATCAAGTTTTTAATGTATTATACTCTGCCTCACTGCCTCAGCTCAGCCGAAAGATAAATCAGTCAATAATAATGGCCAATGACAGACTGGTATATTGATAATACGTTCCACGGGAGACTGTGATGGGAGGATGCAGCATGTCATAGTCGCTTCACCTGGAGCTGTAGATGTAGATGTGCCTGTTCTATTATATATCTATTGTCCATTGTCTAGAGCTGTAAATGTATCTATTGTCATTGTCTGGAGCAGTAGATGTGTCTATTGTCATTGTCTAGAGCTGTAGATGTGTCTATTGTCATTGTCTAGAGCTGTAGATGTGTCTGTTGTCATTGTCTAGAGCAGTAGATGTGTCTATTGTCATTGTCTGGAGCTGTAAATGTATCTATTGTCATTGTCTGGAGCTGTAGATGTGTCTATTGTCCATTGTCTAGAACAGTAGATGTGTCTATTGTCCATTGTCTAGAACAGTAGATGTGTCTATTGTCCATTGTCTAGAACAGTAGATGTATCTTTGTCCATTGTCTGGAGCTGTAGATGTATCTATTATCCATTGTCTGGAGCTGTAGATGTATCTATTGTCCATTGTCTGGAGCTGTAGATGTATCTATTGTCCATTGTCTGGAGCTGTAGATGTATCTATTGTCCATTGTCTGGAGCGGTAGATGTATCTATTGTCCATTGTCTAGAGCTGTAGATGTATCTATTGTCCATTGTCTGGAGCTGTAGATGTATCTATTGTCCATTGTCTGGAGCGGTAGATGTATCTATTGTCCATTGTCTAGAACAGTAGATGTATCTATTGTCCATTGTCTGGAGCTGTAGATGTATCTATTATCCATTGTCTGGAGCTGTAGATGTATCTATTGTCCATTGTCTGGAGCTGTAGATGTATCTATTGTCCATTGTCTGGAGCGGTAGATGTATCTATTGTCCATTGTCTGGAGCAGTAGATGTGTCTATTGTCAATTGTCTGGAGCAGTAGATGTGTCTATTGTCCATTGTCAGGAGCTGTAGATGTATCTATTGTCCATTGTCTGGAGCTTTAGATGTGTCTATTGTCCATTCTCTGGAGCTGTAGATGTGTCTATTGTCCATTCTCTAGAACTGTAGATTTATCTATTGTCCATTGTCTGGAGCTGTAGATGTGTCTATTGTCCATTCTCTAGAACTGTAGATTTATCTATTGTCCATTGTCTAGAGCAGTAGATGTGTCTATTGTCATTGTCTGGAGCTGTAGATGTATCTATTTTCCTTTGTCTGGAGATGTAGATATATCTAATGTGCATTGTCAAGAACAGTAGATGTGTCTGTTGTCCATTGTCTAGAGCTGTAGATTTCTATTATCCATTGTCTAGAGCAGTAGATGTGTCTATTGTCCATTGTCTGGAGCAGTAGATGTGTCTATTGTCCATCGTCTGGAGCTGTAGATGCGTCTATTGTCATTGTCTGGAGCTGTAGATGTCTATTATCCATTGTCTAGAGCAATAGATGTGTCTATTGTCCATTGTCTGGAGCTGTAGATGTGTCTATTGTCTGGAGCAGTAGATGTGTGTATATTCTCCATTGTCTAGAGCAGTAGATGTGTGTATATTCTCCATTGTCTAGAGCAGTAGATGTGTGTATATTCTCCATTGTCTAGAGCAGTAGATGTGTGTATATTCTCCATTGTCTAGAGCAGTAGATGTGTGTGTATTCTCCATTGTCTAGAGCAGTAGATGTGTGTGTATTCTCCATTGTCTAGAGCAGTAGATGTGTGTATATTCTCCATTGTCTAGAGCAGTAGATGTGTGTATATTCTCCATTGTCTAGAGCAGTAGATGTGTGTATATTCTCCATTGTCAAGAGCAGTAGATGTGTGTATATTCTCCATTGTCTAGAGCAGTAGATGTGTGTATATTCTCCATTGTCTAGAGCAGTAGATGTGTGTGTATTCTCCATTGTCAAGAGCAGTACATGTGTGTATATTCTCCATTGTCTAGAGCAGTAGATGTGTGTATATTCTCCATTGTCTAGAGCAGTCGATGTGTGTATATTCTCCATTGTCTGGAGCTGTAGATGTGTGTGTATTCTCCATTGTCTAGAGCAGTAGATGTGTGTATATTCTCCATTGTCTAGAGCAGTAGATGTGTGTATATTCTCCATTGTCTAGAGCTGTAGATGTGTGTATATTCTCCATTGTCTAGAGCAGTAGATGTGTGTATATTCTCCATTGTCTCGAGCAGTAGATGTGTGTGTACTCTCCATTGTCTAGAGCAGTAGATCTGTGTGTACTCTCCAGTAAGAGTGAAACGATACACTGATATTTTGATGCATGGTGATACTTGACCCACGATACCATACACGATACACATGGCCCTTTTTATCGATGCGCCACGATGAGGAATGCAAATCTCAAGTACTGTGTTCCCTAGCTTTTGCACCCTTCAATAAAGTGCTAACTTGGTTATAGCGCGCAGTAACGCATGGCTCCAAAAACTTACTTACATTTTTAATAAGCTCAGATTGTAAAACATGACACTGGCACGGTGTTTTTACCCGTCTCAAAAAACATTATCAGCTGATCACTGTGAGCATATAACACCGGAAATACCAGTCAACAAATCCCAACAGAAGTACGCCATTCAATACCATTATTATACTATCTGGTTATTAAAACATATTCATTGTGTATCTGGACTTGTGTTTGTTATATATTTTATTTATTTTATTCAAAATTTCATTTAATATTGTTTTCATTAATTTATGTGAAATCGTGTTTGAAGCTATTAACAGTAACCAGGTTGGATTACCGCCATTGACGCCTTGAAACGAACTTTAGTTGCTAAAGAATGGATACATATATTATAAATGCGATACTTTGACTCGTTTAAAGTCATATTTGTGGCAATTTGGCTAATATGTGTCAACATAATGTTTTCGCAATCGAAATACATGTAGCCTGGGAAGTCCCTACGGTGACTGGTCAAATTGTTCCATATGTAAAAATATCCTGCAATAGCAATCACCAGTACAAAAATGCTTCGCTTGTGGTTCTTATAATTTTAAATATATATATAGTAAAATCTGCAACTAAAGTAACCCCATATTGGAATGTGTAAACCTGACAAAACAATTATTTCAGGTAAAATTTCATTGACCATTGCATCCAAATTCTTAGAAGTTGTATCATTGGGTACTTTTTAACTGAATCACTCACAGATTGGGAGAAAACGTAAGTACAGCTGATAGCTATTTAGGGCTTAGTAATCTTATTCTCTACATATAAATTAATGCATACGATAGCAGGAAATACAATGTTAATGGTAAATCATTGTGTCTGGTAATGTTTTGTTATTTCATATTTTTATTGACCAAGTTTGTTATACCTGTTTGTTCTCCAGAATCTGCTGAAGGGATATGATGTGGTTTTTTAAAGCACATAACACTCGATAAATATCTTTTTACACACTGAATCATAAACAACTACTATTCTAATCTTTTTTTCACACTCTGTAACGTACATCCCATCGTCGATGGTGTGAGGTAGGCAGGGCATGTACTGACGTAGAGGGCATTACTGTCCCAATATGTTCACATTTATTTTTTCTGAAAAAGAACCTAAGGTTGAATTATTCATACACTGAAGTACATTGATATTTTCTGGTGTTTGAACTTTGAATTGTTTTGAAGGAAAGTTACAGAATGTTCCACTTTGAAGTTCAACAACTTCAGTAGACTTGTTATTATAAAATCATTTTGACTGTTCCAAAATCCTGAAAGGTCCAATCATAACATACTTGAGTTGAGTTGAGTTGGGTTTAACGCCGCTTTTAACAGTATTCCAGTCATCTCACTGCGTGTCAGCTTAATGTGGGAGGAAAGCCCGAAGTGATGCAGGTCTCAGACGTTTACCACTTTGGTGAAACCCACGAGCACGGGTATGGTGCAGAAAAACCTAGAAACATAATCGGAGCGAACCAAGATTCGAACCTACAATCATAGGTTTCTGGTGTGCCCAAGGGACGCAGCTCTGCACAGCAAATCGCAGGGGGCCTTAGACGACTGGGCCACCCGTGCCCCTGACATGCTTGAAGTCTTGAAACTTAATAAATGATGGAGTACTGGAGTACTGTTATCTGGTTTTTTTTATCATTGCGTATCAAGATACGTATCGTATCATGCCCAGAATATCAAGATACGTATCGTATTGTGACCTCCCTGTATCATTGCAGCCCTATTCTCTCCATTGTCGGGGGCAGTTGATGTGTGTATATGTTCCATTGTCTAGAGTAGTAGATCTGTCTATGATCCTTGGGCAATAGAGAGTGCTGCCGAGTTAGGTCAGCAGCACCTACAACACCTGATATTGCCATGACCCTGTATGGTGTATGTATGTTTCTCTATGTAGGTGTATGTAGGTGTATGTATGTTTCTCTATGTAGGTGTATGTAGGTGTATGTATGTTTCTCTATGTAGGTGGTTCAAGTGCTGAACAGAATCTATCAGAAGCTAACACTAATGATTTCAAACGCCCAAAACCATTGTTGATGTCATGCAAATACCTCTGTTAACATATTGTTGATGTCGTGCAAATACCTCTGTTAACATATTGTTGATGTCATGCAAATACCTCTGTTAACATATTGTTGATGTCATGCAAATACCTCTGTTAACATATTGTTGATGTCATGCAAATACCTCTGTTAACATATTGTTGATGTCATGCAAATACCTCTATTAACATATTGTTGATGTCATGCAAATACCTCTGTTAACATATTGTTAAGGCTGTTTGTTTCTCCACATGGTTTTCTATACTACCCGAAATTACAAAGTGTTGACAATGAAATGATGCAAACAGTTGTGAATCCTATTTATTTTACAAAACTCTTCCACTCGTGAAGTCCACACACTGGTTTCTACATTCCATGTAACACACATATTGATGTAATAATTTCCATTGTCCCCGAACACCAACAATTGTACAGGATGGCAGTGGTCAGTAAAATACAGTGGTGATAGCAAAAGTAAGTGATAATGATGTATCTTCACCTAGAGGCGTCAGTGGTCAAACTTCCGAGATGGGCTAGGCAGAGAATCAGGGAAGATGAGTGAGCTTCACATGAAAGCTGGTTCTGATGTGATCAAATGTGTGAGATGCATAAACACGCTTTTGTCTCCTTATATACAACCTAACAAGTTACTGGAAATTTCAACACAGTGCCCTCACCAGTTTAGCGGCACTAGAACATTCCACATGTTTCTATAACATACTTTCACCATCCGAGGTATACCGGACCGGAAGTTTTACACACCATACAAGCATCTAAGTATAGTAACTTCCTGATGACTGATCACTGCCCTAACACAATTCAATGAGTGTCCACCTAATCTCAACAGAAACAATGTAGCACAGTTACAATCATTCGATACATGCTGGTTCCACAGTTGACAATCAGGTTGTTGTGTAGTTGCAGTTCCGCCCAGGCGTACCAGTACACCGTGTGTTACAAGCTGCAGCTCTCCTATCTCACACACCTCGGACCCATCTGTCACGAGGTAGGTGATCCAGTCTGGACCCATCTGTCAGGAGGTAGGTAATCCAGTCTGACGTACCTGGACCAATCTGTCTGGAGGTAGGTGGTCCAGTCTTAACCCATCTGTCAGGAGGTAGGTGGTCCAGTCTGAACCCATCTGTCAGGAGGTAGGTGGTCCAGTCTGGACCCATCTGTCAGGAGGTATGTGATCCAGTCTGAACCCATCTGTCAGTGGGTAGGTGGTCCAGTCAGAACCCATCTGTCAGTGGGTAGGTGATCCAGTCTGGACCCATCTGTCAGTGGGTAGGTGATCCAGTCTGGACCCATCTGTCAGGAGGTATGTGATCCAGTCTGGAACCATCTGTCAGGAGGTAGGTAATCCAGTCTGACGTACCTGGACCAATCTGTCAGGAGGTAGGTGGTCCAGTCTTAACCCATCTGTCAGGAGGTAGGTGGTCCAGTCTGAACCCATCTGTCAGGAGGTAGGTGGTCCAGTCTGGACCCATCTGTCAGGAGGTATGTGATCCAGTCTGGACCCATCTGTCAGGAGGTATGTGATCCAGTCTGGAACCATCTGTCAGGAGGGAGGTGATCCAGTCTGGAACCATCTGTATTTAGATATTTTGTCAGCTACAAAACCACACATTTATTCTTTTTAAACTTTGAGGATTATCCTTTTAAGTGTGTGATATGTAGTTTAACAGTGTCTGATATATGGGTTAACAGTGTGTGATATGTAGTTTAACAGTGTGTGATATATGGTTTAACAGTATGTGATATGTAGTTAAACAGTGTGTGATATATGGTATAACAGTGTGTGATAAATGGTTTAACAGTGTGTGATATGTAGTTTAACAGTGTGTGATTTATGGTATAACAGTGTGTGATATATGGTTTAACAGTGTGTGGTATATGGTTTAACAGTGTGTCATATATGGGTTAACAGTGTGTGATTTATGGTATAATGGTGTGTGATATATAGTTTAACAGTGTGTGATATATGGTTTAACAGTGTGTGATATATGGTTAAACAGTGTGTGATTTATGGCATAACAGTGTGTGATATATGGTTTAACAGTGTGTGGTATATGGTTTAACAGTGTGTCATATATGGGTTAACAGTGTGTGATTTATGGTATAATGGTGTGTGATATATAGTTTAACAGTGTGTGATATATGGTATAACAGTGTGTGATATATGGTTAAACAGTGTGTTATTTATGGTATAACAGTGTGTGATATATGGTTTAACAGTGTGTGGTATATGGTTTAACAGTGTGTCATATATGGGTTAACAGTGTGTGATTTATGGTATAATGGTGTGTGATATATAGTTTAACAGTGTGTGATATATGGTTTAACAGTGTGATATATGGTTAAACAGTGTGTGATTTATGGTATAACAGTGTGTGATATATGGTTTAACAGTGTGTGGTATATGGTTTAACAGTGTGTCATATATGGTTTAACAGTGTGTCATATATGGGTTAACAGTGTGTGATTTATGGTATAATGGTGTGTGATATAAAGTTTAACAGTGTGTGATATATGGTTTAACAGTGTGTGATATATGGTTTAACAGCGTGTGATATATGACTTTGATGACTTGTGTGCAGGTGGAAGCCCGTGGTCTCGATCTGGTTGTGCAGGGTTGTCTCCCTTATCTAAGTGCACAACAGCCCAAACCTCTCCAGCAGGTGAGTTGGTAAGATCCCTAGGTGAGTTGGTTAGATCCCCAGGTGTGTTGGTAAGATCCCTAGGTGAGTTTATTAGATATCCAGGTGAGTTGGTTAGATCCCTAGGTGAGTTGGTTAGATCCCCAGGTGTGTTGGTAAGATCCCTAGGTGAGTTTATTAGATATCCAGGTGTGTTGGTAAGATCCCTAGGTGAGTTTATTAGATATCCAGGTGAGTTGGTTAGATCCCTAGGTGAGTTTATTAGATCCCCAGGTGAGTTGGTAAGATCCCTAGGTGAGTTTATTAGATATCCAGGTGAGTTGGTTAGATCCCTAGGTGAGTTCTTAGATCCCTAGGTGAGTTGGTTAGATCCCTAGGTGAGTTGGTTAGATCCCTAAGTGAGTTCGTAAGATCCCCAGGTGAGTTGGTAAGATCCCTAGGTGAGTTGGTTAGATCCCCAGGTGTGTTGGTAAGATCCCTAGGTGAGTTTATTAGATATCCAGGTGTGTTGGTAAGATCCCTAGGTGAGTTTATTAGATATCCAGGTGAGTTGGTTAGATCCCTAGGTGAGTTCTTAGATCCCTAGGTGAGTTGGTTAGATCCCTAGGTGAGTTGGTTAGATCCCTAAGTGAGTTCGTAAGATCCCCAGGTGAGTTGGTAAGATCCCTAGGTGAGTTGGTTAGATCCCCCCCAGGTCAGTTGTTAGATCCCTAGGTGAGTTGGTAAAATCCCCAGGTCAGTTGATTAGATCCCCAGGTCAGTTGGCAAGATCCCTAGGCGAATTGGTTAGATCCCCAGGTGATTTGGTTAGATCCCCTGGTGTGTTGGTTAGATCCCCAAGTGAGTTGGTTAGATCACCAGGTGAGTTGGTAAGATCCCTAGGTGATTTGGTAAGATCCCTAGGTGAGTTGGTTAGATTCCCAGGTGAGTTGGTTAGAGCCCCAGGTGAGTTGGTTAGATCCCCAGGTCAGTTGGTTAGATCCCCAGGTCAGTTGGTAAGATCCCTAGGTGAGTTGGTTAGATCCCCAGGTGAGTTGGTTAGATCCTCAGGTGAGTTGGTTAGATCCTTAGGTGAGTTGGTTAGATCCTCAGATGAGTTGGTAAGATCCCCAGGTATGTTGGTAAGATCCCTAGGTGAGTTGGTTAGATCCCCAGGTCAGTTGGTTAGATCCCCAGGTCAGTCGGTAAGATCCCTAGGTGAGTTGGTTAGATCCCCAGGTGAGTTGGTTAGATCCTCAGGTGAGTTGGTTAGATCCTTAGGTGAGTTGGTTAGATCCTTAGGTGAGTTGGTTAGATCCCTAGGTGAGTTGGTAAGATCCCCAGGTGAGTTGGTTAGATCCCCAGGTATGTTGGTAAGATCCCTAGGTGAGTTGGTTAGATCCCCAGGTCAGTTGGTAAGATCCCTAGGTGAGTTGGTTAGATCCCTGGGTGAGTTGGTAAGATCCCCAGGTGAGTTGGTTAGATCCTCGGGCGAGTTGGTTAGATCCACAGGTGAGTTGGTTAGATCCCTAGGTGAGCTGGTAAGATCCCCAGGTGAGTTGTTTAGATCCTCAGGTAAGTTTGGTAGTGACCCACCATTGATATCCTGGGGTGGGGACCTGGGATTTTGTATCCTGGTTAGATATTTTGTCAGCTACAAAACCACACATTTATTCTTTTTAAACTTTGAGGATTATCTTTTTAAGAAGAAAGCGTTGCAGCTATGTAATATTTTGTTGAAGGCAACTGCTCTTGCAGTCTGAAGCATAATTATCTTTTTCAAGAATTTTCAGAGACACTTTATCTCTGGCCCCTCTCTCCCCCACCCCCAGAATGTAAATAGATTAGCTGCCAACCCTTAAAAAGAGGCTTATGTAAGGAGTAACCCCTATCCACAGTAGAACAAAGCACAACCACACTTTTCTTCACAAGATGTCATTGATGCATTAGGAAATTAGGGTTGTGGTGTGTCATTTTGGTGGCAGACATGTTTATTTTTTGTATGACAAAATTAAGTAAATCAAATAAATGGCTCTAAACAAGTCAGTCTGCATACTGCAATGCACATTTTATAAACAAAATCAGTGTGCACACTTAGGAAACCTCACATAGAACAAATAAACAAGTAGCAAAATGGTTTAAGTCGAGTTATCGGCCAAACTGTGTCAAAAACAGAAAAAAATCTCTCAATTTTCACCATATTAACAAGTTGATCATGCTAAGAAGTCGATCGTGCTAACAAGTTGATCATGCTAACGATATATGACTAAATTGACTGAAGATATTTTTACTCTGAACTTTTCTCTTGATCAGATTTGGAAAAAGATAACTTTGATATATCAGTATCCTTGTATGTTTGCATAACCATTACATATCAATGAGAAATCAATGCTTCTATTTCAGGCAAGCTTAACATGCTTTCAGCATCTCATTCACCTTGAGCCGGATGTCATATGGCTCCGACTCAGTGACCTTTACACACCAGATGACCCTACACCTCCAGGGTCAGAATTCAGCAAGGTCCAGGTCAGTCATTAAAAGTGTTATGCTGTAAAGCAGGCGTATTGAAAAAGATATATATGGCAATTACTAAGCCACTTTTGCACAAAATATGATAAGACTTGGTGCATGTGAAGTTTGTAGTGGAGGAGGCAGTTCGTAGTCATTCATCTGGCAGGTAATGATAATGGCCAGGAAAAAGGCATCACCTTTTTAATAACATTTCTACTAAAATATTTGTGTATTTCTCCAATTGGCACATTATGTTTGTTTGTTTGTTGTTTAACGCCGCACTCAGCAATATTCCAGCTATATGACGGCGGTCTGTAAACAATCAAGTCTGGACCAGACAATCCATTGATTGACATCATGAGCATCGATCCTCGCAATTGGGATACGATAACATGCATCAACCAAGTCAGCAAGCCTGACTGTCCCATACGGTTAGTCGCCTCTAACGACAATCACAGTCGCCTCTTAAGGCAAGCATAGTCGCCTCTTACGGTAAGCATGGGTTGCTGAAGACCTATTCTGCCCCGGATCTTCACGGGTCTCATTTCTCCTGTTGACACACATTATGTACAAACACAACGTATGTTTCAGTTCTTGACCCGGCCTGGTGAGCGGAACGAGTACTCGGACAACGTGGCACTGCTCCTCCCTCTCACGTCTTGTGCACATACTCTAATAAAGTCATGACATTCGTAAACTTCTCCAGAATGTTTTTGGGGCGGTGGGTTAGCCTAGTGGTTAAAAAGTTCGCTTGTAACGCTTTGTCTCACTTTGAGGGCAATATCGCCTATGATACCCATATCAAATATACTCACACGCAAAAGAAACCCAAGTCGAGTATGCAGTATACATGTTATTTATTTTCAACAGTAAAGACAAGAAATACTAATAGGTCAAGATTGTCAAAAATTTGACTGAAGACAGTTTAATTGATTAAAAGGCAGATGACATAATTGTTTTTTTCAAATGTTAAGGGCTTACACAGTTTTGGGTCAATACCCAAAATGTCAGTCAATACCTGGTGTGACCACCATTAGCATTGATCACTGCCACACATCTCCTGTACATTGAGTGGATCAGACGATTTGTGAAGGCCCTAGGGATCCCCCTGCACACATCCAGAGCAGCTGTGCGTAGTTCATAGGCAGTTGTAGGGACTGGGCGTACATTGTGCAGACGCCTTTAAACCTAATCCCACAAGTGTTCGATGGGGTTCAGATGGCCTCCACTCACGATGACGCCAATTGCGATGACCCTGTGCCCACTACAGTCGTGCTTGTCGATGCCGTGATTGGAGAACAGGACGACGTGCTGGTCGGCGACATCTGAGGTTGTTGGAATGGAGACGTCGGATCACAGTGTCCCGGCTAATGTGTCCATTATGTGTTCCTATGGTCTGTCAAGCACTTTCACTTGCAGTTAGGAACGGATGTCGCCGGTGTTGACGGGTCATCTGCCGATCTTGTCGAGGTGTGGTGACCCTAGGACGACCGCTCCGAGGAAGGTCATCTGTAGTCTATGTAGCGTTATATCGATGCAGAAGAAGGTAAATTGTGGTTATGTTAACGTTGAAATGACAGGCAACATCTTGGACAGACTCTCCAGCTTCCAAACGTCCGATAGCCTAGTTTCTCTGAATTTGACTTAGGCCTGGCATTGTTGACCGAGGAGTGGTAGATCCAAGAATCGGCCACAGTTTTATACCCACTACAGTTCGTGACAGTTCATGTATTTTCGATTTCGCGAGAAATGGGTACATGCTACCCACATATTCATTGAAATGGTGCGTTTTTGCGATTTGTTTTTTATGTTGTGTTTTTACGCCGGGCTTCCAAAATGCAACCAAAAATATTGATAACAAAATCAGGCTTCACTACATGCTAAAACTCGTATCAATTTGTGGTTCCGTGTTTGTTACCTATTTGCTTAAAACCACTTGCGTTTCTTTTGCGTGTATACGTCACCACCGAATAAACAGTTTTTAGTTGTTTAACTTTTAGCCACTATCAACCGTGAGTGTATAACTACAATACAATTACAAAGGCAATGGTGAGATGAGGCCAGTTTCCAGTACGAGATTGCAGTCGCTGAACAGAGACTGTTGTGATGATCCTATTCCTGACACTTCAGCTTCATACAGTCACAATAGAAAGGCACAAGACAAGGCCTGGGTTTCATGGAAGAACCAGTCGCGTACATTTGAATGCCACATAATTACTTTGAAATAAGTTTTATGTGATAATTTACTGGGTTCAAGTGACAGTGACAGTTTACAGGTCACCGACCAGTTATCGCCATTTTCTTCATGTTATTTCTGACATATTCTGTGTACAAAGTTGACTGTACCAGTAACTTTTATTTTTTGTGAAACTAAGAGCAAATACGCTTCCTGTCCGTGAAATAAGATTCAGTTGATTTCTGTTATAACGCTACCACGGGAATCAAAACAGTGGAAATAGAACCTTCCCGTCTACTTACTGTACCAGTTATCGCCATCGTCTTTACACTTTTTTACTATCTCCGGTATGGCACTCAATGTTTTTATTCATCAAAATGAAAAAGATATGCTATTTTCAACTTGTTGTCTGCAAACTGACATAAACCAGTATCCCCCCCCAATTCGATATACACACGCTTACCCTTAACACTATGTACTAAGGATTTTGCGATATATACAGGCTGTGCGTGTTTTTGGAAATATAGCTGAAATAGGTTTTAGAATTGTATTTTGGGGAAGAATAGACAGACAGATAGCAAGCAATAACAAACTGAAAGTGCATCATGGGTATTACTTGATTTATATTTTCGCGTGAATAAGTCACGTGACAACGCCCGCGCGTCTTTTCTAAAGTATTTGAGCAAGGTGATTATGTTAGCTTTTTCTGAATATTTCCTCGTATCCGTTTTGTTCCATCATTTTCGGATAAATATTTCTTTCTTTCTTATGAAAACGAGCAAAAGTTAAATGATATGCGATCACGTGCGCGCTATAACGGGGAGTTGGCGATAATTGGTCCTTGGCGATAACTGGTCGCTTGGCAGTAGGAGTTTAAAATAAGATCTTTATTGTATAGGTACGGTTAAGAAACACACCTTATTGGTGTCTCCTCGGAGATGCTGACAAAATATGAACGTCCGTCACGGATGGCTACATGGCTGCTTCACTATTATCACTGCATATCTACCCAGGACAAACACAACTAAGTCATGATTCATTTCCAATTATGTAATGCATGATTTCCAAACACATTTAAGAAAATGACTGTTCCCGACATTCGTATTGGAAAGGTGATTGGAGATCAAATACAAACATGGGGACGCAACGAAAATGTAACATACATGTGTATCACTGTAAAACTCAAAATATAAACGATGTACGTTTGGTTTTCTTTGTTGTTTAACGCCACACTCAGCGATCTAAAGCTAGTCTATAAATAATCGAGTCTGGACCAGACAATCCAGTGATGGGCATCATGAGCATGAGAGACGAGAAAATGTTTCCCCAATTCCAATATTCACGAGTTTCTCCAAAAGTATGGACCTGTCAATACAGTCTAAGGCTTTTTAAAAATCTATGCTCGCTCCGAAAATTGACTTCTTTAGACTTTTCTTCAGGTTTCTGTGATCGATATTATGTTAGAGATTAGCTCAACCACAGATCTTCTTCTTCTGAAGGCGTTCTGTACATCACAACTGAGATCAGTACGTCTGTCATTCACAATTCCCCAGTGTAAGTTGTAGGTGGAGTTAGAGAGTGTGATACCTCGGTATGCAATATGGTCACGGGGATTGGTCCTGTCTAGAAGCACCTGTTGGAAAGACTGCTGGAAATAGACACGCCTGTCAATGTTTAACACACCGACAGGCATATTGTCACTGCCAGAGGCCATTTCTTTCTTAGCATTATGCTCCCTCGTAATTGTTTTGTTGGTTTGTTGTTCAACGCCGCACTCAGCAATATTCCAGCTATATGACGGCGGTCTGTAAAAAATCGAATCTGGACCATACAATCCAGTGATTGATATCATGCGTATCGATTTCGTACACGCGCATGGGATACGATGACATGCATCAACCAAGTCAGCGAGCCTGACCACCCGATCCCGTTAGTCGCCTCTTACGACAAGCACAGTCGCCTCTTACAGCATGGGTTGCTGAAGACCTATTCTAACCCGGATCGTCACGGCTGACACACTCCTCTGAGTTTGGTAACGGTTCAGATACACCTGATTTATCATTGTTATAACTGTATCTGGTCTTGCACCTCGCATTGTTTTCACTAATGTGGTGAGCTTCCACTGTAAATTCCCGTATAAGAAATCATCACACACATTAGTTGAATTACATTATTGTAGCTAAATAATTAAGTTAGTAATGTGTCATTAAAGTCGATGGCAGCAACATTTCTAGTGGTATTCTCTGGGGGTAAATAACTGACCCATACTGTCAAAGCACAATTAGCATTAAGTTTATGGCATAGTTCTAACCACCTTCCTGTTCATTATCCTTTATCTCCTTCTCAAAGTCCTGGATAAAGCAACTCCTGACTTAAAACCCTGTTGATGGTACTTGTTACCCTGTCTGGCGTTCGGCATTCAGGGGCATTAAGGGACTTGTCGGCTTGGAGTCAGTATACTGAGTTGGGTATTCATGTTAAACTGAGGCATGGTATCTCAGGGGCCTAGCACTCTAAAACCGGCATTAGTCCGGACTAGTACAATATTGTTTGTTTTTGTATACCGCTGCACAATATTCCACCTATATGACGGCGGTCTGTAAATAATCGAGTCTGGACCAGACATTCCACTGATTGACATCATGCGTATCGATTTCGTAATTGGGATACGATGACATACATCAACCAAGTCAGCGAGCCTGACCACCCGATCCTGTTTGTCGCCTCTTATGACAAGCATGGGCTGCTGAAAACCTATTCTAACCCGGAACCCTTTACTAATAGGCACGCACGTACGCACGCACGCGTGCTATATAATCTTGGAGGCAACGTTAAACCCAATTTCATGTTATTTTCATGCGCTCTAGTGTAGTTCAGATTTGTTGTGTCCAAACCACGTACAATGTACAACATTTCATTTAGTGGATCCGATCAGATGGGTTTCTGTTACATGTACATTCCCCAAAACAAGACATTCAACATACATGTCACGCACGATTATGAAGTCTTGGAGGTTGGTGGCGAGGGCTCTGACAGCATCTGGTGGGACAAAGTCACATCATCTGGTGGACAAAGTCACATCATCTGGTAGGACAAAGTCACATCATCTGGTGGGACAAAGCCACGGCATCTGGTGGGACAAAGCCACGGCTTCTGGTGGGACAAAGTCACATCATCTGGTGGGACAAAGCCACGGCATCTGGTGGGACAAAGCCACGGCATCTGGTGGGACAAAGCCACGGCATCTGGTGGGACAAAGTCACATCATCTGGTGGACAAAGTCACATCATCTGGTGGGACAAAGTCACATCATCTGGTGGGACAAAGCCACGGCATCTGGTGGGACAAAGCCACGGCTTCTGGTGGGACAAAGTCACATCATCTGGTGGGACAAAGCCACGGCATCTGGTGGGACAAAGCCACGGCATCTGGTGGGACAAAGTCACATCATCTGGTGGGACAAAGTCACATCATCTGGTGGGACAAAGCCACGGCATCTGGTTGGACAAAGTCACATCATCTGGTGGACAAAGCCACGGCATCTGGTGGGACAAAGTCACATCATCTGGTGGGACAAAGCCACGGCATCTGGTGGGACAAAGCCACGGCATCTGGTGGAACAAAGCCACGGCATCTGGTGGGACAAAGTCACATCATCTGGTGGACAAAGCCACGGCATCTGATGGGACAAAGTCACATCATCTGGTGGGACAAAGCCACGGCATCTGGTTAGACAAAGCCACGGCATCTGGTGGGGGGACAAAGCCACGGCATCTGGTGGAACAAAGCCACGGCATCTGGTGGGACAAAGCCACGGCATCTGGTGGGACAAAGTCACATCATCTGGTGGACAAAGCCATGGCATCTGGTAGGACAAAGTCACATCATCTGGTGGGACAAAGCCACGGCATCTGGTGGGACAAAGCTACGGCATCTGGTTGGACAAAGCCACGGCATCTGGTGGGACAAAGCCACGGCATCTGGTGGGACAAAGCCACGGCATCTGGTGGAACAAAGCCACGGCATCTGGTGGGACAAAGCCACGGCATCTGGTTGGACAAAGCCACGGCATCTGGTGGGACAAAGTCACGGCATCTGGTTGGACAAAGTCACGGCATCTGGTTGGACAAAGCCACGGCATCTGGTTGGACAAAGCCACGGCATCTGGTTGGACAAATCCACGGCATCTGGTGGAACAAAGCCACGGCATCTGGTGGGACAAAGCCACGGCATCTGGTTGGACAAAGCCACGGCATCTGGTGGGACAAAGCCACGGCATCTGGTTGGACAAAGCCACGGCATCTGGTTGGACAAAGCCACGGCATCTGGTGGAACAAAGCCACGGCATCTGGTTGGACAAAAGCCACATCATCTGGTGGGACAAAGTCAACGCCAATTGTAATAAAGAAGTTGTTCATCCATATATCTCATCCTCAATATATCATAGACTCCCATTAGAAACTGGATGCTATAGTGCTATAGTGCAGCCGTTTCGTGACAAATATAGGGTAAATTTTGCCAGTCTGAACAAGAACACGAACAGCCAAATATCGGAATTGTTTGCCAGTTCCAAAGGTGAAACACATCTATTCTGTCTTACAATGTAATCTGCATAACAACGACATCAGTATCAACTGTTCAAATGAAAATTCTGTCATGACCCTTTCTGGCAGCATTTGACGTGTGGCAACAGAGCCATGTATGACCATCTTCATCTGAACATGGATGCAGAGCAGTGATTGGTATGACACCCATTGCGTGTAATTCGTTCAGGTGCGTTTTGGATCGAATTTCGCTTTGGTCATCCTCAGCTGATATAACCATCAATGTTTCTGAATCTCGGGTTTGGCCCTACAGCAGAACAGGGGGTGAGTTGTGTTTAACGCCGCTTTTAACAGTATTCTAGTTATATCACGGCGTCAGCTTAATTTTGGAGGAAAGACCGGAGTGATGCAGGTCTCAGACGTTTACCACTTCAGTGAAACCCACGAGCACGGATAGGGTGCTGACAAGGGACGCAACTGTGCACAGCGAATTGCGGCGCCTTAGACGACCCGTGTACTCAAAGCAGAACAGGAGAGGGTTCTAACAGTAGAGGGTTCTAACAGGAGAGGGTTCTAACAGGGTAGGGTTCTAACAGGAGAGGAGTGACGCAACCAAGGAGCCACGCATGGTTCTATGCTGAGATCTTTTAGTGGTCCACATTTTAACACGTGTTTTGAATAGATGTATCATAATTACAGTAAACTATTTCTTGCCATGGGTACAATGTGTGAAGCCCACAGACAAACCTTACAGGTTAACCTATAAGGAATGATATTGAACATTCTTTTGTAGAATCGAGCGACATTCCCCACTCTCGCACCACATGGATACAATGTGTGAAGCCCAATCCTGGTGTTGCCCCGCGATATTGCTAGAATATTGATAAAAGCGGCATAAAACCATACTCATTCACTATATCCATTCCAATCTTCATACGTGCCGCGTTTTGATGTCAACTTGGAAATCTTCATCCCTCAATGGATGTCCTGTAGGGTTAACATAGGAACCTTCGCACTGTTCCTTAAGGATAAATGCAAAGCAATTCCTCTGTATATATTGATATATGTAAATATCATGTCAATGTCATCACTGATGCAGTGAATATACCGAAGATCAGAGGCCTCTAAGCATTATGAATAAATAGACTTACTTGGCACACTTTATAATAGCGTCGTCACGCCAAAGACCCGGGTTCGATTCCCGACATGGGTACATTGTGTGCGGCCCATTTCTGGTGTCCCCCGCCGTGATATTGCTGGGATATTGCTAAAAGCGACGTAAAACCATACTCGCTCGCTCGTTATAATAGCGCCTCCTAATAACTGTGATCAATTCAATAACGGTTACTAAACAATCATATTTTGACACACATGTATATACACAATGTTCTAAGTAAACTTCAGTGTACATTAGAATGTTCTGAAATTTATATGTCCCTTTATATATGGTGTGGGTCACCTCTACCAGTGTTTAATGGAATTAGCAGGACCTTTTACCTACAAATGATCAACCTCGCCTTGACTTCACATTAAGGATCAGTAATTACAGCTGAAGAACACAAGGTGGAGAGGTGAAATGGGGTTTAACGTCGCGCCTAAGATATTTGCATGCATATAGCGACGTGCATGCACGCGTGTGTGTGTGACTGCTTGTGCTAGTCCTGACTAATGCCATGCCGCAGTTCAACTTGAATACCCCACTCAGACACAGTATACTGACTCCGAGCCGACCAGTCCTTGTTTTAGCCCACTGATATACTATGCCACAGTTCAACTTGAATACCCATCTCAGAAACAGTATACTGACTCCAAGCCGACCAGTCCTTGTTTTAGCCCACTGAGATACTATGCCACAGTTCAACTTGAATACCCCACTCAGACACAGTATACTGACTCCAAGCCGACCAGTCCTTGTTTTAGCCCACTGAGATACTATGCCACAGTTCAACTTGAATACCCCACTCAGACACAGTATACTGACTCCGAGCCGACCAGTCCTTGTTTTAGCCCACTGAGATACTATGCCACAGTTCAACTTGAATACCCATCTCAGAAACAGTATACTGACTCCGAGCCGACCAGTCCTTGTTTTAGCCCACTGAGATACTATGCCACAGTTCAACTTGAATACCCCACTCAGAAACAGTATACTGACTCCGAGCCGACCAGTCCTTGTTTTAGCCCACTGAGATACTATGCCACAGTTCAACTTGAATACCCATCTCAGAAACAGTATACTGACTCCGAGCCGACCAGTCCTTGTTTTAGCCCACTGAGATACTATGCCACAGTTCAACTTGAATACCCCACTCAGACACACTATGCTGACTCCGAGCCGACCAGTCCTTGTTTTAGCCCCTTAATGCCGAGCACCAGGCAGGGTAACAACAAGTATCACGTTTTAACTTCTTTTGGTATTTCGTGGCCGGGGATCGAACCCTGGACCTCACCCTCTCCAGGCGGACGCTCTACGAGTAGACCACGGAGGCGGTCTGAAGTAAACAAAGAACAAACAACCCGTCACCGTATCTAGACTCAACGGAAATGTAACACACACGTGTAAGTAACGTGTTGAGTCCTGAACGCTGCTGTTGACCCAGACTTCGGTACGTAGGGGACTGAATTAGGAAATCAGTAAATAACCACAAAAGATCAATACATAATTAACAAATCATATTGAAACACACGGGATGAGGTTTACAACTATATAAGGCAAAACAGGCCAGCGAGCACTGTGCAGAGAAATGGAAAGTTTCACAATGCTGCACATTTACATGGCGTGATCCTGGTATGAGACATACCGTCTACAGACAGATCATTGATCGCAAGGTCCAGGAGCTTATGTCACGTGATACAGAAGATATGCAATCAGCCCAGCTGTCAAGGCTCATATCCTCTACAATATATCACCAGGTAATGTCTTACGTTTTATCGTCATCTGCACAGTCCTCAATACATCATGTATTGTTCGAGGGTTAAAGTGTCAAATAGCCGTCATAGAGGGTGTTCCTTGCATCAGCGAAAGCTGTACAACATAGCAGTTGGTGCTTTATTATGTCATCGCACTCCTCATCACACATTAAACACTGTCCAGGTGTTATTGGTAGTGTTCCTAGTTTCACAAGTGCATACATTGGTCTAGTTGGTATATTGTACAGAATACACATATTCCACAGTCTATGAGGTACAAGCTTACTGTGAATATTTCTGCATCTGTTTAAATTGAGGGTGATCTTGCAGACACGTGCACCACTGAGCAGTGTCGTAGTTTGTTGTCTAGGTCTGTCCGGGTGTATACCACACATCCTTGGATGGAAACTCGTTACTTTTCATAAAGTAGATCACGTGTTCTGACTTTTGTTACGTTGTCTCAAAGTACATGGCCGACTGATTTTGTTTCCACCTTTAACCACTAGGACACAGCTTCTGCTTGCATTATAGGCCAGCCTCCATTAGCAAGCATATTGCTGTACCGTCTATAAGGACATACAGAGGCCACGACTTGAGGCCGTGAGGTTGATACCTCTATTGTAATCAACCCCATTGAGTAACTACTTACATGTTATCAATCCCATAGAATAATTACTCACATGTAATCAATCCCATTGAGTCTCTACTTACATGTTATCAATTACATATAATAATTACTCACATGTTATCAATCCAATTTAGTAATTACTCACATGTTATAAATCCCATTGAGTAAGTACTCTCATTTTAACAATCCCATTGAGTAATTACTCACATCTTATCAATCCCGTTGAGTAATTACTCTCATCTTAACAATTTCATTGTGTAATTACGTACATGTTATCAATCACATAGAATAATTACTCACATGTTATAAATCCCATTGAGTAACTACTTACATGTTATCAATTCCATAGAATAATTACTCACATGTTATCAGTCCCATTGAGTAACTACTCACATGTTATCAATCACATAGAATATTTACTCACATGTTATCAATCCCATAGAATAATGACTCACATGTTATCAATCCTAATTACGCACATGTTATCAATCCCGTTTAGTTATTACTCACATGTTATCAATCCCGTTGAGTAATTACTTTTATGTTAACAATTTCATTATCTAATTACGCACATGTTATCAATCCCGTTTAGTTATTACTCACATGTTATCAATCCTATTGAGTAATTACTCACATGTTATCAATCTTATTGAGTTATAACTCACATGTTAACAATCCCATTGAGTAATTACTCAAATGTTTACAAATCTTATTGAGTAACTACTCACATATTATCAATCCTGTTGATTAATAACTCAAATGTTATAAATCCCATGTAGTAAATTACTCACATGCTATCAACCCCATTGAATAATTACAAACCCGTTACCTGTTCCATAGAATAATTACTCACATGTTATAAATCCCATTGAGTAATAACTCACATGTTATAAATCCCATTGAGTAATTACTCACATGTTATGAATCCCATACAATAATTACTCACATGTTAACAATCCTATTGAGTAATTACTCACATATTATCAATCCCATTGAGTAAGTACTCTCATTTTAACAATCCCATTGAGTTATTACTCACATGTTATCAATCCCGTTGAGTAATTACTTTTATGTTAACAATTTCATTATCTAATTACTCACATGTTATCAATCCCGTTGAGTTATAACTCACATGTTAACAATCCCATTGAGTAATTACTCACATGTTATCAATCCTGTTGATTAATAACTCAAATGTTATAAATCCCATGGAGTAATTACTCACATCTTATCAATCCCGTTGAGTAATTACTCTCATCTTAACAATTTCATTGTGTAATTACGTACATGTTATCAATCCCATTGAGAAATTACTCACATATTATCAATCCTATTAAGTAATTACTCACATGTAATCAATCCTTTTGATTAATTACGCACGTGTTACCCGTCCCATTAAGTAATTACGCACACCTAATCAATCCAATTGTGTAATTACTCACATTTTATCCGTCCGATTGAGTAATTACGCACATGCTATCAATCCTATTTATTAATTACGCACATGTTTTCCGTCCCATTGAGTAATTACACACACCTTATCAATCCCATTTAGTAATAACTCACATGTTATCCGTCCCATTGAGTAATTACTCACATGTTATAAATCCGGTTGAGTAGTTACGCACATGTTATCCGTCCCATTGAGTAATAACTCACATGCTATCCGTCCCATTGAGTAATTACTCAAATGTCATCCGTCCCATTGAGTAATTACGTACATGCTATAAATCCTGTTGAGTAGATACACACATGTTATCCGTCCCATTGGGAAATTACGCACATGCTATCCGCCCCATTGAGTAATTACTCACATGTTATCTGTCCCATTGAGTAATTACTCACATGTTATCTGTCCCATTGAGTAATTACTCACATGTTATCAATCCCGTTTAGTGATTACTCTCATGTTATCCCCTCCCCCCTTGAGTTATTACTCACATGTTATCAATCCCACTGAATAATTACGAACCTGTTATTTGTCCCATAGAATAATTACTCACATGATATCAATCCCATTGAGTAATTTCTCACGTGTTATCAATCCCGTTTAGTAATAACTCTCATGTTATCTGTCCCATTCAGTAATTACTGACATGTTATCATCCCATTGAGTAATTACGCACATTTTATCAATCCCATTGTGTAATTGCTCACATGTTATCAATCCTATTGATTAATTATTCACACGTTATCCGCTCCATTGAGTAATTACGCACATGCAATCAAAGCTATTGAGTAATTACTCACATGTTATCAATCCCATATAATAATTACTCACATGTTAACATTCCTATTGAGTAATTACTCACATGTTATAAATCCCATTGAGTAACTACTTACATGTTATCAATCCCATATAATAATTACTCACATGTTAACATTCCTATTGAGTAATTACTCACATATTATCAATCCCATCGAGTAATTACTCACATGTTATCCGTCCCATTGAGTAATTACTCACATGTTATCAGTGCTGTTGGGTATTGATCGTTTTCTTTGAGTATACAATTTGGAGAAAAACCTACCTTTTTTCAAATCGGAGGTAGTCCCTCTGTATATTAGATGCCTCATTATTATGATTTGAAACCGAGCGCGATATTGAGTGAAGTTTCCAGTGTGGCTTCCGGTCTGAATCAAGCAAACACAGGTCATGTGCTTCAAACAGATTGTGGGGCTGTCTATGCTCCAACATTACTTTTAAACATAATTAATATTTCCTCCTATATATGCAAGACATGGGACATGGGTATCACAGCTACATGTCATTCACAAGCGAACATGAAGTGGCACCCTGAAGAATACAAGGCAAACCTTGCAAGGTTTAGTTCTACATCACACGTCCCCATTATATCGTCACACCATTATAACGTCGCTCATTCCAACACCGCATCTATGACGTCACAGAAGACAGCCATCTGACAACACGTCATCTACCTTCCCAGCGTGAACTGTACTGTGCTTAACCCTTTAATCATTAACCGCAAATGGACATCTTGACTGCTTTATTGTTATACATGTATTGTCGGCCTGGTTATCTCTTTGGTATCCAGACCCGTCACTACACAGCCACTGTACTTAGTGGAGTTCTCTCCGTCAGTCGTGCTGATCATATTGGCCTCCTCATTATATTTTCTCTGTCCGTTACCCTTAACCCTCTGGATGCCGAGGGTTTTTTCTGATTTTCTGACGCACATTTTCCTAAGATCGGAAAGGTGAAGGTTGTGCGAGAATTGCGCTCACGCGGCACTGGATCTACATCTGGCTATAAAGTTACGGAGAGGTGGAGAATATTAAATGTCCTATATCATGGTGTAAATTTAACTGCAAATATTAAACCGGTTTTTAAAAAAAGACACTTCTAAGTGTTGTCCGAGAATTTATTCTGCGTTGAAAAACAATAAATTTCTCTGCTTTTTATCGAACACCGATAAAAGTACTGTGCGACGATTATTGTTTTTAGAATCTTTACGGAAAATGTGAGCGAACAAAATACTGCGTAATATCTGAACGACATAACTATATATTAAATGGAGTTATTTGCGTATGTTAAACGACATAAATTCAATACCAAAAATAGCATGCCGTAATTTCTCTATGACGTCAAAAGGCGACAGAGAGGTTACACACGTACAAAGAAAAGGGGGCATAGCTGTGGGTAAGGACAATATATTTTAATGGTGTTTTGTTCAGGAGGATATGTCAATATATAAACATACCAATATAATGAGTAAGCCAATTTCATTAACTGTGAAAGATCTTGCGTGGAAAAAGATATTCGTGCTCGTCAAAACTCCTTTATCCACACAAGTTCTTTCGCCGTTCAACGGCTCTTCAGGTGTAATGAAAACTTTAACTTACATTGTAGTCCTAGGCGACGCACAACAGTAGTATTTGTGGCGTCATAATGCCTATGATGTAATAGTGACAATAGAGGGAGAAATAAAACGTAGTCCTTGGCGACAGTCAACGTTATGCTTTTGACGTCATAAAGCATATGACATCACAGCTAGTGATAATAGTGGGAGGCATGATTCATTATGGCGTGAGTGCACAAATACACATTGAGCTACATGGGGAAGGTTTGAAAATGATACTTTTGAATTAAGTTTAGGTTTCCAAAGCCTAATGAACATCTGTTCTTTTTCCATTCGTAAATGTTTGTCATTATTAAACAATTCATAAAAAGGAAAAACAGTAAAATTACCACTCATCAATGTGTTTGCTAACATTTACACAATGTACATTTGGATCCCAAATTTGTTGTCTGTGTACAGTGATTCGGTCTTTCAGTTGCATACCAGTTTCCCCAATATAATGCGCACCACATCCCGCACATGTTAAAACATACATAACATCTTAACTGCGACAGTTCATGTTGTTTTTAACAGTAAATAGTTTATCTTGGCAAAATTGAAATTTGCAGTCTTCAATTATTATTGGGCAAGTTCCACATCGAGGTGTGTTATACTTTATTACACTGACGGTCTTTGTATTTTGTGAGTTTTTGGATGGACAAAGAATTTGTTTAAGATTTTTAGGCTGTCTAGTGCTGCTGTTTACACTTAGATATGTTTTCATAGTTTTACTTTGCTGTAAAATTGGAAGATTGGCTTTTATAAGGGGCATAATTTGACAGTTTCTAGGATTGCAGGTACACACAGATGGAAGAATGTCCGTGTCTGTATCTGTTTCTTTTGTTTTCATTTATGTTTCTCGTGGAATTTTCATGGCTTTATTTACAGCATCTTTAATCACTCCGCATGGATATCCTTGTAGTTGGAGATTTGTCTTTAATTCTTCTGATGTTCGGTTTCTTGTGTCCACATCCGTACAATAGTACATACTCTTCTTGCCATCGAATGCGGAATATTAATCTTAATCTTAATGTGGATGTCATAAATTGAATTTCTAGGTATTGATGCGTGTCCGTCGGCTTGCAGTAAATTTCTGTTTTCAATTGCTTTCACGTCCAAAAGTGAAATCTCCTAGTGGTCACATTCCATAGTGAATGAAATCAGAGGATGGATCGAAACCAGAATCTGCCGGAAATTGTGTAACTCTTTCACTGCTGAGAACCAAATAAAACAGTCGTCCAGGTATCTTCTCCATGTTTCACGAATATGTTTAGCTGTATTTACATCCATCAAATGTTCTACTTTGGGATATAACATTTCTTCTATGTATTCCATTACCAGAGTGGCGTATGTGGGTGCTACGTTTGTACCCATTGCTGTTCCGTTTATTTGCTGATAAAACTTGTTGTTGATATAGAACGTATTGTTCTCCAGTATACATTTCAAAGATTCCACGATGAACGTATAAACATGAAATTGCAGTCAATGGCATCTGGATGCTTATTCAACCAATATTGCACCGCTTCAAGTCCTAGATCATGGGGTATATTGGTCTACAAACGTTTAACGTCAAAGGTCACGAGAACAGCATCCGTTGGTTTGACTTCCGGTAGGTGACTTAAAAAGTCTACAAGGGGTGTTCATTAAAGATTGACCTAGTGGAATGAAACTTGGCATAGGTATTAGTCTTTCTCCACATAGGAACCACCAAGAGTTACACACTTCTCCCATCGTTTAATGCAACTATGGAGACCTCGCTTGTAAAAGCCCTCATTTTGCGTCTCAAACCAGGACTTGACCTCAGAAATGAGTGTTTCATCATCTGTGAAACGTTTTCCCTTCAAAAATGACTTCATGGTTGGAAAGAGGTGGAAGTCAGATGGTCCAAGGTCAGGAGAGTAAGGAGGATGTGGAAGGATTTCATAGCCACAGGACCGCGCTTCTGTCTGGGCAAAATGAGAGTTGTGTACTGGAGCATTGTCTTGCAGGAGACGGACACCCTTGGTCAGCATGCCACGCCTCTTAAGCTTGATAGCGTCCCGCAATTTCCGCAGCAGTGAAGCATAATAAGCTCCTGTAATTGTGGTACCCTTTGCCAAAAAAATCCATCATCACTACTCCGTGCTGGTCCCAAAACACCGTGAGCATGACCGTGCCTGCAGATGGTTGGACACGAGCCTTCTTTGGGGGTGGTGACTCCACATGCTTCCATTGCAGCAACTGAACTTTAGTCTCAGGATCATAGTGATGGACCCATGTTTCATCCTGTGTGATAAGTCTGTCAAAAAGGTTTGCCTGTTTTTTTTGGGCACATGTCCAAAAGATCCTTTGAGCAATTGACTCGTTCCTGCTTTTGGAAAGGTGTGAGCAACCTGGGAATCCATCGTGCAGACACCTAACCATGTCCAAATTGTCATGGATGATTTTTTTCCACAGACCCTACACTGATCTTGACATCTGGTGCTAACTGGCGAACAGTTATACGTCGGTCTGCCAAAATGGTGGTCTCCACTTGATGGATAGTGACCTCATCAATGGCTGAATGGAGGCGACCAGGAATGTCAGCTGTTTCCACAGATGTCCGACCACACTTGAACTGGCGATGCGGGTGTTTAACAACGTCATATGATGGGGCATATTCCCCATAAGTTGCTTTCAATTCATCGAAAGTTTCTTTTGGTGTGCGACCTTTCAAAAATAAAAACCTAATCACTGCTCGGTATTCTACTGGCTCCATTGTCACACCCTACTCGATCATAACGCCTGTAAAAGTGGTAAGATTAATAGTTCGTTGCTGCAAATTCAGACATAACCCATAGATACATGTATCATTACACATGTGAAATTTCAACCAAATATGATAACCCTAAGTGGTTTAGGGGAAATCCATAATGAACACCCCTCGTATATCATCTCGAACAAAACTTGGAACTTTCTTCGTGAGAGGTTTCAGAATTATATCTATGAAGTTGCTCAAACGCTGAGTAGGGCTATGGGGGCCTCCTACAATAGGCCTACATAAGTCTTTAGGGTTATTGATCTCCGCATATTCACAATTCTGTTCCTTTACAGCTGAGTTTATCACTTGACTTTAGTGTATTTTGGCAGTCCATAAAAGTTTGCACTCGGTGATTGTAATTACATAAATAATCTTGTTCCTTTTCATGGTGCTGATTAGAATAGCGTTTTATGTACTCTTTGATTTTCTGTACTACAACGTGTTCTTGGTCGTTAGTTTCCCGATGGAATTCCCGGTCACGTAAAAATTCATGCACGTTAGTTTCCTAGAATGCAGAATCCATAATGACCCCCGCTCCACCTTCACCAGGCACTAGCAGGATCACTTTTAATTCCAGCTAATGCTTCTCTCGCCTCAAAAGAATACATTCATCCAAATAGTTGTCTCTATTTCGTTTAGATTCGTGGCTTACGTTTGATGTCGCAGCTTCCTGTAAGTTGACTATATCATCATCTTCAAAACCTTCAAAACATTCCATAAGTCTCAGTCGTCTACAAAAATCATGTATATCCACTTTCAACTCTTCGTTGTTCTGGTTTGGTGTTGGCGTGAATTTCAGACCCCGTTTTAATAATTTGATTTCTGTATATGTTAATTTTCTGTTTGAGAGATTTATTATTTTAGGATCAATTCGTGTATCTTCAGGCTTCTCATAATAGGGTGATGCTGTCTTTTCCTGTATCGGTTTCTTTGATGGCGGTAGTAGTTTAAATTATGGTTGTGTTTATAATTTTCATGAGGATGTTTTCTATTAGTTTTCTGTACGTTCTTGACCACGGTGGTTCACATGTCCATAGAATCCGTCACCTCGAGGATGGAAACCTACTCTTTCCTCTGGTGGACATACCTAGTATCGACCCTCCACGTATCGTCCACGTGGTTGTCTCCTTGGGTTTAACTCCATCTGATCCTCGTGAGTGTTTTGTTGGTAATTTTGCCCTGTCCCATGATGGTTAATAATGTTTCTTTTTGTTTGTAATGTTCTCGATGAAGGGATTCTTGGGTGACTTTAAATCCAAGGCTACCACGTCCTTGACACCCATGTCTGCCTTGTATGGTGAAGAGATGAAGACATGCCGTGCAGCATCCGAGGTAGCATCACTCTCGAACAATGCAGACCCAGCCTTGTAATTAGCCTGTCGGTCTGTCCTACCCCCTCTACTGCCATCCAGATGTCCTAGCGACTGATTTACCACTACCATTGTCTGAAGTACATTGACTCCAAAGGCTAATTACCCTGTAGCCATGACATGTATATGTCTCCATAACTTAATTGTCATTATTCATAAGACACAAATCCCCGTTGTTAATCCTCACCAACATTTCATTGTATTTTGACAGTCAGTCAGCCTGGACTACCATATCACTTCCCTTTAACTACTGCTTTTTATAGTATGGCATTTATTGCATTAATTGATTTTGTTCTTTATTGCCCAAGAGCTAATTCCCCGTCAACATGCCCGTTGACACAGACAAGAACCATCAGTCGCCCCAAGAGTTTCAACACTCTCAGGCAAGGACTTTCTCCTGATGGATGATGGCGTGGAAGAGCGTATGCTCGCCTTCTCTACAGCGGCCAACCTCCGACTCTTGTGTGATGCCGAGACTCTCTACGGAGTTGGGACATTCTACACCAGCCCGGGATTGTTGACCAGATCTACGCGCATTCTTAACAAGATCAGCTTCACATGCCATACATCTAGATTTCGAAAATTAATTTTGGTGTATTTAGTGAATGTTTATATGTATCTAAAAGTAAAACGCATATATATCTATGTATTTGTGTGCATGACTGTGATGTGATAATGATATATAAAATGGTAAATAATATTCAGAAATGCCACAATTTTGTGCTTAGATACTTGTGTAATCCGGACTAACGGCTTACAACAACATGCGACATGGTCTATTGTACCGCTAAGCCTTTATTTGGCACATTCTCACGAAGGGGGATTAACTTACCCGTGTCCAGTCATTGGAAAGTCGACTTCGTGTGCATATACCACATGCGATAACCTCCCAATTGTCAGACATCCCATTTGTCAGACAGCTTATACCAGGAGGGGTCAAGGCTGGTTAGTCAAGCAATAGTTACCTGTTTACCTTTCAATAAAGTGGAACTGACCAGAAAACACACATTTTGAGGAATTTACAGGAGAGGTTTTTTATGTACTTTTAATCATCAAATAATACAAGAAATCACGCAATTTGAGGTATTCACCGGAACTGTGATAATTTTACATAAGAACTAATATTATTACATTATTAGAAAGACGTTATATACACAATATACACTGAAGCGTGTGATATCAAACATTTTGAAGATTTGACAGGATATATGTCATTACGTTACTGCAAAACACAACATATTTCTCAAAGTTTTTGTTGTTGCTGCTTAAAGTGTTTATGAGGGCTCCTTAAGTGTTAGCATTTTGGGCCTCATGTGTGTGAGTAAGGTACACATATCTATTGCGAGTTTTAGTATTCATAAACTTTATCTTAGCCTGTTGATATGATTTCTATTTTCGTATAGTGATGATTTCGTTTTTATCTTTGGCCGCTCTGTTTATATATGGTGGAGTAGCTGTTCGTCTCTCAGAAACTGAGATAGTTTGACCTACGCCATTGCATCTCTTGGCTACACGAGATCTACAACAGATAGCGGATCTAACTGCAATTCTTGTTTTGACCGAGCACTGGCTAGGGCATGGTCTTGCCATTCCAATAGCACGTGAGCAATGGATTCAGGTTGATTGTCGCGTCATGGTGCTTGTTGTGAATTCCCTAAAGTAATATTGTACGGTACTTATTGTACAGGTGAGATTATACTCAGGTGATGGAGAAGTTTAATATTAGTTTTTTTATAACGTGTTCTAATTCTACCTAACAATTTATTTCATGAAAATAATGCAAAACAAACTCAACGGTTACAATATTTTTATATATCTTCACTGTCTTTCCTATATTTGTATCACTGAAAAAACTACTCTAGTCTTGCCTTATAAACCAGGCGCAACCCGATACAGTTCAAACGCAACTTACAAACACAATCATAATCTGGTTAATCTGTATCACTCAACGAGTTGGAGTAGTTTACTCTGCCCACAGTTTGGAGCAACTCAGTAATTAGTACATTGTTTGAGAGGCTTTACTTAGAAGTAATAGAGATGACAAAGTAGACACAATTGATGGATAACAACATAATTACACTGGTCACACTTGACTGGTCTGCCTGGTGATTGGGTCGTCGTATGGAGTGAACCATACATACATGTCTTTGTCGTCCAATCATGATGTTATCAATCAAACACAAATCGTTCGCATACAATACGTGCAACTCTTCACCTGCAGTAGATCATCTGAGGTTACTATTCTAATATAGCTTAAAGTCCTAAAATATACATTGAGAGGAAAAACGAACAGAGCACACATCACTTCAGGAAACCAAATACCCTGAGATGGAGTGTTCAGATGTTCCAACAACGCTCAGCACTCCAGGGTTTAGACCACGAGGAAAGCAAGCAGTGAGGGGAAAAGACACTGCACCTCGCCCTCAAGATTATTGCACTTATACTGTCCTTGTGCGCGTGCGTGTGTTCCTGCGTGCTTGCGTGCTAGTCACGTGTCTGTCCTTGCGTCCAGGACATTGAACCATTGGGTGGTAGTAGCGTCATAGTTTGAGTGGCATCTGGGACCAAATAAAGACGAACGTGGTTGTGTTTACCGCCACTTCCAACGCACAACGTTACATCGACGAGTTCTGCTGCCTTTTCTCCTGCAGAATCCAGAGATGATGCCTGTTGTTTGTTGTTATATTCCAGCAATATTCCAGCTATATGACGTCGGTCTGTAAATAATCGTGTCTAAACCAGTCAAACCTGTGATTGACATCATGAGTATCGATCTATGCAATTGGGATATGATGACATGCATCAACCAAGTTAACGAGCCTGACCACCCGATCCGTTAGCCGCCTCTTAAGATAAACATAGTCGCCTTTTTCAGCAAGCATGGGTGGCTGATGACAAATTCTACCTCGGGTCTTCACGGGTAAGATGACGTCTGACCACACACAGCCTGTACCATGAGGGATTTTCTTCCGACCCAGAATGTCAACGTCTTCGGCTGCCCGACCAGCTGACACATCACCCGTGGAGCACCTGACATGTCACACATTGAGCACATGACAAGTCGCACATTGATCACCTGACATGTCACACATTGAGCACGTGACATGTCACCCATCGAGGACCTGACGCGTCACACATTGAGCATCTGACATGTCACACATCGAGGACCTGACACGTCACACATTGAGCACCTGACACGTCACACATCGAGGACCCGACATGTCAACCCATTGAGCACCTGACATGTCACACATCGAGCACCTGACATGTCACACATCGAGCACCTGACATGTCAAACTTCGAGGACCTGATATGTCACCCATTGAGCAGCTGACATGTCACACATCGAGCACTTCACAGGTCACACATCGAACACCTGACATGTCACACATCGAGGACCTGATATGTCACCCATTGAGCAGCTGACATGTCACACATCGAGCACCTCACAGGTCACACATCGAACACTTGACATGTCACACATCGATCACCTGACATATCACACATCGATCAGCTGACATGTCACACATCGATCACCTGACATATCACACATCGATCACCTGACATGTCACACATCGCTGACCTGACATGTCACACATTGAGGACCTGACATATCACACATTGAGCACCTGACATGTCAAACATCGAGAACCTGATATGTCACCCATTGAGCACCTGACATGTCACACATAGATCACCTCATATGTCACACATCGAACACCTGACATGTCACACATCGATCACCTGACATATCACACATAGATCACTTCACATGTCACACACTGAGCACCTGACATGTCAAACATCAAGGACCTGACATGTCACCCATTGAGCACCTGACATGTCACACATCGATCACCTGACATATCACACATAGATCACTTCACATGTCACACACTGAGCACCTGACATGTCAAACATCAAGGACCTGACATGTCACCCATTGAGCACCTGACATGTCACACATCAAGGACCTGACATGTCACCCATTGAGCACCTGATTTGTCACACATCGTCATCTGACATATCACACATAGATCACCTGACATGTCAAACATCAAGGACCTGACATGTCACCCATTGGGCACCTGACATGTCACACATCGAGCACCTCACATGTCACCCATCGAGCACCTGATTTGTCACACATCGTCATCTGACATATCACACATAGATCAACTGACATGTCACACATTTGGAAACTGACATGTCACATATCGATGACCTGACATGTTACACATCGAGCACCTGACACGTCACACATCGATCATCTCACATGTCACACATTGAGCCCCTGACATGTCACACATCGATCACCTGACATATCACACATTGAGGACCTGACATGTCACACATTGAGCACCTACCATGTCACACATCGCTGACCTGACATTTCACACATTGAGGACCTGACATATCACACATTGAGCACCTGACATGTCAAACATCGAGAACCTGATATGTCACCCATTGAGCACCTGACATGTCACACATAGATCACCTCATATGTCACACATCGAACACCTGACATGTCACACATCGATCACCTGACATATCACACATAGATCACTTCACATGTCACACACTGAGCACCTGATTTGTCACACATCGATTACCTAACATGTCACCTATCGATCACCTGACATGTCACACATCGATCACCAGACATGTCACACATCGATCACCTGACACATCACACATAGATCAACTGACAAGTCACACAAGGATCACCTGACATGTCACACATTGAGGACCTGACATGTCACACATCGATGACTTCACATATCACCCATCGATCACCTCACATGTCAAACATCGATCACCTCACATGTCACACATTGAGCCACTGACATGTCACACATCGATCACCTCACATGTCACACATCGATCACCTGATATATCACACATCGATCACCTGATATATCACACATCGATCATATGACATGTCACACATCGATCACATGACATGTCACACATAGATCACCTCATATATCACACATAGATCACCTGACATGCCACACATTGATCACCTGACATATCATTACTTGTAGTATCATTAATGCTGTGAAATTCGTTTTTTGGAATATATCAGGATTCCTTCGAAAGTTATCAGACTGTGAGTGTCGATCATTTTTAAAAAACTATTTGACAAAATTGGTTTGACAGAGACATGGACCCAGAAACTGAATTTTAATGATACATTCTGCGAATATACCGACTTTATTAAGACAGCAGACAAGATAACAAATTTTGGAAGACCTTCAGGTGGAATTTGTGTCTTCGTTAAAAAGAATCTTATAGCTTATGTTAAAAACTCATGGATCACAGCAAATGGTGTATATCTATTACTAGACAGGTCACTGTTTGGACTTGAAAAACACGTGTTATACTGCTGTGTGTATATTCCCCCAGAATGATCTACATGGTACGACAGTAATGTTGGATCTAAAAATGGTATACATGTATTGCTATTTCAGGATGAACTGTTTGACATTCTAGGTGGAGTTGGTGACGTTTCGTGCATTTTAGGGGGTGACTTTAATGCAAGAACTGGCAAAGAGCCAGATTATGTAGAGGATGATATACTTAAATATCTCCATGGCCAGGATACTTCATACTGAGACTTTCTCTTTGACAGGTTTAATCTGTGTAGATATTCAAAAGATACTGTTCTTAGTAACTTTGGAAAAAAAATCAATTTATGTGCTGTTTTAAATGTACACATTATGAATGGCCGAAGTGGAAGTGATTCCGAGAAAGGCGATTTTACATTTGTTGGCAATGCTGGGACAAGTGTTATTGATTACATTATTAGCACCATAGATATATTTGACTTGTGCCAAAACGTTGATATTGAGCCACGAATCACAGCACCTGCCTATCACAATGTCTTTAAGAGTGCTTCATTCATTTGGAGAACCATGAATTGATAACGCCTACCATAGTCATTCAATGTTTAAGTGGGATAACAGCAAAGCAGATATTTTCCAAGAACGACTGTTATCAGACACTTTTGCATGCCTCTTACATAAAGCTATTGATTCTGTTTTTACAAATATTGATGAAAGTGTATCGTTATTTACAGAAGCTATTACATATGCAGGGAATGTAATGAAAAGGGAAGTAACCCCTAACAGAGAAAGTAAACAGTGGTTTGACTGGGAATGTGAGTTGTTAAAGAAGGAAAGATGCACTCTTTTAAACCATTTCAGGAAATGAAAGGATAAAAGATCGACTTGCTAAGTACACTGATTCGAAAAATAAGTATAAAGCTACTTGCAGAAAAAAAAGAAACAAAATTTTATAGATAGAAGCAGAAAAAAACTGAGAAGAAAGTATCAGCTCATCAAAACAGTTTTGGACGACCTTGAAAGGCATCAGCAAAAAGAAGGAGACTAAAAGTAACATAGAAATGCATGAGTGGTTTAATTACTTCAGAAATCTTTTCAGCGGTTTTGATTCCTCAAATAACTTCCAGTTGAACACTTTTGATAATGATGAAACCAATTTCGCAAAGGAAATATTAGATTCCCCAATCTCAAAAGAAGAAATTAAATCTGCTATTCAAAATCTGAAATAACTTGAAAAGCCTTGGATTTGATAGACTTATAACAGAATTCTTTAAATACTCTCTTGATAATACCCCGTCGTATTTGGAAATATTATTTAATACAATAATGGATACATCTTACTTTCCAAAAGGCTGGACAATGACAATGGTCGGTATTGTGGTCGGTACTGTGGTCGGTATTGTGGTCGGTATTGTGGTCGGTATTGTGGTCGGTAGTGTGGTCGGTATTGTGGTCGGTACTGTGGTCGGTATTGTGGTCGGTATTGTGGTCGGTAGTGTGGTCGGTATTGTGGTCGGTACTGTGGTCGGTATTGTGGTCGGTATTGTTGTCGGTACTGTGGTCGGTACTGTGGTCGGTATTGTGGTCGGTATTGTGGTCGGTATTGTGGTCGGTACTGTGGTCGGAAACACTTGATAAGATTGGGGAAGGGCAAGCAGCTTGGTATTGTGGTCGGTACTGTGGTCGGTATTGTGGTCGGTACTGTGGTCGGTATTGTGGTCGGTATTGTGGTCGGTACTGTGGTCGGAAACACTTGATAAGATTGGGGAAGGGCAAGCAGCTTGGTATTGTGGTCGGTACTGTGGTCGGTATTGTGGTCGGTACTGTGGTCGGTATTGTGGTCGGTACTGTGGTCGGTATTGTGGTCGGTACTGTGGTCGGTACTGTGGTCGGTACTGTGGTCGGTATTGTGGTCGGTATTGTGGTCGGTACTGTGGTCGGTACTGTGGTCGGTATTGTGGTCGGTACTGTGGTCGGTACTGTGGTCGGTATTGTGGTCGGTACTGTGGTCGGTACTGTGGTCGGAAACACTTGATACGATTGGGGAAGGGCAAGCAGGTTTACGACAAGGTTACTCTACCACTGATGATATGTTTATCCTCCAGGCTCCTACAGAGAGGTATATTCAACGTAAACGTGGAAAATTGTACGCTATATTTGAAGACTTTTCTAAAGCATTCGATTCAGTCTGTAGAGACAATTTATGGCATCTATTTAATTCACATGGTGTCAGTAATAAAATGGGTAAATTGTTATGTGGTATTTATAAGGAAGTTAAATCATTTGTTAAACAAAACGGCATGTATTCAGATTCTTTTATCTGCCATACTGGTGTACGCCAAGGATGATTGTTCTTTTTTATTTTTAGTTAATGAGCTTGCAGCCCAAATCAAAAGAAATTATGATCATGGTATACAATTACATCCTGAACTTATACAAATATTTATGTTGCTATTTGCAGATGATATAATCATGTTCTCAAGTACTGTAAAAGGTTTACAAAACTCTCTTTATATATCATGCGATGTTATTAAGAAATGAATCCTTGTAATATTTCCAACCGCTTCAACATTGTCATGTATTCTGTACTATGGGCCTGTGGCCTTACAGTTATATATGAATAAACTGATTGATTGACATATCACACATCGAGCACCTGACATGTCACACATCGAGGACCTGACATGTCACACATTGAGCACCTGACATGTCACACATCGAGGACCTGGCATGTCACCCATCGAGGACCTGACATGTCACACATTGAGCACCTGACATGTCACACATTGAGCACCTGACATGTCACACATTGAGCACCTGACAATTCACCCATCGAGGACCTGACATGTCACACATCGAGGACCTGGCATGTCACCCATCGAGGACCTGACATGTCACACATCGAGCACCAGACAGGTCACACATTGAGCACCTGACATGTCACACATTGAGCACCTGACAATTCACCCATCGAGGACCTGGCATGTCACCCATCGAGGACCTGACATGTCACACATCGAGCACCAGACATGTCAAACATTGAGCACCTGACATGTCACACATTGAGCACCTGACATGTCATCCATCGAGCACCTGACATGTCACCCATCGCGCAATTGACATGTCACACATCGAGCACCAGACATGTCACACATTGAGCACCTGACATGTCACCCATCGATGACCTTACATGTCACACGTTGAGCACCTGACATGTCACACATTGAGCAACTGACATGTCACACATTGAGCACCTGACATGTCACACATTGAGCACCTGACATGTCACATATCGAGCACCAGACATGTCACACATTGAGCACCTGACATGTCACACATCGAGCACCTGACATGTCACCTATCGAGCACCTGGCATGTCACCCATCGAGGACCTGACTTATCACAGATTGAGCACCTGACATGTCACACATTGAGCACCTGACATGTCACCCATTGAGCACCTGACATGTCACACATCGAGCACCTGACATGTCACCCCATGTCACACATTGAGCATCTGACATGTTACACTTTGAGGACCTGACTTGTCACACATCGAGCACCTGGCATGTCATCCATCGAGCACCTGGCATGTCACCCATCCAGCACCTGACATATCGCCTATTGATGACATGACATGTCACACATTGAGCACCTGACATGTCACACATCGAGCACCTGACATGTCACCCCATATGACACATTGAGCGCCTGACATGTCACCAATGGATCACCTGACACATCACCATTTGGAAAGGCTTCGAATTCCAGGTGTATTAGGTGTATCACAATTAGAGGTGCTCATCTGTTAGTGTTAAGAAGCGTGTATTACGTGTATCACAGTTAGAGGTGCTCATCTGTTAGTGTTAAGAAGCGTGTGTTACGTGTATCACAGTTAGAGATGCTCATCTGTTAGTGTTAAGAAGCGTGTGTTATGTGTGTCACAGTTAGAGGTGCTCATCTGTTAATGTTGAGAAGCGTGTGACTAGTGTCATAATTAGAGGTGCTCATCTGTTGGTGTTAAGAAGCGTGTATTACGTGTATCACAATTAGAGGTGCTCAACTGTTAGTGTTCAGAAGCGTGTGCACTAGTGTCACAATTAGAGGTGCTGATCTGTTAGTGTTAAGAAGCGTGTGCACTAGTGTCACAATTAGAGGTGCTGATCTGTTAGTGTTAAGAAGCGTGTATTACGTGTATCACAATAAGAGGTGCTCATCTGTTAGTGTTAAGAAGCGTGTGCACTAGTGTCACAATTAGAGGTGCTCATCTGTTGGTGTTAAGAAGCGTGTGTAAGTGTATCACAGTTAGAGGTGCTCATCTGTTGGTGTTAAGAAGTGTGTGTAAGTGTATCACAGTTAGAGGTGCTCATCTGTTAGTGTTAAGAAGCGTGTATTACGTGTATCACAGTTAGAGGTGCTCATCTGTTAGTGTTAAGAAGCGTGTGTACGTGTGTCAGAGTTAGAGATGCTCATCTGTTAGTGTTAAGAAGCGCATGTACGTGTGTCACAGTTAGAGGTGCTCATCTAGATCTGTTAGTATTAAGAAGCGTGTATTAGTTGTATCACAGTTAGAGGTGCTTATCTGTTAGTGTTGAGAAGCGTGTGTACGTGTATCACAGTTAGAGGTGCTGATCTGTTAGTGTTAAGAAGCGCATGTACGTGTGTCAGAGTTAGAGGTGCTCATCTGTTAGTGTTGAGAAGCGTGTGCACTAGTGTCACAATTAGAGGTGCTCATCTGTTAGTGTTAAGAAGCGTGTATTACGTGTATCACAATTAGAGGTGCTCATCTGTTAGTGTTAAGAAGCGTGTGTACGTGTATCACAATTAGAGGTGCTCATCTGTTAGTGTTAAGAAGCGTGTATTAGGTGTATCACAGTTAGAGGTGCTCATCTGTTAGTGTTAAGAAGCGTGTATTACGTGTATCACAATTAGAGGTGCTCATCTGTTAGTGTTAAGAAGCGTGTATTAGGTGTATCACAGTTAGAGGTGCTCATCTGTTAGTGTTGAGAAGCGTGTATTACGTGTATCACAGTTAGAGGTGCTCATCTGTTAGTGTTAAGAAGCGTGTATTACGTGTATCACAGTTAGAGGTGCTCATCTGTTAGTGTTAAGAAGCGTGTATTACGTGTATCACAGTTAGAGGTGCTCATCTGTTAGTGTTAAGAAACGTGTATTACGTGTATCACAATTAGAGGTGCTCATCTGTTAGTGTTAAGAAGCGTGTATTACGTGTATCACAGTTAGAGGTGCTCATCTGTTAGTGTTGAGAAGCGTGTATTACGTGTATCACATTTAGAGGTGCTCATCTGTTAGTGTTAAGAAGCGTGTATTACGTGTATCACAGTTAGAGGTGCTGATCTGTTAGTGTTAAGAAGCGTGTATTACGTGTATCACAGTTAGAGGTGCTGATCTGTTAGTGTTAAGAAGCGTGTATTACGTGTATCACAGTTAGAGGTGCTCATCTGATAGTGTTAAGAAGCGTGTATTACGTGTATCACAGTTAGAGGTGCTCATCTGTTAGTGTTAAGAAGCGTGTATTACGTGTATCACAGTTAGAGGTGCTCATCTGTTAGTGTTAAGAAGCGTGTATTACATGTATCACAGTTAGAGGTGCTCATCTGTTAGTGTTAAGAAGCGTGTATTACGTGTATCACAGTTAGAGGTGCTCATCTGTTAGTGTTAAGAAGCGTGTGTATGTGTGTCACAGTATCCCCATGCCCGACACAGTGAAGCTGTTATAACGTACCAGCTGTCCTCCTCGCCCCCTGCCATATACCCCGCGGCATTACGGGGCAGTTTAGTTGAATACGAGAACAAATTTATACATATTTCATTAGTCAAATTGCTATATGACAGTGGGAGAGTCTATAGGTTGCCATGGCAATGTAGACAACACAGTCTCCGTGATCAATCTGGCGTCCCTGTTGGACTCCGGTGCCACACGTGGAGCAGTTTACCTGATAGGTGTGAGGGGGACGTGCTCAGCTTATAGGGGAGGGCATAGTGACATCATCGACTGCAGCCGCGACACCCGACGGTCGACACATCCACGCGCTCAGTGCTTGTGACTGAGATGTGAGTGGCGCCAGACCACAGAAGTAGTCAGTCCAGGTGTTAGTCCCAGTTTACAGCGTGCAACGTATACTCGTGCATCTGTTCTTGAAGACACCAGTGTAAAACTCTGTTCACCATGTGTCTGTCTTTTGGATTTTCTACCTCGATGTACATCTCGTAGATTGGTGAGTAGTGAACTTTTCATGAAGTTGTAACTGATGCTGTAAGCATTGTATAGATATCGGAGTACTTGTACATTTCTGTCTCAACACAGTTCTTAAAGCCTACAGCAATAGTGGTAATATCACTCAGAATATAATACTGTACTATTACGCGACATTAGTAATATAACGGTGGATCTATCACTTTCTGTGTTACCTATTTGTGTTAACATCACGGAGAATGTAATGCAATATCACCCAATGGTGGTAATATCACAGATAATGTAAAACTATCTCACCCAATGGTGGTAACATCACGGAGAATATAATACTATGTCACCCAATGGTGGTAACATCACGGAGAATATAATACTATGTCACCCAATGGTGGTAACATCACGGAGAATATAATACTATGTCACCCAATGGTGGTAACATCACGGAGAATATAATACTATGTCACCCAATGGTGGTAACATCACGGAGAATATAATACTATGTCACCCAATGGTGGTAACATCACGGAGAATATAATACTATGTCACCCAATAGTGATAACATCACGGAGAATATAATACTATGTCACCCAATAGTGGTAACATCACGGAGAATATAATCCTTTCTGTGTTAGTGATTAGTGTTAATATACAGGAGAATATTGGTGATTTTTGTCAGGGATTCTGGGAATTTGTATCGAGATTACATCTTTTTATATATATCTGAAAGTATCAACTTGAATCTCTTTAAAGATAAAGACCTCGGACAATGTCATTTTTGTGGCAGGATAAAACAGTTCTGAAGCATAATTTGTATTCAAGAATTTTCAGGGACAATTTATTTATTCGAACACCATCACGTGATACCCACTGGATATGCTACAGCGCAGCATGTGTCATGTCTATATATATCGATATGTACAGACACCCCCACCCCCCTTCCATCCCCCCAACCTTCCCCTCCCCAATCTACGCGTTACACTCTATAGTAGACTGCTACCAGCCATCCGCCCATATTAATTCAACTGGTTATTTGAACTCCAAGTGTGTTGATAATCATTCCCCTTAGACGAGATCTGTTCGGAAGGCTCTGGTTCACAATGAGATCTTAACGCTAAGACTGTTGTGAGTCCAGGCCCGGGTAATTGGGCAGCCCTAGCCTAGTTACATTCCAACCATTCAAATACAACAAACTCCAGTAGGCATTATGCATTTCAATCCAGCAGCGAGATACACCAGTATGCTTTATGCATTTCAATCCAGCAGAGAGATACACCAGTATGCTTTATGCATTTCAATCCACCAGATACATACACTAATATGCATTATGCATATCAATCCATCAATCAGAAACACCAGTATGCAGTATGCGTTTCAATTCCCCAGATATAAACACAAGTATGCATTATGCGTTTCAATTCCCCAGATATAAACACCAGCATGCATTATGCATTTCAATCAAGTAGACGGAAACACTAGTATGCATTATGCATTTCAATCAAGCAGACAGAAACACCAGTATGCATTATGCATTTCAATCCAGCAGACGGAGACACCGGTATGCATTATGCATTTCAATCAAGCAGACAGAAACACCAGTACGCATTATGTATTTCAATCCAGCAGAGAGATACACCAGTATGCTTTATGCATTTCAATCCACCAGATACATACACTAATATGTATTTTGCATGTCAATCCATCAATCAGAAACACCAGCATGCATTATGCGTTTCAATTCCCCAGATATAAACACCAGTATGCATTATGCATTTCAATCAAGCAGACAGAAACACCAGTATGCATTATGCATTTCAATCCAGCAGACGGAAACACCAGTATGCATTATGCATTTCAATCCACCAGATAGATACACTAGTACGTATAATGCATTTTAATCCACCAGACAGAAACAAACAGGAAATCATTTCAATCCACCAGACAGAAACAGCAGTATGCATTATGCATTTCAATCCAGCTTACAGATACACTAGTATGTATTAAGAAATGTACCAAGAAATCATTTAAATCAAGGATATAGAAAAAACAGTATGCAGTATGCAGTATGCATTTCAATCCAACAGACGGAAACAGCAGTATGTTTTATGCATTTCAATCCAGCAGACGGAAACACCGATGGCATTATGCGTTTCAATCCAGCAGACAGAAACACCAGTATGCATCATGCATTTCAATCCAGCAGACAGAAACACCAGTATGCATTATGCATTTCAATCCAGCAGACGGAAACACCAGTATGCATTTTGCATTTCAATCCAGCAGATAGAAACACCAGTACGCATTATGTATATATATGTGCGCCCCAATGCAGTATGCCTGCCATACAAAGTTAAAAATTCTTTTGTGTTTCATATTACTGTTAGATTGTCATGCACATTTGATCTCGGGCTTCAGAGGGAATTGATAAACTGAATCATCTGCTCCCGTTCTTGCTAATCTATTTCTGTATGCATCGGAATTTCTCCTCGGATTGTCAAAATCAAAACATGGGAATTCGACCAAGAGGTTTAAGCCTGAGGTATATCCATGATCTGATATGGTTCCCTAACGGTCAAGGGCGGTCGGGTAGCCGAGTGGTTAAAGCGTTCGGTCGTCATGCCGAAGACCCGGGTTCGATTCCCGACATGGGTACAATGTGTGAAGCCCATTTCTGGTGTCCCCCGCCGTGATATTGCTGGAATATTGCTAAAACAATACTCACTCACTCACCATAACGGTCAAACAGCCAATTCCTTTTCACTGATGTATCCACCTGAACTAGAAACAAGCGTATAGTCCACGAAGTCATCTATATCCCCCGCCAATTTAACACGTTATGGTCCCAAACCAGGTAACTGACCCAACATTTCTCTTAGACCATGTCAAAATAGCTGCAATGGAAATTCTTGAATAAACATTTATAAAACCACTTAATATCAAATGGCACCAGTTCAGTATGTGCTTTATATATAGACATGCAATGTTTGACAAGGAAATATTTAACAGTTTATTTGTTATACTCCATAAGTGAACCCACCCTATAGTAAAACCTAAATCCAACTTGTTGCCATGGAAACGGAAAACATAAAAATTTATAAAACTCCTATGTAGCAAAAGGCACCAGTTCAGTATGTGTCTGGTAAACATGCAAAGTTTTGTAAGAAATTATTTAACGGTTTTTGAGTAACGCTCCGGAAACGAATAGCACCCTCATAGAACCTAAGTTCAACTTTTTGCCATGGGAACGTAAAACATAAGAATTTATAAAATTCCTAAATAGCAAAAGGCACCAGTTCTGCATGAGTTTGATAGACATGCAAAGTTTCGTAGAGAAATATTTAACGGTTTCTCAGTTATGCTCCGGAAACGATTTCGGGACGCACACACGCACACACGCACACACACACGCACACACACTCGCACACACGCACACACGCACGCACACACGCACACACGGACGGAACCCATTTCTATATCCCCCGTCAACTTCGTTGGGGTGGGGGATAACAAAGGAGACCAGTTAGATCGCCTCGTCTGTTTCATATTTAGATCTCTACATAAAGATTCAGAATGACAAAAACCTATCCTCAAGACGCTATGACAAACGGGATAACTTCAACTTTCCAATTGTCAACTTTCCCTTTATGTCGAGCAATATTCCGGCAGATCGAACTTTTGTTGTCTACATTTAACAACTTTTGAGGCACAATCAAGCATGCTGTTTCCACCAAGATTTCAAAGAACGTCACACGACTCCTGCTCTAACGTAATTTGATCAAGGTTCAAGGATCAATAACGCCTGCATTAAATACGTTTTATGGAAGACAAGAAATTTTGATGCATCAGTTACAAAAATGCTGTCCGATGAAATTCCCCAGTTTCGCTAGAAACATATTAATATTCCTGTGTTTCTGTGTTTCATGCTTGTCTTTGCATGTGTGTGTGTCGGGTGCCGTCAGTGGGGCAGGATCCGCTCGCCTTGTCGTGAACACCTGGTATCAGCACTATTTGATAGTGAGTCCTAAACACCTTATCATGAGAACAAATGATGTGGAAATGTCTTTGTCGCTTTTATTGAAATGACTGCTAAAAGTGGCGATGAATTGTTTCAATCATACAACAATGTGGTTGCATGTATGCTTTGATCACTCTCTTTCATAGAATGGGGGTAGATGTAACAGCTGACGCTCTTGTTGTCTTGGTGACAGCACCCAAGACACTGATGCTGACGTTCTTGTTGTCTTGGTGAAATCACCCAGGACGCTGATGCTGACGCTCTTGTTGTCTTGGTGACAGCACAATGGACGCTGATGCTGACACTCTTGTTGTCTTGTGAAATCACCCAGGACACTGATGCTGACGCTCTTGTTGTCTTTGTGACAGCACCCAGATCACTGATGCTGACGCTCTTATTGCCTTGGTGAAATCACCCAGGACACTGATGCTGACACTCTTGTTGTCTTGGTGAAATCACCCAGGACACTGATGCTAACGTTCTTGTTGTCTTGGTAACAGCACCCAGGACACTGATGCTGACGCTCTTGTTGTCTTGGTAACAGCGCCCAGGACACTGATGCTGACGCTCTTGTTGTCTTGGTGACAGCACAATGGACGCTGATGCTGACACTCTTGTTGTCTTGGTGAAATCACCCAGGACGCTGATGCTGACGCTCTTGTTGTCTTGGTGACAGCACCCAGGACACTGATGCTGACGATCTTGTTGTCTTGGTGACAGCACCCAGGACACGGATGCTGACGCTCTTGTTGTCTTGGTAACAGCACCCAGGACACTGATGCTAACGATCTTGTTGTCTTGGTGACAGCACAATGGACGCTGATGCTGACGATCTTGTTGTCTTGTGAAATCACCCAGGACACTGATGCTGACGCTCTTGTTGTCTTGGTAACAGCACCCAGGACACTGATGCTAACGATCTTGTTGTCTTGGTGACAGCACAATGGACGCTGATGCTGACGATCTTGTTGTCTTGTGAAATCACCCAGGACACTGATGCTAACGATCTTGTTGTCTTGGTGACAGCACAATGGACGGTGATGCTGACACTCTTGTTGTCTTGGTAACAGCACCCAGGACGGTGATGCTGACGATCTTTTTGTCTTGGTGAAATCCCCCAGGACACTGATGCTGACGATCTTGTTGTCTTGGTGAAATCACCCAGGACACTGATGCTGACACTCTTGTTGTCTTGGTGAAATCACCCAGGACACTGATGCTGACGCTCTTGTTGTCTTGGTGACAGCACAATGGACGCTGATGCTGACGCTCTTGTTGTCTTGGTGAAATCACCCAGGACGCTGATGCTGACGTTCTTGTTGTCTTGGTGACAGCACCCAGGACGCTGATGCTGACACTCTTGTTGTCTTGGTGAAATCACCCAGGACACTGATGCTGACGCTCTTGTTGTCTTGGTGAAATCACCCAGGACACTGATGCTAACGTTCTTGTTGTCTTGGTAACAGCACCCAGGACACTGATGCTGACGCTCTTGTTGTCTTGGTAACAGCACCCAGGACACTGATGCTGACGCTCTTGTTGTCTTGGTGACAACACAATGGACGCTGATGCTGACACTCTTGTTGTCTTGGTGAAATCACCCAGGACGCTGATGCTGACGCTCTTGTTGTCTTGGTAACAGCACCCAGGACACTGATGCTGACGATCTTGTTGTCTTGGTGACAGCACCCAGGACACTGATGCTGACGCTCTTGTTGTCTTGGTAACAGCACCCAGGACACTGATGCTAACGATCTTGTTGTCTTGGTGACAGCACAATGGACGCTGATGCTGACGATCTTGTTGTCTTGTGAAATCACCCAGGACACTGATGCTGACGCTCTTGTTGTCTTGGTAACAGCACCCAGGACACTGATGCTAACGATCTTGTTGTCTTGGTGACAGCACAATGGACGCTGATGCTGACGATCTTGTTGTCTTGTGAAATCACCCAGGACACTGATGCTAACGATCTTGTTGTCTTGGTGACAGCACAATGGACGCTGATGCTGACGCTCTTGTTGTCTTGGTAACAGCACCCAGGACGGTGATGCTGACGATCTTTTTGTCTTGGTGACAGCACAATGGACACTGATGCTGACGATCTTGTTGTCTTGGTGAAATCCCCCAGGACACTGATGCTGACGATCTTGTTGTCTTGGTGAAATCACCCAGGACACTGATGCTGACACTCTTGTTGTCTTGGTGAAATCACCCAGGACACTGATGCTGACGATCTTGTTGTCTTGGTGACAGCACAATGGACGCTGATGCTGACGCTCTTGTTGTCTTGGTGAAATCACCCAGGACGCTGATGCTGACGTTCTTGTTGTCTTGGTGACAGCACAATGGACACTGATGCTGACGTTCTTGTTGTCTTGGTAAAATCACCCAGGACGCTGATGCTGACACTCTTGTTGTCTTGGTGAAATCACCCAGGACACTGATGCTGACGCTCTTATTGTCTTGGTAACAGCACCCAGGACACTGATGCTGACGCTCTTGTTGTCTTGGTGAAATCACCCAGGACACTGATGCTGACACTCTTGTTGTCTTGGTGACAGCACCCAGGACGCTGATGCTGACACTCTTGTTGTCTTGGTGACAGCACCCAGGACACTGATGCTGACGCTCTTATTGTCTTGGTAACAGCACCCAGGACACTGATGCTGACGATCTTGTTGTCTTGGTGACAGCACAATGGACGCTGATGCTGACGATCTTGTTGTCTTGGTAACAGCACCCAGGACGGTGATGCTGACGATCTTTTTGTCTTGGTGACAGCACAATGGACGCTGATGCTGACACTCTTGTTGTCTTGGTAACAGCACCCAGGACGGTGATGCTGACGATCTTGTTGTCTTGGTGACAGCACAATGGACGCTGATGGTGACACTCTTGTTGTCTTGGTAACAGCACCCAGGACACTGATGCTGACGATCTTGTTGTCTTGGTGACAGCACAATGGACGCTGATGCTGACACTCTTGTTGTCTTGTGAAATCACCCAGGACACTGATGCTGACGATCTTGTTGTCTTGGTAACAGTACAATGGACGCTGATGGTGACACTCTTGTTGTCTTGGTAACAGCACAATGGACGCTGATGGTGATACTCTTGTTGTCTTGGTAACAGCACCCAGGACACTGATGCTGACGATCTTGTTGTCTTGGTGACAGCACAATGGACGCTGATGCTGACGATCTTGTTGTCTTGGTAACAGCACCCAAGACACTGATGCTGACGCTCTTGTTGTCTTGGTGAAATCACCCAGGACACTGATGCTGACGCTCTTGTTGTCTTGGTGACAGCACCCAGGACGGTGATGCTGACGATCTTGTTGTCTTGGTGACAGCACAATGGACGCTGATGGTGACACTCTTGTTGTCTTGGTAACAGCACCCAGGACACTGATGCTGACGATCTTGTTGTCTTGGTGACAGCACAATGGACGCTGATGCTGACGCTCTTGTTGTCTTGGTGAAATCACCCAGGACACTGATGCTGACGCTCTTGTTGTCTTGGTGACAGCACCCAGATCACTGATGCTGACGCTCTTATTGCCTTGGTGAAATCACCCAGGACGCTGATGCTGACGCTCTTGTTGTCTTGGTGACAGCACAATGGACGCTGATGCTGACACTCTTGTTGTCTTGTGAAATCACCCAGGACACTGATGCTGACGCTCTTGTTGTCTTTGTGACAGCACCCAGATCACTGATGCTGACGCTCTTATTGCCTTGGTGAAATCACCCAGGACGCTGATGCTGACACTCTTGTTGTCTTTGTGACAGCACCCAGGACGCTGATGCTGACGCTCTTGTTTTCTTGGTGAAATCACCCAGGACACTGATGCTGACGATCTTGTTGTCTTGGTGACAGCACACAAGACACTGATGCTGACGTTCTTGTTGTCTTGGTGACAGCACAATGGACGCTGATGCTGACACTCTTGTTGTCTTGGTAACAGCACAATGGACGCTGATGCTGACGCTCTTGTTGTCTTGGTTACATCATACAGGACACCCACATTGATTTTTATAATTTCAGTCATTGACGAAACATATAGCTGGAACTGTAGACAAGGTATCGTCAGTGGCACTGATTCAACTGTATAAATGTCGCATTTGTCAAATAATATGGACGGACAGCGATGTAATGTGATGCTGCGCATTTGGGCTGTAGTTAAAGTTTATTTCCGCTGATTTCCTGTTTATTCCTATTGTATATTTATTTAGTGTCTCTCGTTTTAGCATTGAATTCACTTCTTATTGTCTGTAAGCAATTACTCTGTGGCACCAAGCTGATCATGTTTCCAGGTTTTGTCGTTTCCTAGCAATTACTCTGTGGCACCAAGCTGATCGTGTTTCCAGTTTTTGTCGTTTCCTAGCAATTAATGTTTATTGAATATCAATGCATATATTTATGCATCCTTACTTTATGACTCAGGGCACATAATCAAACCAGGAGTATTCAGTCCGAAGCCTGCACATAAGCTGATCTACTCTTTCCTATTTTCAATAGAAACATATAACAATCTATTCAGTCATTGTTATCACATATATAACCCGATATGAACTCTGACCAAAGACAGGGAGATAACTCACATCTGACCATTCCTAAGTACATATTTCAAGATATGGTCTTGGTCCAAAGACCCTGAGATAAGTCAGAGTTGATGCAACTCTAAATTTGTTAACAATGCCTAGTGGTAAGCCCGGGCATTGTGAATATGAATTTCTATCAACAATTACTTAGTCATGACAGAGATTCCCCATACGTGAGTCAGTTTGATTTAGAAATGACGGAGTTAAAGCCACATTTTTGAAATAAGGATCATGCTGTTTGATTCCAGTGCTGCTGCTCTGATAACCTGCTTCTTGTAGACTCTTCAAAGAGTTGGTTTGTTTGTTTGTTGTTTAACGCCGCACTCAGCAATATTGCAGCTATATGACGGCGGTCTGTAAATAATCGCGTCAGGCAATCCAAAGATTGACATGAGCATCGATCCACGCAATTGGGATACGATGACAAGCATCAACCAAGTCAGCGAGCCTGACCACCCGATCCCATTAGTTGGCCCATTCCGCCTGTTACGGCAAGCATGAGCTGCTGAAGACCTACTGTACTCCGGATCTTCACGGGACTCTTTAAAACACAAGGGGATTCTCAGATATACATTAAACTTCCAACATTGTAAGATATATTAGTTTCTTGTAATAGTTGTATGATGATAAAGAACAAACTGGTGACACATTACAACCGGTAGAGAACTATCACAGTAGATGTTTGGACCGCCGACGCCATTGAAGGACGATAGTGATAAGATAGGAATTTTCAAAGTGGACCTTTTTGGAACAGTGGTGCCTAATGCCGACACGATTTGTCCAACATTCATTCACTCATGTTCAACCCACGGCGGCCTATGAGGTTGACGCACACGTCTCCCTGACCGACCCCTGACGTGTTCAGTAGGGCAAAGGTCTGGGCTCATTGCTGGTTATGTTGTTGTCGTTGTCGTCCTGAAAGACAAAACATCGACACAAACGCCTTGCAAACGGGAAACAAAGGGTCCAGTGACCCCTCCCTGCACGATATGGCGTGGGGTTCGCTCACCCATTCCGCCCATCAGCATAACCGATCCACGGCCAAATCTGTCATGGCGTCTCAGGTTGACATTGGCTTACTTCCATTTCGACGTCGCCAGACACGACCAAGCCTATCAAGGAAGCACAACACGTGGCCGTCGAGCATGGAGATGAGCTGAATGTAGACGATTTCTGAATCGTCTGACTCCTTTGAGTTCGATTTTGTGGAGCCTGGTTTCCGTGAAGATGGAACGCATTGGCCACTGCACGCTGACTTCTGCCCGTTTCAAGCACGCCAATAGCCGTAGACGCTCCGAGCGTTGGAGACGCCTGGTTCACACCCAAACAATAAATGATATCAAGTAAATCACAACCGTGTAATAAGCAGAATCAAGGAGATTGACAGAAATAATGGTCCACAAAATCAGGAATGACCCCGTACGCACCTGTGTGCGCTACTGCGTGAGACACGTGCAAACTATCGGATGTGGTGTGGTGTTTTACAGGCCTAAACATTTTGCATAGGATGTTTGTCGATAACACTCATCTTTGTTCTTATACGTTTATAACAACCTCTTATAATAGGATTTACAGATTGTCTGGAGAGAAACATGTAATACAGAAGGATTTACAGATAGTCTGCAGTGAAACGTGATACAGAAGGATTTACAGATAGTCTGCAGTGAAACGTGATACAGGAGGATTTACAGATTGTCTGGAGTGAAACGTGATACAGAAGGATTTACAGATTGTCTGGAGTGAAACGCGATACAGAAGGATTTACAGATTGTCTGGAGTGAAACGTGATACAGAAGGATTGACAGATTGTCTGGAGTGAAACGTGATACAGAAGGATTTACAGATTGTCTGGAGAGAAACATGTAATACAGAAGGATTTACAGATTGTCTGGAGTGAAACGTGATACAGAAGGATTTACAGATTGTCTGCAGTGAAACGTGATACAGAAGGATTTACAGATTGTCTGCAGTGAAACGTGATACAGAAGGATTTACAGATTGTCTGCTGTGAAACGTGATACAGGAGGATTTACAGATTGTCTGGAGAGAAACATGTAATACAGAAGGATTTACAGATAGTCTGCAGTGAAACGTGATACAGGAGGATTTACAGATTGTCTGGAGTGATACGTGATACAGAAGGATTTACAGATTGTCTGGAGTGATACGTGATACAGGAGGATTTACAGATTGTCTGGAGTGATACGTGATACAGAAGGATTTACAGATAGTCTGCAGTGAAACGTGATACAGAAGGATTTACAGATTGTCTGCAGTGAAACGTGATACAGGAGGATTTACAGATTGTCTGCAGTGATACGTGATACAGAAGGATTTACAGATAGTCTGGAGTGAAACGCGATACAGAAGGATTTACAGATTGTCTGGAGTGAAACGTGATACAGAAGGATTTACAGATTGTCTGGAGTGAAACGTGATACAGAAGGATTTACAGATTGTCTGGAGAGAAACATGTGACACAGAAGCACATTTATGCGCAGATCAAAAATCAATCAGGGTGAACAGATGCCTCTACATCACCCAAATAGGATCATTTAAGTAATCAGGAAAATGTGCCAGAACGTGCCAGAACGCACCAGGACAGGCCGGAAATCGAACGTGCCAGAAAGTGCCAGAACGCACCAGGACAGGCCGGAACGTGCCAGAACGTGCCAGAACGCACAAGGACAGGCCGGAACGTGCCAGAACGCACCAGGACAGGTCGGAACGTGCCAGAACGTGCCAGAACGCACCAGGACAGGCCGGAACGCCCACGCAGTATTCCGATGCAGTATGACATGTGCTTCCATGACACCGCGAGGAAGCCGTGTTTCCCACATCTGGTGCTTGGACGTTTTCACGATGGATTTTCGACGATTTTTAAGCGTCTACATTAAGCATTGACATCGGAATTGAGTGAAGAAAACCCGTCTTTTTAAACCATGCCTACTTGAGTGACGGGCACTGTCAGTGAAGGCTGTGCCGCTCTCCCGAATCTGCGTTCTCCTGAGGGGACATTATAAGACTACGTGTCATTGTTTACAGGCGCGTACGTTGTAATAGTGCCACTGTTCCACTGACAGGACGAAGTGATTTATCACCCAAAACTGGATTCCACAGCGGACATCGCTTGAGTGAGAGCAAAGAAATAACTTCACATTGCCTTGCCGACCATTGTGACGTCATCGGTTACCAAGATGTCCTTATCAAATAATTACATTTTCGTTGTGTTCATTGAAATTCCTGTATTCTGATTATCTGAATTGGTCACGTGTTATTGCATTCATTTCCCAATGAATGTAAAAATTTAAGCCACGCCCACCGAGGCTCACTTCTTTTATTACTTCAGAATGTCGGGGAATCGAAATATTACAGTCGAGGGAATTCCCTTTCTGCTCATGTGTATCGTCATGCACAGGACATTTAGCGACTTTCATGCATATTCATTGTCCAAACTGCCCTTGTTGAAAGAGAGATGTTCGGGTGATACAGAGGGTAGCTTGACTTGTTTTAAAGGAGACGGAGCAGGTTTGGTTGATTACTGTTTATGTTCAAGTGACTTATTTACCAGAGATATCGACTTTACTGTACGTACACGGTGTGAGTCTGATCTTTTTTTCCAATTGTTATTTCATTGCAAGTACATACTGACCACAGTGCAACGGAGAACGGGGCAGAAAACGAGGAAAATAATACATCGTCAGATATACTAAGATATGTTTGGAAGGACGCTGTTATTGAAACTTTTCGGCAGTCTGTAGCTGATGTGATATCACCTTATGTATTAGACAGTGACAGGGACCAGGTTCCACTTAATATCCAGTCTGTGGTGGAAACATTAGTTGATGTATTTCATATTTGTGCTGAGTCTTGTGGTCTTTTAAAAAAGAAATATAATGCTGTTTAGTAAGATAGTAAGAATTGGTACGATGATGAGTATATGAAATTAAAAATAATTTATTTCGAATCGGAATATAGTATGGAACCTTTGTAGGAATATTTATTTTGTAATTAAGAATAAATATAGAGAGCTGTGTAGACAAAAGAGATTGAAGAATGATGAACATTGTATAAATGATTTGGTAAATGATAGCAAAAATGGTAAGTCCTTATGGAGACGCGTCAACAATATTATTTCTTCACCGTCCGTGACAGGGAACCCAGGTATTAGCAATATGCAGTGGACCGAATATGTCCAGCATGTGTCTAATTTACCTGATATACCTGTGGATGGGGACAATCTGGAAGAGGCAGAAACTTTTATGAACAGCCATGATATTAATGAGTGCAATTACTGTAATGATGATGTTATGACTAATCTCCTTTATGCTGATATAACTGAAAAAGGAGTATCATCAGCTGCACATAACTTGAAACTGGGTAAATCGGCTGCACCAGATGGAAGTCGCAGCACTTCAATCATACCATATCTAACTATAGTTTTTAATATGATTATTCATAGTGGTGTATTCCCTTACGAGTGGGCAAAGGGTATAGTAGTTCCTCTGCATAAGAAAGATAATATAAATGATGTCAATAATTATAGAGGAATGATGGATGTATTTGGAAAGTTGATGACAACAATATTAAATGATAGCCTCAAGACTTTTGCGGACGTTTATGATGCATTTCCTGAAGCTCAGACAGGATTTCGAAGCGGATACAGTACAAATGATAATATATTTACATTACAGTGTTTAGCACAAAAATATCTCTCTAAACGTCGGTGAAGATTTAGTCTGTCTTACAGACCCTGATACAAATATATATAAAATACAGCCCATGCAAGTCTATAATGTTTGGCAAGTCTAGATCACTGCAGTATCAGAAGGAGAGTCACTGGGCTCCTTTTTATTATATTTTTATTAAGATAATTGAACAACTGTTTTTTTTATGTAAGATGTGTTCATTTCAGAGACTAGATATTAGTCTAGGGAAGATTTTATTGTTTGTTTGTTGATTTCAGTAAAGCGTTCTATTCGATTAACCGAAAGCTCTTGTGGTATTCATTAATGAAAAATGGAATACACGGTCGTTTATTGGAGGTTTTGAAGGATCTATTCTATAAATTCAGTGTGCTGTCAGGACATCAAATAACTCTCTTTTAGATTATTTCGAATCACTGCGTGGTGTTCGACAGGGCTGCGTATTGAGTCCGTTTCTGTTCACGATGTTTATCCTTGAATTACAGTCTATGATAGAAAGTAGTGATTTGCGAGGGATTTTTATTGGAGAGGAGTTTAAAGACATATTACTTTTACTATATGCAGATGATTTGTGTATTTTCGATGACACAGTAATAGGTCTACAAAGAAAGATTGATATTTTATAAAAATTTTGTAAAATGTGGGGACTTGAAATTAACATGTCTAAAACCGAAATTTTGGTTTTCAGAAGAGGTGGTACTTTAAGGTATGACGGACGATGGTTTTTGAATGATAAACGTATCAATGTTAGTACTTACTATAGTTATCTGGGTGATCTGTTTTCAAATAGATTGTCTTGGACTCAATGCATTGATACACTCAAGATAAAAGTCAATAAGGCTTTGTTTGCTATTAAACAATTGCAGTTTCACTTTGTAAATATGCCAGATAACATTTTATTTAAATTGTTTGATATTAAGATAAAGCACATTCTTATTTGTGGCGCTGAGATCCGATGTTTCAAATTTATCGAAATTTTTCATACTAAGTTTTCTAAATTTGTTTTATGAGTTGGTAAATATGTATCAAGTACAGCAATATTAGCTGAATGTGGAAGATATGGTTTGCATGTGGATTATCATATGAATACTGGTGTAAACTTATTAGAGTGAATTATGAAAGTTAGATATCCCTGACAGTGTTATTTGTTAATGAAGAAGCTGGATGAATGTGGTAGAATTACTTGGGCAACTCATGTTAAATATTTACTCAACATTTATGGATTTGGTTATGTGTGGCACGAACAGAATATTGGTGATGTTAAGTGTTTCTTGCAGTTGTTTAGACAGCATTTGTCGGAGTGTAACAAACAGAGTATACAGATGAAAATCTACGGGTCTTGTAAATAAAGGTAATTCACACGTCAAGATATTATTGGATATGGAATATTATGTTACAGCTTTCAGAAATAGAGACCATAAACGTATGCTGTGCCTGTTGAGATTAAGTGAATTGCCTATACGGAGTAATCTGGGAAGAAGAGAGGATATTGTTTATTCACAATGCTTTTGTCAGCTGTGAGGACGAAGTCAATTTTGTGTTTGTCTGCCCGTTTTACGCATCACTAAGACAATAGCATATTCCTGTAAGATTCTATAACAATCTATGTATTAATACTTTTAGCAATCTCTTAAATAGCCAAAATGACTGTATACTCAGAAATGTAGCTAAGTATGAGAAGGAAGCTCTATCATTACGTATAAAGACCTAATATTGTACCCTTAGTATTGCTTTCAATGTAAATTGCCTCAGTTGTGTGTTACTATATATAACTGAAATGTACATGGGCCTATGGCCTCCCATACATGAATAAACATATATACAACCCTTTGAAAACGAAGGCCGAGGATTAATGAAACAGCAAACGTGCATGCTCGCTCGCCTGTTTTTGTCCCGCTAGCCTCGGTTCAACTTTCATGTCTTCGGGTTTCATTTCTAATTAGCATTTTTCCAACTGTGTTGTACCGTAATCAGGGAAGCTGACCATGTAATTTGAAACAGCCGCTTTCTCCCGGACATATTTCTTCCGGTGCGTTACTCGTCTGACTGTTGCAGTTCTTTTCGCCTCTTGCCTTAATTAACAGGTCCAATGAACATTGTTTTGATCCTGCTCTCCGTTGATTGGCTACTGACAGTGTAGGCGTGTCAAGTTATGTGCATAAATTAAACGATCACCTGATTCATGTCACGCCACTGTATGTATTCCTACACCTGGATTGTTTATCAATCTGCGCGGATTCATACAGTTTGCACATCGGTTTTTCGATTCATACGTCAATGAACCGAAAAGAATACACAGTCAATCCTTAAATGATGTCATAAATCTCTCTACGAGTGGAGCCAGTTAGCTGGATAGAAGAATGAATTTGTATGATAAATACCCCATTCACATGCGCCTCTATACATATCCGTGTATATGTGCAAACGTTTGTAGAAATACTTACATGAATATACATGAGCAAATTTGCACTGTGTGTATATGTTGCAATGTGAACATTTATGTCAACGCAAGAGGATGATCTAATTAATATCTGTTCTTTTGTCAACACCAAACAAATTATCAACTTTTATGAGTATATACAGAGTTGAGCGGACGGTGTTTTCTTTTGGTTTCAAGGAGTCAAAAATTTAGGTACAAATTGAAACAAACACATGTTGCTTCACGCGAAAATGTTCGGTGAAATAACTCTCTTCTCGTTAAACTTTGGAAAACAACCTGTTTTGTGGTGAAGCCGTGAACAGACAGACGAATATGTGTGCCTTACACAATTTACATACTTTATTTACACACCTAAGTTGATTTTAATGCGAACACATATAAACACATAGTCAGTTTACATATACGCACGTGTGTATAGTTACACGTGTGTAAAATGACTTACGTTAGTAAATGTTGTGCATGTGAACGGGGTATTACACCCGTGTCTTTTCATATAAAAATGTATCAACGCTTTCTGTTGTACTCGCTTACATTGTAATAGTGCCAGTTAGCCACTGACATGGTCGACAATGATTTAACAGAACGTTCTTGACGCATCTAATTCACCCAAGTGCAGCACTAGGGGTTTTGTAATTTTCTTCTATGATATAAAGTGAAAATTCGCATATCTCCTTTAAAATAAAACGTAGACTCAAGAATTAAAAGTAGTGTTATAGCTACAAGATTGTGTCAAATCAAAGGTCACATTACACAGGTCATGTTTCTGCATATATTATTCTGCACGCGTTTTACAGAAGTTGCCCCAGCACAGTATTAGTTTCCTGCGTGACATGTTCACGTGGCATATTTTCACAGTCCTCGGTGTAGTCTTAATGTCTCCGTCATCAGTTTTCATATTGGTTTTACATAATGTTTATTTTCACGTTGTACTTTAATCAGTTTAGAATAATCAATATTACCTGTATTTTCTGTACAATTGATCGATCAACAGAGAAGCAAAAGACACCTTTATCATACTGACATCAAATTATTCATTAAATGCCGGACTGCATGTTTCCGATTCACGTTTCTGGTTCTTAAACCCAAACATGAATCAATAACGCCCTTCCTCGCTATCCGTCGCCATCAGCAGATATATGGTCTCTGCCATCAGCTGGTATACAGAAGACCTCACTGTTTGACCTTCACGTTGTCATGGCGGTGCACGTTTGGCAATGCAAATCCTGATTAACATAACATGCATACGAAGTGATCTTTTGATGTCAGGACATATCCAACGAGAATAATTTTAATCACTATTATTAGTGGTCAATATCGCTGATACAAATGCCATTGATTCTAATTCCAACATTACATTCTCAATATTGAATATGACGTATACTTGGTGTGGTAGACATTCAGCACTGGCACTTTTTATTTTGATTTCCACATGTAACACAAAATCAGTGCAAATCTATTTGATCTGATTTCATAACTCTGAATTAAATCCAATATATTACACGCCAACGCAAGAGAACAAACAGCCTCGATTAACCAACAAAACAGAATCGATTGGCAAAGATGGCAATGTTATATGAATGGATTCAATGTAAATCAGTGATGACACCAGGTTTTGGCGAAGGGGAAGCATGGCCCGCCCCGCTGGCAGCACCAGCCACTCACACAGTGTGCAGAAACAGAAATGCGTTTGTTGTCCTGCATTGCGATAAAACATTGTTCAGAAGACGTTTGTCAAATTGTTTTCTGCCAATCTTGGCCTAACAATGTTACAAAGGTGAGATAGTCTGTATTCTGTCTATCATATGCCTATGTTAAGCCTACCGTGAGACGTGAACATTTCGCTCACGTGTCTGATGCGAGATTGCCACATGCTTGACGTTTTCTCTTTCAAAGGCAAATGATGACAATATTCATGTTAAAAGGCAGTGCATTGCATCCAAGGTTGACAGGTATGTGTTGCGTGCATGTCCGCCCCAAATTTGACGCATCAGTGACAAAAATGATGTCCGTAGTCATTCCCTATTGTCGCTTGTACCATAGGTTCCCGTGTTTGTTTCGGTGAACAATTTACTTGCCTTTGCAGTCGTCTAAGGCGCCGAAAGTCTCTGTGCAGAGTTGCGTCCCTTGGGCATGCAAGAAACGTATGATTGTGGGTTCGAATCCCGGTTCGCCCCGATTATGTTTCTAGGTTTGTCAGCATCATACCCGTACCTGTGCCTGTTTCACCGAAGTGGTAAACGTGTGAGACCTGCATCACTTCTGGCTGTCCTCTGACATCAAGCTGACACGCCGTGAGATGCCGTGAACTGTCATACTGTTAAAAGCGGCGACAAACCCAACTCACTCACTCACTCACTATTGCATTTCAGGGCGCGTATAACGCCATTTGACGTACACCATGGCCATGACTAGATGGATAGAACATGGCGGGACGCACATACAGAAGGAGTTTAACAGAGTTTAAATTGTAACAGGCGACTTATTTTTTTATTTACTGTAAAAGCGACGTTTCGGTATAGACCCTTATATCTAGGTCAAGCAAGCCCGATCTGTATCGAAACGATCGATCGAATCGCCTTTACAGTAAATAAAAGAGTTGTTATCCATAAAGTATCTCTACCTTGTCATCCATCAGCTTCAAAGTCATGCCAGTCAAACAACTCAGACCTGAACTCATTCAGCAAATAATAAGTGCAGCCCTATTTTACACAAGATATCCATGTATGTTTGTGCATAGTAACATATCCACGGAATAGTAGTCAGTATTTATTACAAGAAAGTTGGGTACTTTTGCCAGTTACTAAACGAGCCCAAAATGTAACATACGTGTATAAATAGTGACCTTTCGTCCTAGTTCCCCACAGAACATACATTTCGGTATACTGACCTTTACGCAGAGAAGTTTTCTTAAAATTTTGAGATGTACACTTTTAATTATTTTAATATGATTATAAGTATGGGTATAGCCCTACACCTGACACCCATCAGTAAGTATGGGTATAGCCCTACACCTGACACCCATCAGTAAGTATGGGTATAGCCCTACACCTGACACCCATCAGTAAGTATGGGTATAGCCCTACACCTGACACCCATCAGTAAGTGTGAGTATAGCCCTACACCTGACACCCATCAGTAAGTGTTGGTATTGCCCTACACCTGACACCCATCAGTAAGTATGGGTATAGCCCTACACCTGACACCCATCAGTAAGTATGGGTATAGCCCTACACCTGACACCCATCAGTACGTGTTGGTATTGCCCTAAACCTGACACCCATCAGTAAGTATGGGTATAGCCCTACACCTGACACCCATCAGTAAGTATGGGTATAGCCCTACACCTGACACCCATCAGTAAGTATGGGTATAGCCCTACACCTGACACCCATCAGTAAGTGTGAGTATAGCCCTACACCTGACACCCATCAGTAAGTGTTGGTATTGCCCTACACCTGACACCCATCAGTAAGTATGGGTATAGCCCTACACCTGACACCCATCAGTAAGTATGGGTATAGCCCTACACCTGACACCCATCAGTACGTGTTGGTATTGCCCTAAACCTGACACCCATCAGTAAGTATGGGTATAGCCCTACACCTGACACCCATCAGTAATTGTGAGTATAGCCCTACACCTGACACCCATCAGTAAGTATGGGTATAGCCCTACACCTGACACCCATCAGTAAGTATGGGTATAGCCCTACACCTGACACCCATCAGTAAGTGTTGGTATTGCCCTACACCTGACACCCATCAGTAAGTGTGAGTATAGCTCTACACCTGACACCCATCAGTACGTGTGAGTATAGCCCTACACCTGACACCCATCAGTACGTGTGAGTATAGCCCTACACCTGACACCCATCAGTAAGTGTGAGTATAGCCCTACACCTGACATCCATCAGTAAGTATGGGTATAGCCCTACACCTGACACCCATCAGTAAGTGTGGGTATTGCCATAGCATCACTGCCTTTTTTGCAATACAAAGTACATCGCCTTATTCGCATGATCTACATTATGTTTCAGAGAAATACTTTTTTTCTACACTTATGAAATTCAGTTATTCAGGCTATTTATTGTAAAGATACGGTCCATTGTGGAATATTACACAATTCTGATGGACGAGTACATCGTACACATGTGAACTGTTTCCCAACACATCTAATTAGACAAATTCATCGATAATTCGCAGAATTTTTGTTGACACCTTTATGTTCATGAATAGGGTAAATGTTGCCTTGTCAACAGATAAAAGGCACATTACCACTCTCGGAGATAACATTAGCTACAAAGAAAAAGATCATGACTTCGGACGTATTGTTAACATAAATATTGATGATGTTATCAGCACCGCAACACCACATGCTTAATGATGTGGAGATTACAGATGGCCTTGATGATCGATGGTTTAGAGAATGATATATTGAGTCTACAATCTCTCTCTACAGCAGTGGCTGCAGCCAGTGACTCGTCCTCTATAATATCTTCCTCATCGTCATATTCATTCAATTGCGAAAATAATCAAAGAAATCTTCTGTGGATGGTAATGTTTCAGTCCTCATCAGTTCATTCGATTTTAATAATTTCCAGAAGAACTGAGAATCATTATTTGCCAAATTATCGAACTTTTTGTATGATATATTTATGTGCATTCCGGCATGTTTTGATTGTGTAATAAATTCATTTTGTTTTGGATCGAAGAACGCTTTCTAAATTCAGTGCGTGACTGACGATATTTACCACGTGCAAACTTACATTCCTTTCCAAACCAAAGGCAATTTGCATGCGTTTTGGTTTCCCTGGGCTCGGAGGTCGTGCAGGGTCAAGGCCGAATGTTCTTGTGGCTGTATCAATAAATAGTGTGTTCATTTCACTCATCTGAATATTTACCTCCTCTTTGGATGCACCGGATGTTGTAAGTGATGCAATTGTATCTGTCATGTCCTTTATAGCAGCTGTATCTAAGCTGTTCTTGGTGTCTTTAACGACAGTCCCACTTTCTATGTCTATGTCTGTATCTAAGCTGTTCTTGGTGACTATAACGACAGTCCCACTTTCTATGTCTTGTTTCTGTTACCGTACTACCTTTATTACACGTATCTGTAACAGAACAAATCAAATGTAAACAACGTGGATGATGGACATCAGGGTTAACTGGGTATTCGGGATCAGTTGAAGCAACTCACAAAACGCGTCGGAGACAAGTAGGTGGTGCACACCATGACGATGAAACTGACTACGCTCTCGTGGAGAAACGTGTTGCTCATTGATAGAAGTTGATTACAAATGTATAAAACATGTCCATAACTAGGTAAGCATGGCGAAATCATACTTTGTCAGGTCTGAGAATTGGCTGATAATGTCATAAATTACATGGAGAAAGAACGGGATACAATGAGGATTTGGTTTGGTTTTTTGTTTTACATCGCACTCAGCAATCTGTAAATAATCAAGTCTGGACCAGACAATCCACTGATTTACATCATGAACATCGATCCACGCAGTTGGGATACGATGACCTGCATTCAAAAAAGGCAGCAAGCCTGGATTAAATAAGGATTGAAGGAGTCAAGTATCACTATGTTAATTTCGCAATCTTCACAATCATTTGATGAATGACATTACACTTTTCATTATCACGTTTTATGATTCGCCGTGCGGGTGGTACACGTCGTGTTTACAGGGAACGTTATGCCCGAACTGCATACAGGAAGTGGACAGATTTGGCCTGGGTAGTGTGATGATGTGGGCGGCCATCTCCTAACACTGGTGGAACAGATATGGTGTGAGTTCAAGGGAATTCAACGGCACAACGTTACACGGATGGGGAATCCCAACAACCAGGTCCTGACATGGATGCAGTGGATCAACGAGTGTGAGCATGTCAGCAACAACCACAGAACTTCCGACAGTCGGCACAAGCGCTACAGGCAGAATGGGTGAACCTTCCCTAGGCCACAATTCGGGATCTGACTGCTTTAATAGGACGACGATGCCAGTCAGCTTTGGACTCTAATGGCCATACAAGATATTGATCTACTGTTCCCTGCAAGCCATATGGAACCTGGGTCAATGAGAATGATGTATGCAAATTTTGAAATATCGATTACCAACAGTTGATAATTAATACATGTAAAATTTACATCTAAAATCAATTTTGCGTTTCATTTTTGCAGAGTAAATCTATGATCCGATATCTTTCAATAACCATCATATAGCCAATTCCCTTCCACTGATTTACCCACCTGAACTAGAAATAAAGGAGACCAGTGAGACCGCCTGGTCTGTTTCATATTTAGATCATGCATAAAGATTCAGTAACAAAACACACTCCACAAGATTGTATGGCCTGAGTGATGCTTCAACTCTCCCACAGTCAACTTGCTCTTTATGTCGAGCAATATTCCAGTAGTTCCAGTGTTAGGTGCCTACATTGCATAACTTCTGAGGTACAATCGAGCATGCTCTTATTACCAAATATATCAAGGTTGCTTTGTCTTGGGCCTATGTGCAATGTTAATAAGTATACGGAAACACACTGAAATCCTTAACTCGACATGAATGGCGAGAAAACGATATTGGCATTACACCGCGACACACATCGAATATGATTGGATTCCGTACGACTACATTGTTGTGTTTCATTATCTCATGCCTAAATACCCAGTACAACTTTATTTCATTTCTATGGTCATTTTGCAAAATAATACAAAAATGCTAATGTGCGTTTTCAAATATACAAACTGTCAATCCCTGATAAATATTCAGATTTCTCTCTGTGTCAATCACTCCCTATCCCAGGTGACAAACTTCCAACAATGGGAAGTGTCCATGAATATTTCCAATGATTATTGAAAAGTGTTTGTCGTTTATAGTTATACATCTCTGAGACCCTGGTGCCCCCAACCCCGTAATGGACCATACATCAATAAGTACAGTCTGTATACTGGAACATAGTTGACAATAAAGTCTAATTACTGATAAACATTAATAAAAATATCCCTCTGTAACCAAGAGTTTGGGCGAGCGAGTGTGTGAGTATGGTGTTTACATATTTAAGTAATATCAAGGAATATCACTCGGGGGATACCTCTTTAAGTGATATCAAGGAATATCACGCGGGGGATACCTCTTTAAGTAACATCAAAGAATATCACGCGGGGGATACCTCTTAAAATTATATCAAGGAATATCACGCGGGGGATACCTCTTTAAGTGATATCAAGGAATATCACGCGGGGGATACCTCCTAAAATTTGTCAAGGAATATCACGCGGGGGATACCTCTTTAAGTGATATCAAGGAATATCACGCGGGGGATACCTCTTTAAGTGATAATATCCAGCTAGATCACACAGGATAGTACATCTAGATAAAGTGTTTTTGAGATGTGTGTGGTGTGTGTGTGAGAAATATATGAAGTGAATGTGTGTGATGTGTGTGAGATGCCTGTGATGCGTGTGTGAGGTGTGTGTGGCGAGATGTGTTTGAGGCGTGTGTGAGGCGTGTGAGATGCTGGTGTGGCGTTTGTGAGGTGTGTGTGGCGAGATGTGTTTGAGGCGTGTGTGAGGTGTGTGTGAGGCGTGTGTGAGGTGTGTGTGGCGAGATGTGTTTGAGGCGTGTGTGAGGCGTGTGAGATGCTGGTGTGGCGTTTGTGAGGTGTGTGTGGCGAGATGTGTTTGAGGCGTGTGTGAGGTGTGTGTGAGGCGTGTGTGAGGTGTGTGTGGCGAGATGTGTTTGAGGCGTGTGTGAGGCGTGTGAGATGCTTGTGAGGCGTGTGTGATGCGTGTGTGAGGTGTGTGTGTGATGCGTGTGTGAGGTGTGTGTGGCGAGATGTGTTTTAGGCTTGTGTGAGGTGTGTGTGATGCGTGTGTGAGGTGTGTGTGGCGAGATGTGTTTGAGGCGTGTGTGAACCGTGTGAGATACTGGTGAGGCGTGTGTGAGGTGTGTGTGGCGAGATGTGTCTGAGGCGTGTGTGAGGCGTGTGAGATGCTGGTGAGGCGTTTGTGAGGTGTGTGTGGCGAGATGTGTTTGAGGCGTGTGTGAGGTGTGTGTGAGGCGTTTGTGAGATGTGTGTGGCGAGATGTTTTTGAGGCGTGTGTGAGCTGTGTGAGATGCTTGTGAGGCGTGTGTGAGGTGTATGTCATGCGTGTGTGAGGTGTGTGTGATGCATGTGTGAGGTGTGTGTGGCGAGATGTGTTTGAGGCGTGTGTGAGGTGTGTGTGATGCGTGTGTGAGGTGTGTGTGGCGAGATGTGTTTGAGGCGTCTGTGAGGCGTGTGAGATAATGATGAGGCGTTTGTGGGGTGTGTGTGAGGCGTGTGTGAGGTGTGTGTGACGAGATGTGTTTAAGGCGTGTGTGAGGTGTGTGAGATGCTGGTGAGGCGTGTGTGAGGTGTGTGTGATGCGTGTGTGAGGTGTGTGTGACGAGATGTGTTGTAGGCGTGTGTGAGCTGTGTGAGATGCTGGTGAGGCGTGTGTGAGGTGTGTGTGATGCGTGTGTGAGGTGTGTGTGGCAAAATGTGTTTGAGGCGTGTGTGAAGCTGTGTGAGATGCTGGTGAGGCGTTTGTGAGGTATGTGTGATGCGTGTGTGAGGTGTGTGTGATGCGTGTGTAAGATGTGTGTGGCGAGATGTGTTTTAGGCGCGAGTGAGGTGTGTGAGATGCTGGTGAGGCGTTTGTGAGGTGTGTGTGGCGAGATGTGTGTGTGATGTGTGTGTGTGAGGCGTGTGTGAGGTGTGTGTGGCGAGATGTGTGTGAGGCGTGTGAGATGCTGGTGAAGCGTTTGTGATGCGTGTGTGAGGTGTGTGTGAGGCGTGTGTGATGTGTGTGGCGAGATGTGTTTGAGGCGTGTGTGAGGCGTGTGAGATGCTGGTGAGGCGTTTGTGAGGTGTGTGTGGCGAGATGTGTGTGTGATGTGTGTGTGTGAGGCGTGTGTGAGGTGTGTGTGGCGAGATGTATGTGTGAGGCGTGTGAGATGCTGGTGAGGCGTTTGTGATGCGTGTGTGAGGTGTGTGTGAGGCGTGTGTGATGTGTGTGGCGAGATGTGTTTGAGGCGTGTGTGAGGCGTGTGAGATGCTGGTGAGGCGTTTTTGAGGTGTGTGTGGCGTGTGTGAGGTGTGTGTGGCGTGTGTGAGGCGTGTGTGGCGAGATGTGTGTGAGGCGTGTGTGAAATGTATGTGATGTATGTGTGAGGTGTGTGTGAGATGCCATTGAGGCGTGTGTGAGGTGTGTGTGGCGAGATGTGTGTGAGGCGTGTGTGAGGCGTGTGAGATGCTGGTGAGGCGTTTTTGAGGTGTGTGTGAGGCGTGTGTATAGTGTGTGTGGCGAGATGTGTGTGAGATGTGTGTGATGCGTGTGTGAAATGTATGTGATGTATGTGTGAGGCGTGTGTGAGATGCCAGTGAGGCGTGTGTGAGATGTGTGAGGTGTGTGTGAGAGGTGTGTGTGTGAGGCGTGTTGGAGATGCCAGTGAGGCGTGTGTGATGCATGTGATGTATGTGTGTGATGTTTATGAGAGATGTGTGTGGGGTGCGTGAGATGTGTGATGTGTGTGTGAGATGCCAGTGAGGTCTGAGAGATGTGTGAGGTGTGTGAGAGATGTGTGAGGCGTGTGTCAGATGCCAGTGAGGTGTGTGAGGTGTCTGTGTGTTGTGTGTGAGATATGCGAGAAATGTGTGTGAGATGCCTGTGGGTTGTGTGCGGGGTGTGTGTGTGTGTGAGGCGTGTCAGATGCCAGTGAGGTGTGTGTTTGGTGTCTGTGATGTGTGAGGTGTATGTGAGGTGTGTGTGAAATGCGTGTTAGAGATGTGTGTGATGCGTGTGTGAAGTGTGTGTGATGTATGTGTGAGGTGTGTGTGATGTATGTGTGAGGTGTGTGTGAGATGCCAGTGAGGTGTGTGTGATGTATGTGTGAGGTGTGTGCGAGATGCCAGTGAGGTGTTTGTGATGTATGTGTGAGGTGTGTGTGAGATGCCAGTGAGATGTGTGAGGTGTGTGTGATGTAAGTGTGAGGTGTGTGTGAGATGCCAGTGAGATGTGTGAGGTGTGTGTGATGTAAGTGTGAGGGGTGTATGAGATGCCAGTGAGATGTGTGAGGTGTGTGTGATGTATGTGTGAGGTGTGTGTGAGATGCCAGTGAGATGTGTGAGGTGTGTGTGTTGTAAGTGTGAGGTGTGTGTGAGATACCAGTGAGATGTGTGAGGTGTGTGTGATGTATGTGTGAGGTGAGTGTGAGATGCCAGTGAGATGTGTGAGGTGTGTGTGATGTATGTGTGAGGTGTGTGTGAGACGCCAGTGAGATTTGTGAGGTGTGTGTGATGTATGTGTGAGGTGTGTATGAGATGCCAGTGAGATGTGAGGTGTGTGTGATGTATGTGTGAGGTGTGTGTGAGATGCCAGTGAGATATGTGAGGTGTGTGTGATGTATGTGTGAGATGCCAGTGAGATATGTGAGGTGTGTGTGATGTATGTGTGAGGTGTGTGTGAGATGCCAGTGAGGTGTGTGTGATGTATGTGTGAGGTGTGTGTGAGATGCCAGTGAGATATGTGAGGTGTGTGTGATGTATGTGTGAGGTGTGTGTGAGATGCCAGTGAGATGTGTGAAGTGTGTGTGATGTATGTGTGAGGGGTGTGTGAGATGCCAGTGAGATGTGTGAGGTGTGTGTGATGTATGTGTGAGGTGTGTGTGATATATGTGTGAGATGCCAGTGAGATGTGTGAGGTGTGTGTGATGTATGTGTGAGGTGCGTGTCAGATGCCAGTGAGGTGTGTGAGGTGTCTGTGTGTTGTGTGTGAGATATGCGAGAAATTTGTGTTAGATGCCTGTGGGTTGTGTGCGGGGTGTGTGTGTGGCGTGTCAGATGCCAGTGAGGTGTGTGAGATGCCTGTGGGTTGTGTGCGGGGTGTGCGTGAGGCGTGTCAGATGCCAGTGAGATGTGTGTTTGGTGTCTGTGATGTGTGAGGTGTGTGTGAGGCGTGTGTGAGATGTGTGTTAGAGATGTGTGTGATGCGTGTGTGAGATGTGTGTGATGTATGTGTGAGGTGTGTGTGATGTATGTGTGAGGTGTGTGTGAGATGCCAGTGAGATGTGTGAGGTGTATGTGTGAGGTGTGTGTGAGACGCCAGTGAGATTTGTGAGGTGTGTGTGATGTATGTGTGAGGTGTGTGTGAGATGCCAGTGAGATGTGTGAGGTGTGTGTGATGTAAGTGTGAGATGTGTGTGAGGTGCCAGTTAGATGTGTGAGGTGTGTGTGATGTATGTGTGAGGTGTGTGTGAGACGCCAGTGAGATTTGTGAGGTGTGTGTGATGTATGTGTGAGGTGTGTGTGAGATGCCAGTGAGATGTGTGAGGTGTGTGTGATGTAAGTGTGAGATGTGTGTGAGGTGCCAGTTAGATGTGTGAGGTGTGTGTGATGTATGTGTGAGGTGTGTGTGAGATGCCAGTGAGATGTGTGAGGTGTGTGTGATGTATGTGTGAGGTGTGTGTGAGATGCCAGTGAGATATGTGAGGTGTGTGTGATGTATGTGTGAGGTGTGTGTGAGATGCCAGTGAGATGTGTGAGGTGTGTGTGATGTATGTGTGAGGTGCCAGTGAGATGTGTGAGGTGTGTGTGATGTGTGTGTGAGTTGTGTGTGAGATGCCAGTGAGGTGTGTGTGATGTATGTGTGAGATGCCAGTGAGATGTGTGAGGTGTGTGTGATGTATGTGTGAGGTGTGTGCGAGATGCCAGTGAGGTGTGTGTGATGTATGTGTGAGGTGTGTGTGAGATGCCAGTGAGATGTGTGAGGTGTGTGTGAGATATCTGAGAGATGTGTGTGAGATGCCGGTGGGTTGTGTGTGAGTTGTGTGTGATGTATGTGTGAGGGGTGTGTGAGATGCCAGTGAGATGTGTGAGGTGTGTGTGAGATATCTGAGAGATGTGTGTGAGATGCCGGTGGGTTGTGTGTGAGGTGTGTGTGATGTATGTGTGAGGTGTGTGTGAGATATCTGAGAGATGTGTGTGAGATGCCGGTGGGTTGTGTGTGAGGTGTGTGTGAGGTGTGTGTGAGGTGTGTGAAGTCTCTTTTATTCCGTGAATTTACAGCTGTCCTCCATGCAACTATTACAGGTGCTGAGAGAACCAGTAAGCCGGCATGGATTGTGAGGCGATACAGAAGGCGAGTTCGAACCTGACCCGCACCATGGGTATCCAGCCTACCATCCAGATGTGGCAGGCACTGCTGGCCATCCTCGGGACCGGCTTCTTCGCGGCGCTCATGGCGAGTCTGTTCGGCCTGATTAGGAAGCACATCTACAACGACGTGGTAAGACTTGGGCTCCACTGGTTAGTCACATTTACTTAGCACGGGGGGCACGGAGTCTTGCCTTTAGAGGGGCACAGATGGCCCAGTCGTCGAAGGCGCCGCGAATCGATGTGCAGAGTTGCGTCCCTTGGGCACCCTAGAAACCTATGATTATGGGTTCGAATCCCGGTTGGCTCCGATTATGTTTCTAGGTTTTTCAGCATCATACCCGTGCTCTTGGGTTTCACCGAAGTGGTAAACGTTTGAGACCTGCATCACTTCTGGCTGTCCTCCCACATCAAGCTGACACGCCGTGAGATGTCGTCAACTGTAATACTGTTAAAAGCGGCGTTAAACCCAACTCACTCACTCACTCACTCAGTCACTTAGCAGAAACAGGGCGGCCAGGAAGCCTTGTGGTTAAAACGTTCGCTCGTCACGCCGAAGAACCTGGTTCGATTGCCGACATTGGTACATTGTGTGAAGCTCATTCCTGGTGTCCCCCGCCGTGATATTGCTGGGACATTGCTACAAGCGGCGTAAAGCCATACTCACTGACTCACTTAGCAGAACCTGTAGGTATTCCGCTTGAGAGTGGCACCCTTTGTTTGTGGTGAGAGGTGACGTAAAACATCGGATGGTAAGGCTCCTGTCTCTTTGATTCCAGGGTCATCGTACACCGTCGGCGTGTATTGTTCCTGACAATATCTTGACTTGATTATTTAAAGGCCGCCGCCATATAGCTAGAATATTACTAAGTGGATCGTTAAACTACAAACAAAAGGACAAAAGAGTAGAGTATCAGACGTGTCACGTGTTTTGTTGTCGAGGATGTAGGGAAGCCTCCGGTTCCGGTAGGGCGGTGCTCGGTACAGATACTCGTCTGGTCCGGTAACGATTAGAAAGATAGTCCCACGTGTCCTGGAAATAATGGGTCGTGTTCAGGATGATGGGCCATGCGCGCACATCCCGTGAGTCTGACACGTGAAGATTCCGGGACAGAATAGGTCTTCAGCAACCCATGCTTGCCGTAAAAGGTGACTATGCTTGTCGTAAAAGGCGACTAACGGGATCGCTGGCTTGGTTGATGCATGTCATCGTATCCCAATTGCGTGGATCGATGCTCATGATATCAATCACTGGGTTGTCTGGTCCAGACTCGATTTTTTACAGACCGCAGTCATATAGCTGGAACATTGCTGAGTGCGGCGTTAAACAACAAACTAACCACCGACCAACCTGTGGGTCTGTGTACGGAGCAGCGACCTGCCTATTCAACAGCTATATACACACGAGTACAACGCTTCTGGACATGACCTCATACTACAGTGTGCTGACGGCAGACATGGAGTCTCGAGCGTCGGATACCTCTGTAGTCTGTGATGGGATCCGGTACACTGAGTTACCAAGGTGACGGTGCGTGTGTCGAGCGTCGAATACCTATATATCATGTGATGGGAGTCGGGACACCGAGTTACCAAGGTGACGGTGCGTGTGTCGGATACCTATATATCATGTGATGGGAGTCGGGACACCAAGTTACCAAGGTGACGGAGCGTGTGTCGGATACCTATATATCATGTGATGGTACTCGGGACACTAAGTTACCAAGGTGACGGTGTGTTTGTCGGATACCTATATATCATGTGATGGTACTCGGGACACTGCGTTACCAAGATGATGGTGCGTGTGTCGGATACCTATATATCATATGATGGTACTCGGGGCATGAGCCAGCATACGTAATGGTTCTGTTGAAGCTGAAGCACAAAATACTAAAACGGTGTCCCACTAATTATATGCTCACCGTCAAAAGAAACGCGAACCATAGAAACATATATAGTTTGTTAAGAAGATATGGTTCTAATGTGTACCTATTAATGACAAAAACTCAGCCGAGTGTTACAAAGTTGGTTTTATTCTTATCACGATATGCTGCACTTGATCTCCCAACTTTACATGCTAATCCTGCACGAGACAAATGGTGCATCTCGAGTCATGGATCTATGACGTCAAATGCAATGCGTTCGTGAGCGTCGATTCACACAACATCTAATATCTCAGAGGAGAGATAACTTCGTCTCGGCACCGTTCACCTGTCAAATTGACATCGATGACCAACGGATTAATCTTGTGATGGGCGGTGATACCGGCCCGCACCATTACGCTTCCACTACCGCGAACAGAACCTTGAACAGCGCAGGCGACAGTGTAACGTTCACCACGTTGACAAACACGGCGACGGCCATCACTGCTGTCAAGATGAAACCTGGACTCACCTACAGTCCTACAACCTTTCAGATGATGTCATGACTCTGCCAGCCGTGCAGTCTACAAAGTTGCTTTTCACAGTTTAAACACCTCAGCACTTACCCAGTGTTTTAATTAGCTCGGTCCCAATGTGTGACGAATTTCTTACTCATGGAATTTTATGCATGCAGTGACCAGGATGCACGGGAAATTCACGGGTCACCATGGGCTACCATGACGACGTGCATCTGGCTACCATGTTTGACTCGATAGCAATGTTGTATTAAGGGTTTTTATGGGCACATGAATTTTGTCCAGCTGGAATATATAGCACGGGGTCCGGTCACCGATCCTCTTTCATGAAAAGGTTTTATGTACAATTAGTTGTGTACATGCCGTATAATGTACGTGGACAAGTAAGCTGTTTAGTTCTCAACAAACACATTAACCAACACAATACCTGTTTGGATAAACATCAATTAAAATACCAAAAAAAAGAAACTCACACAAAAAAATCCCACACAAAACAACTGAATTTATACACTTTCTGGAACTGCCTATACTTAGCGGTTTTGATTTTGATTCAAGTGGGACAAAACGAGACAGACCGAGACAGAACGAGACACAGTCGCTTGCTATGGGCTATGGGCTTAATTGCATTTGTGAAGTAAACGTACTTTGTTTTGCGTTATGATCAATATGGGTCATTAAGACACAGTACACGTCCGCGAAGTGCAGTTACTCGGCCACCATGTCCACATCACACAAAAAAATACATTTTTCACAATTATTTTCATGTTGACAATATCAGTTTGGTTTCCATGGTAATCACTCCATCAGCTGACTGAAATATCACAAAATGAGCAGAATATTGAGAGGTTGATTTCTTTTATTGGCTTCATAGAAATAGGAAAGTGTGTGTGACACAGGGTGAGACCCGTGAAGATCCGGGGTGGAACAGGTCTTCAGCAACCCACACTTGCCGTAAAAGACGACTATGCTTGCGTAAACGGCGACTCACGGGATCGAGTGGTCAGGCTCGCTGACTTGGTTGATGTATGTCATCGTATCCCAAATGCGTGGATCGATGTTGATGATGTCAATCACTGGATTATCTGGCCCAGACTAGATTATTTACAGACCTCCGTCGGATACCTGTACTGTTGCTGAGTGCGGCGTTAAACAACAAACAACACACAGGTGTAACAACACAACTAACTACTGCTAACTATTGACCTACTGCAATGTTGATGTTCCCTGGACTGGTAATATAACTTGAAGTATGGAGGAACCAATCAATATACATGCTGATCCATTGTTGGAGTGGTCATCGACGCCTGCTTCACCCTCGCGTATTCAGTGAACATCGGCTACGCAACTAGGATACATTAAGTACACCGACACTCGGTAATCCCGTGTGAGAGAGTGGGGCTCGTCAGACAACAGTTGCCCTTGGAAGAACTAAGTGCCAGTGACTCGTCAATTGATACTTACAACCTCGTCGGCATATTGTTTTTATTATTGATCTCTCTTTTATTGACAAGAAAACTCTTTAGCTAAGATGTGTGTTTGGCTGTGATTTATTGTTCCGACCGTCAGTGTCTTGTGATCCAAACTGCGCTATTCATTAACGTGAGAAAGCGCAGCTGTCTGCTGATTTATTACTGTTAAATATAATATTCTGTTGACATGACGAACAAAGTAGGGGGATATGATCTACAAGTGAGCGACCACAGCTGGCGACCCCGTAATCCCCTGTGAACATGACGTCATCACCTGCTGGCGACCCCGTTATCCCCTGTGTAGATGACGTCATCACCTGCTGGTGACTCCATTGTACCAGTATATATGACGTCATCACCTGCTGGCGACCCCGTTATCCCCTGTGTAGATGACGTCATCACCTGCTGGTGACTCCATTGTACCAGTATATATGACGTCATCACCTGCTGGCGACCCCGTTATCCCCTGTGTAGATGACGTCATCACCTGCTGGTGACTCCATTGTACCAGTATACATGACGTCATCACCTGCTGGCGACCCTGTCAGCTGTGTAAACCCAAAATGATCATGTATCGCACAGTTTACATCACGCCGGGGCAGCGTAACTGCCGTGTCAAGGGATCTGTGAAATAAATATACCAGCGGAGAAAAATAGAACTGAAGATGCTTCCCCTGTTTGTCCAACATGTGTCCAACACTGTCATGAGACAGTGACGGGGACTTCATTATTTTATTATATACTTTCACGTACACCGAGTGAACATTCGTTTGCCTCGTTTTAGTATCATATATTTCATGAACCTTCAATTCTTAATTACGAAAATGCCCAACGCTGAAAACTGTAAGGGTGAAACTGTACACCGAAAGTCCGATGCGTTGCGATATTTGATCCACGATACGATACACGTGGAGCTATAATCGATACGCCACGATATGGAACGCAAATCTTACGTACAGTATTCCCTCGCTATTGTTCCCTTCAATATAGCGCTAACTCGGTTATAGAGCGCGGTGAAGCATCGCTCCCAAAAACTTTCTTACAATTTGAATAATCTCAAGTTTTTGAACTGACACGATGTTTTTCCGCATCTCAAAAAACATTATCAGCTGATCACTGCGAGCATGTAACACCGGAAATACCAGTCAAAAATCCCAACAGAAGTACGCCATTCGATACAATTATTATACTATCTGGTTATTAAAACGTGTTCATTGTATATCTGGACATGTGTTTGTAATATATTTTATCAATTTGATTCAATATTTCATTCATATTGTTTACATTAATGTCGGCGAAATCATGTGTGAACAGATGGGTAGATGGCACAACTCACTGGGGTTTACAACAAGAACGGTCAGATTCCTGCGATTGACGCCATGGAACGGCCCTTTAGGTGCCAAAGAATGGATTTATATTATAAAGACTTTACTTTGACTCATTAAAAGTCATATTTGTGGCAGTTTGACAATTATTTGCTACATAAAGTTTTCGCAAGAGCGCGGAAGACTAATCAAATAATTCCATTTGTATAAATATCCTGCAATAGCAATAACATGTTCTGTTTACCTTGATTACAAAACTGCTAAACACGGATCACATGGCTTTCACTGACATTTCAGAAGCTGATGACAAGCAAATACATTTCAGAAATGAATAAATTTACAAACGCACTAATTTGTATTTGAAGGATTGTTGTTGTTTAAAGCCGCACAATATTCCAGCTATATGACGGCGGTCTGTAAATAATCGAGGCTGGACCAGACAATACAATGATCGTATTTGAAGGATATTCAGCTGCTGTGACGTGTTACTGATCACACTCCTACTTACGCGTCATTATATTGTGTTAAAGTCAATTAATGTTGGATTTTGTGGTCTCATTTATTTCTGTCGCTTAGTCGAATGTCAAAAGTGACATAATGTCAGCGACATCACTGTACCGTCGTGATGATACAGATCGAAATTCGGCTTCAACGGATATTCTTGTAATACGTGCCCCATACTAAGAAACACTAGGAATCTCCGATATCAATTGTCTTGTCTTGTACACTGGCAATAACGTAGCGATATACAGTGTTATCTGTGATTATCCCGACATCCATTGTCTTGTCTTGTACACTGGCAATAACGTAGCGATATACAGCGTTATCCGTCTTTATCCCGACATCCATTGTCTTGTCTTGTACACTGGCAATAACGTAGCGATATACAGCGTTATCTGTGATTATCCCGACATCCATTGTCTTGTCTTGTACACTGGCGATAACGTAGCGATATACAGCGTTATCCGTGTTTATCCCGACATCCATTATCTAGTCTTTTACACTGGCGATAACGTAGCGATATACAGCGATATCTGTGATTATCCCGACATCCACTGTCTTGTCTTGTACACTGGCGATAACGTAGGGACATACAGCGTTATTCGTCTTTATCCCGACATCCATTGTCTTGTCTTGTACACTGGCGATAACGTAGCGATAAACAGCATTATCTGTCTTGATCCCGACATCCATTGTATTGTCTTGTACACTGGCGATAACGTAGCGATATTCAGCGTTTTTCGTGTTTATCCTGACATCCATTGTCTTGTCTTGTACACTATCGAAAATGTAGCGATATACAAAGTTATCCGTCTTTATCCTGACATCCATTGCCTTGTCTTGTACACTGGCGATAACATAGCGATATACAGCGTTTTCCGTGTTTATCCCGACATCCTTTGTCTTGTCTTGTACACTGGCGATAACATACGGATATACAGCATTATCCGTTTTTATTCCGACATCCATTGTCTTGTCTTGTAAACTGGCAATAATGCAGCGATATACAGCGTTATCCATCTTTATCCCGACATCCATTGTCTTGTCTTGTACACTGGCGATAACGTAGCGATATACAGCATTATCTGTGATTATACCGATATCCAGTGTCTTGTCTTGTAAACTGGCCATAACGTAGCGATATACAGAGTTATCCGTGTTTATCCTGACATCCATTGTCTTGTCTTGTACACTGGTGATAACATAGCGATATACAGCGTTATCCGTCTTTATCCCGACATTCATTTTCCTGTCTTGTACACTGGTAATAACATAGCGATATACAGCGTTTTCCGTGTTTATCACGACATCCATTGTCTTGTCCTGTACACTGGCGATAACGTAGGGACATACAGTGTTATTCGTCTTGATCCCGACATCATTGTCTTGTCTTGTACACTGGCAATAACGTAGCGATATACAGCATTAACCGTCTTATTCCGATATCCATTGTCTTGTCTTGTACACTGGCGATAAAGGAGTGATATACAGCATTATCCGTCTTTATCCTGACATCCATTGTCTTGTCTTGTACACTGGCTATAACGTAGTGATATACAGCTTTATCTGTGATTATCCCGACATCCATTATCTTGTCTTGTACACTGGCGATAACGTAGCAATATTCAGCGCTATCCGTCTTTATCTCGACATCCATTGTCTTGTCTTGTACACTGGCGATAGCGTAGCGACATACAGCGTTATCTGTGATTATCCCGACATCCATTGCCTTGTCTTGTACGCTAGCAATAACGTAGCGATTTACATTGTTATCTGTCTTCATCCCGACATCCAATGTCTTGTCTTGTCTTGTACACTGGCGATAACGTAGCGATATACAGCGTTATCTGTGATTATCTCGACACCCTTTGTCTTGTCTTGTACACTGGCGATAACATAGGGATATACAGCGTTATCTGTGAATATCCCGACATCCATTGTCTTGTCTTGTACACTGGCGATAACATAGGGACATACAGTGTTATCTGTGATTATCCCGACATCCATTGTCTTGTCTTGTACACTGGCGATAACATAGGGACATACAGCGTTATCTGTGATTATCCCGACATCCATTGTCTTGTCTTGTACACTGGCGATAACATAGGGACATACAGCGTTATCTGTGATTATCTCGACACCCATTGTCTTGTCTTGTACACTGGCGATAACATAGGGACATACAGCGTTATCTGTGATTATCCCGACATCCATTGTCTTGTCTTGTACACTGGCGATAACATAGCAATATACAGCGTTATCTGTCTTTATCCCGACATCCATTGTCTTGTCTCGTACACTGGCGATAACATAGCGATATTCAGCGTTTTTCGTGTTTATCCTGATATCCATTGTCTTGTCTTGTACACTTGCGAAAATGTAGCGATATACAAAGTTATCCGTCTTTATCCTGACATCCATTGTCTTGTCTTGTAAACTGGCAATAGCGTAGAAAGATACAACGTTATCCGTCTTGATGCCGACATCCATTGCCTTGTCTTGTACACTGGCGATAACGTAGCGATATACAGCGGTATCTGTCTTTATCCCGACATCTATTGTCTTGTCTTGTACACTGGCAATAGTGTAGCGATATGCAAAGTTATCCGTCTTTATCCCGATATCCATTGTCTTGTCTTGTACACTGGCGATAACATAGTGATATACAGCGTTTTCCTTGTTTATCCCGACATCCTTTGTCTTGTCTTGTTCACTGGCGAAAACATAGTGATATACAGCATTATCCGTCTTTATCCTGACAGTCCATTGTCTTGTCTTGTACACTGGCGATAACGTAGTGATATACAGCCTTATCCGTTTTTATTCCGACATACATTGTCTTGTCTTGTACACTGGCGATAACATAGCGATACACAGCTTTATCTGTGATTATCCCGACATCCAGTGTCTTGTCTTGTACACTGGCAATAATGTAGCGATATACAGCGTTTTCCATCTTTTCCCTGACATCCATTGCCTTGTCTTGTACACTGGCGATAACGTAGCGATATACAGCGTTATCCGTCTTTATCCTGACATCCATTGTCTTGTCTTGTACTCTGGCAATAACGTAGCAATATACAGCATTATCCGTCTTTATTCCGACATCAATTGTCTTGTCTTGTACACTGGCGATAACGTAGCGATATACAGCGTTATCCGTATTTATCCCGACATCCATTGTCTTGTCTTATACACTGGCGATAACATACCGATATACTGCGTTATCCCTCTTATTCGAACATCCATTGTCTTGTCTTGTACACTGGCGAAAAGGTAGCGATATACAGTGTTATCCGTCTTTATTCCGGCATCCATTGTCTTGTCTTGTACACTGGCAATAAGGTAGCGATAAACAGTGTTTTCCGTTGATCCCGACATCCATTGTCTTGTCTTGTCTTGTACACTGGCGAGAACGTAGCGATATACAGTGTTATCCGTGTTTATCCCGACATCCATTGTCTTGTCTTGTAAACTGGCGATAACGTAGCAAAATACAGCGTTATCCGTGTTGAACCCAACATCCATTGCCTTGTCTTGTACACTGGCGATAACGTAGCAATATACAGCGTTATCTGTGATTATCCCAACATCCATTGTCTTGTCTTGTACACTGGCGATAACGTAGCGATATACAGCATTTTCCGTGTTTATCCCGACATCCTTTGTCTTGTCTTGTAAACTGGCGATAACATAGCGATATACAGCGTTATCCATCTTTATCCCGACATCCATTGTCTTGTCTTGTACACTGGCGATGTCGTAGCGATATGCAGCGTTATCTGTGATTATCCCGACATCAATTATCTTGTCTTGTAAACTGGCGATAACGTAGCGATATATAGCGTTTTCCGTGTTTATCCCGACATCCATTGTCTTGTCTTGTAAACTGGCGATAACATAGCGATATACAGCGTTATCCATCTTTATCCCGACATCCATTGTCTTGTCTTTAACACTGGCGATAACGTAGCGATATACAGCGTTATCTGTGATTATCCCGACATCCATTGTCTTGTCTTGTACACTGGCGATAACGTAGCGATATACAGCGTTATCAGTGATTATCCCGATATCCATTGTCTTGTCTTGTACATTGGCGATAATATAGGGACATACAGCGTTATTCGTCTTTATCCCGACATCCATTGTCTTGTCTTTTACACTGGCGATAACGTATCGATATACTGCAATATCCATCTTTATCCCAATATCGATTGTCTTGTCTTGTACACTGGCGATAATGTAGCGATATACATTATTATCCGTCTTTATCCCGATATCCATTGTATTGTCTTGTACATTGACAATAACCTTGTGATATAGAGTGTTATCCGTCTTTATCCCGACATCCATTGTCTTGTCTTGCACACTGGCGATAACATAGCGATATACAGCGTTATTCGTCATTATCCCGACATCCATTGTCTTGTATTTTACATTGGCGATAACGTAGTGATATACAGCGTTATCCGTCTTTATCCCAATATCCATTGTCTTGTCTCGTACACTGGCGATAACGTAGGTATATACAGCGTTATCTGTGATTATCGCGACATTCATTATCTTGTCTTGTAAATTGGCGATAACGTAGAGATATACAGCGTTATCCGTGTTTATCCCGACATCCATTGTCTAGTCTTGTAAAGTGGCGATAGCGTAGCGATATACAGCGTTATCTGTGAATATCCCGACATCCATTGTCTTGTCTTGTATACTGGCAATAACGTAGCGATATGCAGATTTATCCGTCTTTATCCTGACCACCATTATTTTGTCTTGTACACTGGCGATAATGTAGCGATAAACATTATTATCCGTCTTTATCCCGACATCCATTGTCTTGTCTTGTACATTGACAATAACGTAGTGATATACAGTGTTATCCGTGTTTATCCCGATATCCATTGTCTTGTCTTGTACACTGGCGATAACGTAGGGACATACAGCGTTATCTTTGCTTATCCCGACATCCATTGTCTTGTCTTGTACACTGGCAATAACGTAGCGATATACAGCGTTATCTGTGATTATCCCGACATCCATTGTCTGGTCTTGTACACTGGCAATAACGTAGCGATATGCAGAGTTATCCGTCTTTATCCCGACATCCATTGTCTTGTCTTGTACACTGGCGATAATATAGTGATATGCAGAGTTATTTGTCTTTATCCCGACATCCATTGTCTTGTCTTGTACACTGGCGATAATGTAGTGATATACAGTATTATCCGTCTTCATCCTGACATCCATTGTCTTGTCTTGTACAATAGCGATAACGTAGCGATATACAGCGTTATCCGTCTTTATCCCGACATCCATTGTCTTATCTTGTACACTGGCAATAACGTAGTGATATACAGCGTTATCCATCTTTATCCCGACATCCATTGTCTTGTCTTGTACACTGGCGATTACGTAGCGATATACAGCGTTATCTGTGATTATCCCGACATCCATTGTCTTGTCTGGTAAACTGGCAATAACGTAGCGATATACAGCGTTATCCGTCTTAATCCCGAAATCCATTGTCTTGTCTTGTACACTGGCAATAACGTAGCGATATGCACAGTTATCTTTCTTTATCCACAGCAAAAAAAGTGTAGGTTTCCGTCTTCCGGAAACCTTCCGGATACCTTCCCATTTTGGATCCGGCCCGGATACCTTCCGGAAACCTTCCGGAAACCTTCCAAAAAAAATGTCAAAATTTGGGGGGTGCATTTTGTTCACTTAAGTGTGAAACACATAAAAAAATTAACTTGAAAATACCAAGCAATTTGAAGGTTGTTGAAGGCATCTGGAAGGTTTCCGGAAGGTTTCCGGAAGGTATCCGGAAGGTATCCGGATGCAAATTTTCTTCATGACTTGCTTCTGGTAAATAATGTTAGCCTGTGCATTACAGGTACCTGTTGTAATATTCTGTGTTATTTTAATGGTAAATATCCTCCTAAAACATTTTTGGAGAAGAAAATTGTTCAATTTCATATTTTGTCCTTTTCGGATGTTAATGGTATTTAATGAACAAACATCAGTTCTTGTATAATGATATCCTTAAATTTCATGTCCAGACTTCCAGTTTGTACTGAGAAAAAGAAAAAGTCATTGACAATGTGCTCACTTGGGCCTTTGGTCCTAGTGAGATGATAATAAGACTATTTGTAACGGTACATGTACTTGTTATATCCAAAATACTAACTTCATTGACATTTGCCTCACCCTAGTTTTATGGTACTACAGTAAGCTCTTCCTCAGTTACTGTGAATTATTTTATTAAAAGGGATTGACAGTTAATTTGACACTGGAGTTGTAACCACTGCACATATATGTGTATTCAAATAATATAACAACGATGTGCTTAATACTTCACAAATATCTCCAGAAATAGGCATTTTAGTTATAATTGCAGAAATACTTTATGAATGACCCCTTCAATGTTTCCTTGATCTTACACTTCAACCCCTCATGAGTTATCACTTCTGAGTGTGAATTTGACCTTCAATATCAGTGATAAATATTTCAAAAACATTTCAAAGAGCTATCCAGCACATAAACCAAATATGCAGTCCTTTGGTAGAATTCAACATATCATTGACCAAAATATGGAAGTAATGTAACCAGTATATGTATAAGAGTTACTAAGACTTCTGTAGAAAAGGCAATTTAAGGGAAAATGTAGTATATATAGATCACACACGACCTTTTTCCAACTTCGACCCCTGCCCAAAGGAAGAGTTAGACCACAAACAAACTTTTTGTCTGGTTGTGACTTTAACCTTTGACATAACAGATCAATGTGTCATCAGACATTTTCAGAGCAAAGGAAACATGTGTTATTTATCTTGAGATGCCCAAGCAATGCATGGTTTCATAAGATAAGTGTGGCTATTAAACTGAGGCAAAATCATGAAACATCCCCATTTACACAGCTGGCAAATGAAACATAAGCAACAATCAAATTATCAATTTCTTTTATTCATATGCCTATAGTATATCGCACATTGAACAGTGTTCACATGATGGTTCCTGATGCAGTATGCAATTTCATCCTATTCTTCAATACTCATAACAGAGTGTGATAACTGTTCGCTTGACAGTACCTACGGATTATGTTCACCAGTTCAGATGACTTACTTTCCCTCAATCCTCCTTTTCTTTCTATATTGCCATGGATGAACAGGAACCAGGATGAGGGGATACCAGTTAGACTCTATCTCTGCTGCATTGTGTTAGTAGAATTGTGAACTTTCCATTTGGTGTTTGGGTCCACATTTAAAGACAATAAGTCCCATTTATCATTCCTTTCAAGTGTTTACAAGAATTTCCTGAATGTCCTGGAAGAATTCCACTCCAGCTTGGCATTGGTTGGTCTTCACACATTAGCCAGACCAGCCTTTGTGTGTCCCAGTACCATTTGGCATACTATTTCTCGGTCGGCCTCCATTGAAATAACAGGACCCTCATCGTCGCTGTCTGCAAATCACCTCTGATATCTGAAGGGGTGCAGCCTCTGTTTAGGACTCCCTTGTCTGGTCCTTCCAGACTGTCAACCTGGAGTACTCATCCAGGGATCTCAAGCAGGACTTCAGTTTCTGCAGCATTATGTAAAAAGATTTTAGCAATCAAAAAGAATTGTTGCCACATGTACTTACAGATAGAAGGCAGCAAAATCACTTAAGTTGTCATATGTGAGTCTATATGCTAAACATTTAAGATAATCACATCTCAAATCTCAACCAGACAAACCAGTGACTAATGTTATGAACTCGGTCCAGATAAACCGATGATAACTATTATGGACAATATCCCACATCACTGTGGTATGATTACATGTGATCAATGAGCCTACTCAATCACAACCTTATCTATTAATTAGGCTTGGAATGCTGGGAATCTTTTTAAGAGATGTCATTTAGTGATTGTTTCAACTCATCAACATGGAAAAATATATTTTCACAATCCTTGTCATATAGCCAAACTATTGCTGGATGCAGTGTTAAATAAATGATTTGGCTTTAACACTGCTTTGAACAGTATTCCAGATATATCACCGCATGTTAGTTTGATGTGGGAAGAAAGTCCTAAGTGATGCAGGTCTTTGATGAATCCAACGAGTATGTGTATAATGCTGACAAACCTAGCAACATAATCGGGGAGAACCAGGATTTGAACCCATGACTATAGGTTTCTGCTAAGCCCAAGAGATGCAACTCTGCACAGAAAATTGCAGTGCCTTAGATAATAGGACATCCGTGCCTACAGCGATAAGGAACAAACTGAAGACATATTTGCAAAATAACCATATGAACCAAACAGAATAATTTCAAAATATTTACCACTCACTGTTGCTCTTCTATGGTCTTTCTTTGCATTGATGCTGCACGGATGACTGTCTCTTTTATTCATCCGGACATTCTACAAACATAAGTAGCATTCACATCACAGAAATGTCCAAACTGTACATGTTGTACATTTGATTCAAATGAAAAGACCCCGGTTGTGATTCCGACTTAGAACTACCCTAATCATAATAATTCATGTCAAACATTCAGAGATGACATTTATCCCCATATTTAACAAATGTTAAAACAATATTTTGACAACAAAGTCAGGGTCATTCAACACATACATTACATAGGAAATAACTTGTTCGACAATGCAGAGAGATCCTCACCGAGGTGAATATCATTCCATGAATTATTGTCACATTTTCTTGAAATGCAGATTAATGCAATGCAGTATTTACTTTTATTTCTAGGCTATTTGTTTGGCTTTTCCATGGCACTGTTTTGACAGAGATCTAACCTTGATATGACACTTTGTTCAGAAATGATATAAATAAGAGAATACTTTATTATTCCCGAGAAAATTTGGGTTACATTGTAAAAGCACAGAGAAACAAGTATAGGATTCATGATTTAAGTTAAATACACTCGACCCGTGAAGATTCCGGGGTAGACTAGGTCTTCAGCAACCCATGCTTGCTGTAAAAGGCCATTGTGCTTGTCGTAAAAGGTGACTAACGGGATCGGGTGGTCAGACTCTGACTTGGTTGATGCATGTCATTGATCTAAATTCCGTGGCTCGATGCTCATGATATGAATCACTGGGTTGTCTGGTCCAGACTCGATTATTTACAGACCGCCGTCATACAGCTGAGTGCGGCGTTAAACAACAAACCAACCTAAATACACTCATACATACACACACAAACACAACATCCAAACACCAGGGTTAGAAATTGGCACTTGTCATTTTGACATTTTAAAGGTTTTGCTATATGCTATCATTTTAGGACTAGTGGACTGAAAGTGTTAGTTTCTACCGCTGCAAACACTAATCAACTAATGAATTGAGTGGTCAGACTAGGTTGTCATCATACTCTGAGGGCATGGATCTTTGCTGAAAATAACAATCACTAGATTGCCTGGTCCATGTTCAATTATTTACAGGCTGCCATCACAGAGCTGGACTATTGTGAGTGTGACGTTTCACATTACATTGAAATATACCATGATGAATACATGTAGTTTGTATTTATCACAAACAAAAATACTCACTCAATACTTGGTATCCTCCCTGAGGATGTCTGTGAACCTGCCCACAAACCCTGAACATGCTGAAACAGAAAACAACTAAGTTGTCTTTATCCTTTCAATGTTTCAGTGTGAATTTGTTAAAGATTGATAAGCTGTCATTATTCATTGTAATCCATATCTCACTTTCAGGTGGTTCAGGTGGCAACACATGATTGGAACTGAATGCCACGTTTTGTTTGACATGCACTTTGCCAGATTTATACCCTTGGTAACTAACCCTCATCATCAAATCCCAGCGTTATGTTGAGAATAAGGACACGACCCTTAAAAGTCCTGCAACTGTAGCTCTTATGCAAGCCCAAATAGAAATACCATGTCACAACAAACACTTGATCATAATAATAACAAAGGGTTTCCGAAAACAACAAAACTAAAAGGCCCTTGACGTTTACAGTAGTAACATGGAGATCAGGAAAATATCTAAATCAATCCATTCCATAAGATCTCTGTATAGAAATCATGGAACATTATGTCTCGAAGCCCTGCTACATACCTGGCATCTGCAAGCTGCTCTTCCTTCCTTCGGCTGTCAATCGAGTTTTCGAAATACTTGACGTCCTCGTTGTGGATGGCTCAGGTGGATTTCGACCGGGATTTCGGAGTTACGGGTGATTGAGAACAATGTATCGATACACGAGGTAAGCATATCGCAATCAAGCATCACGGTGTACATCGGGTACACGAGGTTTGAGTGTTTGTTTACAATTGTGTTCCAAAATGGCGCCCTCGGCCATACAGGGAATTATGGGTAGACTTGCTTGTCCCGGAATAACACGAGTTGGTCACGAATGACGAGCGGTCATTTCTGCAGCTGTTACGGAAAGAGACGAGGTTGGCCGATTACAGTTCATACAGGCCATATTGGGAGCCGCGGGGATTTCGACAGTGTGTATTAGGAAGTATACCTATGTGGTGTATGGAATATGCGTTTGCCTACCATGCCAGGCAGTGTGACAAGGGATATCCCAGCGGATGTAATATTCCTACAGCAGAAATGTTTCACAACCTCGATTGCAGGGAGCTGAAGATGTGACATATTCAGACAGAGACCATAATACATAGACTGTTATATGGTCTCTGATTCAGGTAAGGAATATGTTAATCATATTGATCACGTATTAAAGTTATTTATCTTCTGTAAGCCACTTATTCTGTGTTATATATGTTAGTAAATGTGTGATTTAATTTTTGTAGGATAAGCAATCTACCTAATTTATGTTAATCCTTGCTAATGTATATGATGTAGAAATATGTTTGCTTACTTGTATTCCTTTATCTAGATACTCTATAGTGACTCATTTTTTTAGTTCATACCGTACCGACTAAACTTACTTTTGCAGGTGTGAATAATCAAGAACAAATTAAATGACAGGAGTTTTGCAACAGTGAACATAGTGAAGTGGAAGATAAGACATTTGAAAGGTATGGATATTTTCACTTGAACTTGTTGAAGAATACCGTGATGACAACTTTATCATGTTGGGAATTTTGGCGGTGGGGTAGCATAGTGGTTGAAGTGCTGAAGACCAAGGTTCGATTCTTGTCATGGGTACAATGTGTGAAGTCTATGTCAGGTGTCCCTTGCTGTGGTATTGCTAAAAACAGCGTAAAACCATACCCACTCATTTGGGGATTCCGGGTTGGAATTGGTCCCCATCAACCTATGCTAGTTGTAAGAGAGGGTAATACTATAAAGGGAAATAGTACCTCGCCTACTATTGCCTGGTGAAAACAGCACCTTGTTATTTTTTTTACCTTGGGTCTGAATATGCCCGAATACATGAAATTAAACTTGCATGGTCACTTGTAAACACAAATAACTGAGAAATTTTCAAAAAGGTTTACATTAAAAACTAGCATCTACTTGCCGACTCTGATTTGGAGATGCAACTAAACTTATTGTGAAAATATAATATGCTTTGATTTCTTTGAAGTAAAATAAATGCAATTAAACTTGCAAACACAAATAATTGTTAAATGTTAGTCACCTAAAAATAGTTTACATTAGAAATTAGCCTCTGCTCAAATTTACTCATGATTCTGATTGGGAGGTGCAACTAAACTTATCATTGAAAGATCACATGCTTTGAAGTTTTAAGTAGCTTTACTCAGATTAGCTCAATGTCAAGCTGAACCTGAGTCTGGCGAAAATGTCAAGAAACTGGACAGCAGGTATACTATATATGTCATATTTATTTTAGTAAGTAGGAAATAAATAGTAATTTTATAGAAATTTCATTTATATATATTTCGGCCAGGAATCAACATGTCTCTCCAGATAACAGACAACAATTAGTAGCCCTTTTTGCCAAATCAAGGTGCTGTTTTCGTTGGAGAAATCAGTGACATTTTGCTGAGGTGCCGTTTTAGCCTCACCCATAAGAGATAACCTAATAGATCAGGTGATCAGGCTCAGTGACCTGGTTCATGGCATCTGACAGTGACCATCTAACAGTGTGGATTGATGTTCACAATATCAATCACTGGATTGTCTAGAATTTTGGGCCTACCTTTAGAATACAGTACCTAACTTTTCAAACAGGTCACAGTACCCTGTGATGTAATTCGTAGTATTCTGTTGCCTGACACCCTGGCAAAACAATGCCTTGTGATGTCAGGGGTCATTGGATGTGCATATATATGCTCTTTTCAGTGGTCTATCGTCTTCACACGCTATGTTGTTGCATGAGTTTAAATTATTTGTTTACTAAATATTGTTTTAAACATTTATATGTGAACTGGATGGGTAAACAAGCAAAAACTTATTTGAATACCGCTCCAGAATTAGAATACAATATGATATGACAAAAGTACAGTCAAGGAATACAATTATATACATGTTCTAATTATAGAAACTATGTTGTCGGCGCTGTCAGGTCGCATTTTTAGTAGTAATAGTGTACTGCAATATACGGCAAGGAATAGTATTATAAATTTAAGATGCTATGTACAATCACAAAACCTATTGGATAGCTGAATGTAGTCTTCTACTGATTTAAGAATTTCTAAGTTTATTTTTGACGTCCTTTCAGGATTACCTAATAGAATTGAATTTAGATCATATCCCTTAACATAATAGTACATATTCTGTCTTAAATCATTGTAATTTGGACATATGAAAAAGAAGTGAAGTGCATCTTCAGTGTGATGGCCACAGCTACATGCAGGATTATCTTATAAATATTGCCTGCGGATGCACATTTTATAACAAGTGCTTGTTTATTTTCTATATACTTTTATTTCATTTTTTTACTTATTACAGTGGTTAAAATGATTATAAATATAAATTGAAACTAATAATGTGCAATAAGCGGGTTATAGCTGAAACGACACCTTAGCAAAACAGCACTGACTGGCGAAATACTCGCCGAAAGCGAAAACGGCGATTATTACTTGACGAAAATGACACCTTATTTTTTTTTTTACCTTGGTAAAATAAATGAATTTAAACTAGGATTGATAACTTGCAAAGACCAATAATTGTGAAATGTTAAAACAGGTTTACAATAGAAATTAGCCTCTACTCCAACTTATCCGATACCCGACTCAATTTATTGTGATAACATGCTTTGAAGTAAAATATATGGAATTAAACACACATCGTCTCATACAAACACAAATGCATGTAGTTGTTAAACGTTGAAACAAGTTTACCTTCGAAATTATTCCCCTACTCCAATTTACTCACCGACTGTTGTGAATGTATTTTTCACTTTAAAGTTTAAAGTACTCAATGTCAAGCTGAAACTGTATTTAAGAATCCTAACATGGTGCAATTTTTCACAATGTCCTTTCGATGTGTCATTTGAACATGTTGAAAGGTTTTACAAGGGATATTTGTAACCCAATACTTTCCGTAACGGGCGACAATGCTCGTCTAAAGAGTTGACTAACGCCATCAGGTTGCGATCAGGCTCGGTGACTTGGTTGATGCATGTCATTGATCCCAATTGTGTGGGTCGATGCTCATGATGTCAATCACTGGACTGTCTGGTCCAGACTCGATTATTTACATATAGCCGGAATATTGCTTGAGTGCGGCATAAAACAACAAACCAAATCATAAGTGTGGGATGAATGATTTGAAATTAGCAAGTTTAATGTGACCTTCAATCACTACAACCTGATCTGAGTCTTGAAAAGATATATGACTTTGATTCAGTGAAAATTTGCATCATGATAGTTTCAACTGTAGATACAGTTAATCTGTTTGTTGTACAGTTTCTGTATATCAATATATATGTTGTTCAAATAAGCTTTGCCTCTTCACCAACCCTATTCCTCTTTTGGAATAAATAGTGTCTAATAATTCAAACACCATCACCATCATCCTAGTGAACACAACAAAGAAATGCACATCAAAAACGTCATTATTATTATTTCTGATCTCTGATAAATTAGAAAAAAACTGTTATCCAGCAAGATACATTTCCTTGGTCCCAAGAAGCATGGTACATAGTAAACTGACTCGATAAGTTGAATAACATTTGTAAAGGCACAACTGACTAAGCCGTCACTACTCAATTAAGTAATTAACAGACAATTGCAAGTACTAATACCCACCCGACACTAATTGCCCTGTTAATCCCTAGTCCACAATGATTTGACATTGAGTTCATTTTGCTAATTAGCTGTTTTTAGAGTAGCAAGGTAATAAACATCAAAGGTGGGGCAGGCTTTGATCATGTGTTCTGTAGAAGAGATGATGTCACTTGTTTTATGTTTATTTAGGATTAGCTACATCCCTTGATGCTACCAAGGCAGCCCTTGAGATTATCAGACAGTTTGGCTAGACACAAACTGATGTCTCCCTTGTAGCACACTATGTGTCAGATACAGACTTTGACCACTCTGTGCAGATGCATATCAATGCATAAAGAACATTGGGTAGATGATTCAACAATGCCACACAAGTCAAAGTTGGGTTTCACTGTATTTAGAAACAGACGATGGATCCAAAACTTTATAACAGTAATTATGATTAATTTAAACTTTGCCAGGCCAATATTTTGGCAGATTTGCATGTTATAGTTAATCTTTATTTAGTTAATTTTCAAAAAAGATAGGATGAATGATAAAATATGATAATGAGTCATGAATATTTGAATTCAGATCAGAACAAACAGGGAGGGTCACCCTAAAATGTGAGAGTCTCTAGGGGAGACTTTTGACAAAATGGACAATAAAATATAAAGTGCTTTGCATTTTCTTTCAGGGAGGGTTGTGTCAAAAATGAATGAGAACATACCGGTAATACATGACCGGCCCCTTTAATGTAATATACATAGTTTTTAGTTGATGGTTCAGGTTGTACTTTTCAGTTGAATTTCTTATCACTGTCTATGATGGACTACCAATTAACGGTAGATATTTAATATCCATAATAACTTAGATAAATGCTTCTACAGTCTCATCCTAATTTGTCAAAATTTGAATTTCAATATAGCTTCCATTAATGAATTAATGAATTTGGTGAGAATATCTATTGTCTGAATTCCTAATATACTTTCTTTTGTATTTGGTGTGCAAGGGTAGCCTAGTGGGTGAAACAGTCTCTGAAACCCGGGTTCAATTCACCACATGGGTACAATGTGTGAAGCCCATAGCTGGAATATTGCTAACAAGCTGCATGAAACTATACCAACTCACTCGCTCATTATGTTGTATTTTGAGATCACTTACATGACATGTGTTTTGATAATTATGAATAGTTGCATTTATGTATTTATGTATAAGAACCTATGTAACTTAGTTTTTCATAGTCTTGTTTACCCTTCCTTACATTTTGATGTAATGCAAACACTCAACCAAAATTCAGGTGAACCTTGTGGTATTGTTTTAGAAGACCGGATACATTTTTGTATTTTCTGAACACTTTACTGTTTGCAATGGCTTATTTACATGTTCAAAGATTGGTTAAATATCAGTTGCAAGATAAATTGTCAATACCTCACTGTTTGAGAAAACAACTTTAAACATTTGTAAATATGTGTGTGTTTCATAACTTTTGACTAACAAGTTTCTAAAGATGTTATGAAATGTTTCAGGTACCTGGATTTCACAATCTCACACCAGCTACATTTAAGAAGATCTTGCTCACACAATTCAGACAAGGGACTCGCCGGAAGATGAACAGTACTCCTGATAACAACCAACAGATTCACCTCAGAAAGTGATGATTCTGAATGAATAATGCCACATCAGTGTGACTGTAGGTGGTTTTATTATGACACTAATGAAGTCTGAATGAATTTATGCCAAAGCACTGTGACTATGTCCAGGTTGTGTACACCGATGCTGACCATACAAATCTGAATGACTTTTGTGGTTTACTGCAGAAACATAATTGACTTTAGATATTTTTCTTCAATAAAATTCTTCTGAGATTTGACTAATTTGTTCATTTAGAAAATGGCATTGAATCGTCTGTTCTGTAAGGCCTTGCAAACACCACTGGTTACTTTATGCTAGTTCCTCTTCTTGCTTGATCAAATTTCAATTTGTGATATGTACCTATGAAATGCCATATAATCAATAAATAATATTTTTTTCCAAAAACATGATTTGTTTTGCTTCATTAGCATAAAGATATATAATACTGATCAGCCATAACATAGGTGCTGAACAAATATGAAATGTACTAATGCCCTGAATGTTTTCCTACTATAAATACTTAACAAAAGTTGTAGTTCCACCTTAGTAGACAAATGACATTGATATTTTTTCTGTACTTTATTTAGGTGTTTTCTATGGATGCCATTAGTCTTATGCACCAATTTGGGACAATTGTATTCTGTTTTATATTCCCATGAAACTACACTGTCCCGATATAACAAGTACTGATACCGTTCCAAACTAATCTGTTAATCTCACCAGGGCCAAATGCCAAAGCACATAGCCAATGACTTTCCATTTTTTTGTGAGTGAGAATGCTGTTTTGCCACTTTTAGCAATATTGCAACAATATCATGGTGGCGGACACCAGCAATAAGCTTCACACATTGGACCCATGTCGCAAAACAACTTATGAACAATGCATGCCCACATATCTCAGTTTGAGGAGGATATTTACCATTAAAATAACACAGAATATTACAACAGGTACCTGTAACTTTTTCTTTTTCTCAGTACAAACTGGAAGTCTGGACATGAAATTTAAGGATATCATTATACAAGAACTGATGTTTGTTCATTAAATACCATTAACATCCGAAAAGGACAAAATATGAAATTGAACAATTTTCTTCTCCAAAAATGTTTTAGGAGGATATTTACCATTAAAATAACACAGAATATTACAACAGGTACCTGTAATGCACAGGCTAACATTATTTACCAGAAGCAAGTCATGAAGAAAATTTGCATCCGGATACCTTCCGGATACCTTCCGGAAACCTTCCGGAAACCTTCCAGATGCCTTCAACAACCTTCAAATTGCTTGGTATTTTCAAGTTAATTTTTTTATGTGTTTCACACTTAAGTGAACAAAATGCACCCCCCAAATTTTGACATTTTTTTTGGAAGGTTTCCGGAAGGTTTCCGGAAGGTATCCGGGCCGGATCCAAAATGGGAAGGTATCCGGAAGGTTTCCGGAAGGTTTCCGGAAGACGGAAACCTACACTTTTTTTGCTGTGATCCAGACATCCATTGTCTAGTCTTGTACACTGGCGATAACGTAGCGATATATAGTGTTTTCCGTCTTTATCCCGACATCCATTGTCTTGTACACTGGCGATAACGTAGGGATATGCAGCGTTATCTGTGATTATCCCGACATCCATTGTCTTGTCTTGTACACTGGCGATAAAGTTAGAACATACAGCGTTCTCTGTGTGTATTCCGACATCCATTGTCTTGTCTTGTACACTGGTGATAACGTAGCGATATACAGCATTATCCATCTTTATCCTCACATCCATTGTCTTGTCTTGTACACTGTCGATAACGTAGCGATATACAGCGTTAACCATCTTATCCCGACATTCATTGTCTTGTCTTGTACACTGGCGATAACGTAGCGATATACAGCGTTAACCGTCTTATCCTGACATCCATTGTCTTGTCTACTACACTGGCGATAACGTAGCGATATACAGCATTTTCCGTCTTTATCCCAACATCCATTGTCTTGGCTTGAACACTGGCGATAACGTAGCGATATACAGCGTTATCTGTGTTTATCCCGACATCCATTGTATTGTCTTGTACACTGGCGATAACGTTGGGATATACAGCGTTATCCATGTTTATCCTGACATCCATTTTCTTGTCTTGTACACTGGCAATAGCGTAGCGATATGCAGCGTTATCCATGTTTATCCCGACATCCATTGTCTTGGCTTGTACGCTGGCGATAGTGTAGCGATATACAGCGTTATCTGTGAATATCCTGACATCCATTGTCTTGTCTTGTACACTGGCAATAACGTAGCGATATGCAGAGTTATCCGTCTTGATCCCGACATCCATTGTCTTGTCTTGTACACTGACGATAACGTAGCGATATACAGCGTTATCTGTGATTGTCCCGACATCCATTGTCTTGTCTTGTAAACTGGCGATAACGTAGCTATATACAGCGTTATCCGTGTTTATCCCGACATCCATTGTCTTGTCTTGTACACTGGCAATAACGTAGCGATATGCAGAGTTATCCGTCTTTATCCCGACATCCATTGTCTTGTCTTGTACACTGGCGATAAAGTTAGAACATACAGCGTTATCTGTGATTATCCCGACATCCATTGTCTTGTCTTGTACACTGGCAATAACGTAGCGATATATAGTGTTTTCCGTCTTTATCCCGACTTCCATTGTCTTGTCTTGTCTTGTACACTGGCGATAACGTAGCGATATACAGCGTTATCTGTGATTATCCCGACATCCATCGTCTTGTCTTGTACACTGGCGATAAAGTTAGAACATACAGCGTTATCCGTCTTTATCCCGACATCCATTGTCTTGTCTTGTACACTGGCAATAACGTAGTAATATACAGCGTTATCCGTGTTTATCCCGACATCCATTGTCTTGTCTTGAACACTTGCAATAAAGTAGAGATATACATCGTTATCTGTGATTATCCCGACATCCATTGTCTTGTCTTGTTCACTGGCGATAACGTAGCAATATACAGCGTTATTCGTCTTTATCCCGACATTCATCGTCTTGTCTTGTACACTGGGAGAAGGTTTTGACTCTTCACCTGCCGGGCGAGAGCAACATGAAGGGTTTAGATTACGTCGTAATTTCCATGCAATTACTTCGCGTGGACAGCATGGCGTCAGACAGATTGTTCCCATAAAGACATTAGAAGCAGATGTGTAAGCAGTGGTAATTATCAAATATTTGTTTGAAGAAGAATTGGATGCAAGGTCTCAGAACGAGAAAGATTTGATTGAAGTTCCAGGGTTGACTTAAAACCTGTCGCTCGGTGAGTCGATCTGTTATACTGTTATGTTTGTCAGAGTAATGATCTGTTATCATAGCGGATCAGTATCTGACAAATGTATTTCAATCTGTGACAAATATTTGTCTCGTTATATCGATCTGTGACAAATATCTGTGCCCTTATATCGATCTGTGACAAACGACTGTCTCGTTATATCGATCTGTTACAAATTCATATTTAGGTATATCGGTCTGTGATAGACGCCCCTTAGAAGTTCGATCTGTGACAAATGTCTGTATCAGCAAATCGATCTGTGACAATTGTCTACCTTTGTGTAGCGACATGAGGCAACCGTATTGTACATCATGCTAAGTACTTTGCAACCTGCCGCCTGGTGACAGAGCGAACGCGCGTCCCACATCACGGGGGTGAATGACTAATCACAATGGTGGTGTAATGTGACCCGGGACTGGCCCCAGAGGACAGTGAGACTGTTAGTGATATACGGGATTCCTTTTGCTGAAGGCGACGTAGCATGACATCACGGAATTCCCGATAGCGATCGACATATTGTTTTAAAATATATCTTACACAATTTACTTATTTCAAAAGTAACGGGGCAGCAGCCAAAACTCTCAAAACAGTGAGTTATTGTTTTAAAACAACGTGCTCATAAAACAAATCTTTATTTTAAAAATGACCCGAAGAAGAATTGCGTCCATGTTCCTTTAGGGGGCACGGGGGGCCCAGTCGTCTAAGGCGCCGCGATTCGCTGTGAGAGTTGCGTCACTTGGGCACGCCAGGAACCTATGATTGTGTGTTCGAATCCCGGTTCACCCCAATTATGTTTCTAGGTTTGTCAGCACCATACCCGTGCTCGTGGGTTTCACCGAAGTGGTAAACGTCTGAGACCTGCATCACTTCTGGCTTTCCTCTCACATTAAGCTGACTGGAATATTGTTAAAAGCGGCGTTAAACCTAACTCACTCACCCGTGTTCCTATAAAAATACAAATGGTGTGGAATCAATCGATTACTGGTCTTCAGCTCAGACGTCTCCCCTCCTTGTCTTAATGTATCAACACTCACTCACTCACTCACTCGCTCACTCGCTCGCTCGCTCGCTCACTCACTCACTCACTCACTCGCTCGCTCGCTCGCTCGCTCGCTCACTCACTCACTCACTCACTCACTCACTCACTCACTCACTCGCTCACTCACTCACTCACTCGCTCATCCACACACTGATTGATCGAGGATTTAAAAAAGAAATGAATTTTCACCTATTTTACAGAACAATCTTGACACGGCGTTCGACGCTGGGGGGACGGTGAACGCCGGACTGACAGCCACAACGATCGTCTCCCAGTGGACGTGGGCCGCCACACTGCTGCAGTCGTCCACAGTCGCCAGTAAAGTAAGGCGTCTTTGGTCGATATGACAAACCTAGTTTATACCTCAGCATGCACTGTGTATATGATATCAAAGACATTCGAATCACGACAGCATTTGTTCCCGCGTGATTCAACACCAGCACGTAATGATTTCCCTAATCGTGACTCTGTCGGGCTGCTTCGAAAATCTTTGTTTAAACAGATATCTCCTTTGGGATCGTTCCAAATGACTCAATTTTCAATGAAGGAACACTTTGGTATTTTCAGTACAACATCTGTGGGCCCTTCTTGTGATGTGTTTCCTATTGTTTCCTGGTGTGTTTCCTTGTGTTATGTTCTGTACGGCGTCAGTGGGCCCTTCTGCTAGGGTGTTTCCTTGTGCGTTTCCTAGTGTGTTTCCTTGTGTTGTTTTCAGCATCAGGGGCCCATCTGGAAGTGTGTTTACTGGTGTGTTTGCAGGCCATTGTTCCCTAGTGTGTTTCTTATGTTATTTGTCAGTACGGAATCAGTGGGCCCTTCTGCTTGTGTGTTTGCTGGTGTGTTGCTATTGTTTCCTTGTTTGTTTCTTGTGTTATTTTCAGTACGGAATCAGTGGGCCCTTCTGCTTGTGTGTTTGCTGGTGTGTTGCTATTGTTTCCTAGTTTGTTTCCTTGTGTTATTTTCAGTACTGCATCAGTGGGCCCTTCTGCTTGTGTGTTTGCTAGTGTCTTGCTATTGTTTCCTAGTTTGTTTCCTTGTGTTATTTTCAGTGCGGAATCAATGGGCCCTTCTACTTATGTGTTTGCTGGTGTGTTGCTATTGTTTCCTAGTGTGTTTCTGGTGTTATTTTCAGTACGGAATCAGTGGACCCTTCTACTTGTGTGTTTGCTGGTGTGTTGCTATTGTTTCCTAGTTTGTTTCCTTGTGTTATTTTCAGTACAGCATCAGGGGCCAATCTGGAAATGTGTTTGCTGGTGCGTTTTCCTATTGTTTCCTAGAGTGTTTCCGTTTGTTATTTTCAGTACGGCATCAGTGGGCCATCTGGTAGTGTGTTTCCTATTGTTTCCTAGTATGTTTTCTTGTGTTATGTTCAGTACGGCATCAGTGCGCCCTTCTGGTGGTGTTTGCAAGTGTGTTTCCTATTGTTTCCTGGTATGAAGTTATTGTTTCCTAGTGTGTTTCCTTTTGTTATTTTCAGTATGGCATCAGTGGACCCTTCTGGTACGCGGCAGGGGCGACAATCCAGATCCTGTTGTTCGCCACCCTGTCCGTGCAACTGAAGATACGGGCACCTGGCGCCAAGACTTTTCTCCAGGTGATCAGGGCGCGCTTCGGCAGAACGACTCACAAGGTGTTCTGCGCCTTCGCCCTCACCACCAACATCATCGTCACCGCCATGCTCATGCTCGGTAATGCGTTTTTATTGTGTCAGACCTCTCTACTATAGTTGGGATAGAATGACACCTTGTTCGACCAGCGTAATATTGCCGCGGTCATGACACACAGACTGGTCTCTGAGTGGTTTGTTTCCATGGAGACCACGTGAAGTGACATGTTGTTGGATCGAGTGTTTACTTCATAAATGTATGTGTGTGTGTGTCTACACATGCATGTGTGTGTGTGTGTGTGTGTGTGTGTGTGTGTGTGTGTGTGTGTGTGTGTGTGTGTGTGTGTGTGTGTGTGTGTGTGTGTGTGTGTATCTGTACGTGTGTCTATGTCTATGCATGTGTATGTGTAGGGGTATGTATACATGTACAACCACCTCACTCACTCACGCAGTCACTCACTCACTCACACAGGTGGCGCTGCCGTCATCACGAGTCTGGTGAAGGACATCAGTCTGGAGTACGCCACGACGCTGGTGGCCATCACCATCGGCGGTTACACCTTCATCGGCGGCCTCGGGGCGACGTTCTACGTCAGTTACTTTAACACCTCCATCATCTACGTCGTTATGATCATCTTCCTCCTCAAGGTGTACGGGGACGACTCCCCCGACAATCCCCTCGGTAAGCACCCTCCGCCGATATTTGACTACGGGGTCTATACAGGTGACGGTGTTTGGTTACAGGGTCTATACAGGTGTCGATGTTTGGTTACAGCGTCTATACAGGTGACGATGTTTGGTTACAGGGTCTATACAGGTGACGATGTTTGACTATGGGGTCTATACAGGTGACAATGTTTGGTTACAGGGTCTATACAGGTGTCGATGTTTGGTTACAGCGTCTATACAGGTGACGATGTTTGGTTACAGGGTCTATACAGGTGACGATGTTTGACTATGGGGTCTATACAGGTGACAATGTTTGGTTACAGGGTCTATACAGGTGTCGATGTTTGGTTACAGCGTCTATACAGGTGACGATGTTTGGTTACAGGGTCTATACAGGTGACGATGTTTGACTATGGGGTCTATACAGGTGACAATGTTTGGTTACAGGGTCTATACAGGTGACGATGTTTGACTAAGGGGTCTATACAGGTGACAATGTTTGGTTACAGGGTCTATACAGGTGACGATGTTTGACTACAGGGTCGACGTCTATACAGGTGACAAGGTTTGGCTACAGGGTCTATACAGGTGTCGATGTTTGGTTACAGGGTCTATGCAGGTGACGATGTTTGGTTACAGGGTCTATACAGGTGTCGATGTTTGGTTACAGGGTCTATACAGATAACGATGTTTGGTTACAGGGTCTATACAGAAGGTGTACACCCTGCTGTCCTGTAGTACGGACGGCCCTGAGGGAAACACGGACGGGAGCTACCTGACCCTCGTCTCCAACCCCGGACTCATGTTCGGCCTCATCAACATCGTGGGTAAGTCAAACCTTGTCACAGTTAGCATCCCTGATCACACATCACAGTTAACATCCCTGATCATACATCACAGTTGACATCCCTGATCACACGTCACAGTTAGCATCCGTGATCACACGTCACAGTTAACATCCCTGATCACACATCACAATTAACATCCCTGATCATACATCACAGTTAACATCCCTGATCACACATCACAGTTAACATTCCTGATCACACATCACAGTTAACATCCCTCATCACACATCACAGTTGACATCCCTGATCACACATCACAGTTGACATCCCAGATCACACATCACAGTTAACATCCCTGATCACACATCACAGTTAACATCCCAGATCACACATCACAGTTATCATCCCTCATCACACATCACAGTTAACATCCCTGATCACACATCACAGTTAACATCCCTGATCACACGTCACAGTTAACATTCCTGATCACACGTCAGAGTTGACATCCCTGATCACACGTCACAGTTGACATCCCTGATCACACATCACAGATAACATCCCTGATCACACATCACAAATAACATCCCTGATCACACGTCACAGATAACATCCCTGATCACAAATCACAGTTAGCATCCCTGATCACACATCACAGTTAGCATCCCTGATCACACGTCACAGTTGACATCCCTGATCACACATCACAGATAGCATCCTTGATCACACATCACAAATAACATCCCTGATCACACGTCACAGATAACATCCCTGATCACACATCACAGTTAACATCCCTGATCACACATCACAGTTAACATCCCTCATCACACATCACAGTTGACATCCCTGATCACACATCACAGATAGCATCCTTGATCACACATCACAAATAACATCCCTGATCACACGTCACAGATAACATCCCTGATCACACATCACAGTTAGCATCCCTGATCACACGTGACAGTTGACATCCCTGATCACACATCACAGTTAGCATCCCTGATCACACGTGACAGTTGACATCCCTGATCACACATCACAATTAACATCCCTGATCACACATCACAGTTAATATCCCTGATCACAAGTCACAGTTAACATCCATGATCACACATCACAGTTAGCATCCCTGATCACACGTGACAGTTGACATCCCTGATCACACATCACAGTTAGCATCCCTGATCACACATCACAGTTTACATCCCTGATCACACATCACAGTTAACATCCCTGATCACACATCACAGTTAGCATCCCTGATCACACATCGCAGTTAACATACCTGATCACACGTGACAGTTAACATCCCTGATCACACATCACAGTTAGCATCCCTGATCACACATCACAGTTAACATCCCTGATCACACATTACAGTTAGCATCCCTGATCACATGTGACAGTTGACATCCCTGATCACACATCACAGTTAGCATCCCTGATCACACATCACAGTTGACATCCCTGATCACACATCACAGTTAATATCCCTGATCACAAGTCACAGTTAACATCCATGATCACACATCACAGTTAGCATCCCTGATCACACGTGACAGTTGACATCCCTGATCACACATCACAGTTAGCATCCCTGATCACACATCACAGTTTACATCCCTGATCACACATCACAGTTAACATCCCTGATCACACATCACAGTTAGCATCCCTGATCACACATCGCAGTTAACATACCTGATCACACGTGACAGTTAACATCCCTGATCACACATCACAGTTAGCATCCCTGATCACACATCACAGTTAACATCCCTGATCACACATTACAGTTAGCATCCCTGATCACACGTGACAGTTGACATCCCTGATCACACATCACAGTTAGCATCCCTGATCACACATCACAGTTTACATCCCTGATCACACATCACAGTTAACATCCCTGATCACACATCACAGTTAGCATCCCTGATCACACATCGCAGTTAACATACCTGATCACATAACGCAGTTAACATCCCTGACACACATCACAGTTAACATCCCTGATCACACATCACAGTTGACGTGGCCATGTTCCTGATCGTTGTCGAGTTACCCCACTCGGTCTTTTGCCAGGATTATGCAGAGGCGGTCGGGTAGCCATGTGGTTAAGGCATTCGTTCGTCACAACCGAGGCCCGGGTTCGATTCCCAAAATGGGTACAATGTTTGTCGGTCTTTCCACGTGACGAGTGAACTCTTTCACCACTAGGCTACCCCCGCTACTTTGAACATCCCATCTCCACGTCATCCGTCACCCATCTCCACGTCATCCGTCACCCATCTCCTCTACGCGCCGTCCCACACACCCATACTACCAACGACCAGAGCCCTTTCGTACCGCGCCCCGTCCACACTTCAAGCACTTCTCTAAGTGACATTTAAAAGTTGATATGATGAACAATGGAGAGAGTTCCAGTGATGAGGTTGGATATCCATCGAACAATCTCCTTCCTTCAAAACTTCAACCATTAAATCAGACAGTAAATCCTCCATCTCGGACTATATCATCAACTGCCCAAATCACAACATCAGTTCGGAAAACGTCCAAATCCTCTCTGACACCGTGACTTCACTAAAAGAAAACTAGCAGAAGCAGTCCCGATGCACCACCACAAGCCATCAATCAACATAGATCACGGCGATGTCACCCATCCGCCTACTATCAACTCAATCAGCAATTAATCTTTTTCCAATCTTCCCAACTATGTATACTGAACTTCTTTTTGGAGACATTTTCAACTCAGTTTATTTATATATAACTGTGAGGCCACTGGCCAATAGCATAGAATACATGACATGGTGGAAGCGGTTAAAAATGTTTAAAATGTTATGATTCATTTCTTAATAAAGTGGCATGATGTATAGTGTTGCGCAGTGGAAGGCGACATTCACGTGTCTACCTTTCGTCTCTCTGACTCCACTTGAAATCAGACGATTAATGGGGAACTAAACGTGATTCTCTGTTTATGACATGTGGGGAACTAAATGTAAATCACTTCTTATGAAAATTAACAAACTATCGTAGGTCAATGACCGCGAATGCAGGAAGGAATAGCTAACTATAGGAGCAAGTTCCTCCTTACGTTTCTAAGGGCAACGAATATCGGTAACGACAACTAGTTTCTATAAAGACCACGATTATTGGTCTACGACGGTAAAGTGTCATTTTCTTCACGTGAAACGAATGCCACGATCTGATTTCCGCGAAGCATGTTGCTTTTATGCTAAATGGTCATGATACATGAACCGAAACAATGTTTCTTCTGTTTTTATTATTTTCTCCCCTGCGTTTTCTTATATGTACATCAGTGAAATAATTTTCTGCGCATATTTGCATTTTTAGATATCTAATAATATTCGCATTTGCTGGAAACATCTAGAGTAGATCTCCCATGTTTGAAAGTACACGTAAAAAAGCGTCTGTCTTATTTTCGATATACAAGGGCATGCGACCACATTCACCATAACCCACTACGTTAGAAATACTATGTTTAACACCATGAAATCTTTTACAGGCGTATCAATGTACGGATTCAATTTCTTTCGCCTCTGCAAAACCCAACATCTGAACCATAGGAAAGAATAGGAGCTATTTTTTGCCAAAAGAAGAAAGATTTATAAGCACACTCGCTTAAATGTTCGGACGTCTATAAAATTCTCAATAACATCTTTTTAGCTTGGATTGCTGCATTACGCATATGTCGGTTCCATGATAATTTACTTGAACACATTACACCAAGATATTTCTATGAGGTTTCAGTTTTAAGTAATTGTCCCCGAAAGTACCACTTTTAATTTTTTGACAGCGTATTTCCTTTGCTAAATACAACAATGTTTGTTTTATCCAAATTAACATTAAGTTCCCACGTATCACAGTAAAATTATAGCTGATTTATCAAAGTTTGTAAACCTTTTACAGTACTTGAGAACATGATTATATCATCTGCAAATGGTAACATAAATATTGTTATAAGTTCAGGATGTAAATGTATACCATCGTCATAATTTCTTTTGATTTGGGCTGCAAGCTCATTAATATAAAAACAGAACAAAACAGGGCGTAATACACATCCTTGGCGTACACCAGTATGGCAGAAAAAAGAATCTGAATACATGCTGTTTTGTTACGTCCTTATAAAAAAACACATAATGATTTACCCATTTTGTTACTGACGGCATGTAAATTAATTAGATACCATAAATTGTCTCTACGGACTGAATCGAATGCTTTAGAAAAGTCTACAAATATAGCGTACAATTTTCCACGTTTACGTTAAATATACCTATCTGTAGCTATATAGGAGCCTGGAGGATGAACATGTTATCAGTGGTAGAGTAACCTTGTCGGAAATCTGATTGCTCCTCCTCAATCTTATCAAGTGTTCCCGACCCAAATACCAAGCGTTTATTAATAATGCTAATAACTATCTTACTGAATATACTGGTAAGTGTAATCCCCCTATAATCGTCAACATCTGTCACTGAGCCTTTTTGTGAATTGGAACGATAGTACCAAGTGTCCAACCTTTTGGAAAGTAAGAGGTATCCATTATTGTATTAAATAAAATTTCCAAATACGACAGGGTATTATCAAGAGGGTATTTGAAGAATTCTGTTATTAATCTATCAATTCTGGGGCTTTTCAAGTTTTTCAGATTTTGAATAGCAGCTTTTATTTCTTCTTTTGAGATTGGGGAATCTAATATTTCCGTTGCAAAATTGGTTTCATCATTATCAAAAGTGTTCAACTGGAAGTTGTTTGTGGAATCATCACCCTGAAAAGAGTTTTGAAACCACTCATGCATTTCTATGTTACTTTTAGTTCCCTTCTTTTTGCTGATGCTTTTCAAGGTCGTCCAAAACTGTTTTGATGAGCTAATACTTTCTTCTAGTTTTTCTGCTTCTATCCATAATATTTTATTTCTTTTTACTGCAACTAGCTTTCTACGTAATTGCGAATCAGTGTACTGAGCAAGTGGATCTTTATCGTTTATTTTCCCGAAATGGTTTAAAAGAGTGCATCTTTACTTCTTTAACAACTCACATTCCCAGTCAAACCACTGTCCACTTTCTCTGGTAGGGGTTACTCCCCGTTTCCAATTTCATTAAAATCACATCTAAGTTCTCGCTGCCGCTAGCTTTGTTTAACGATAGCGAGAACTAAGATCTGGTTTTAATGAGATTGTTCCCTTTTCATTCCATTCCCTGCTTATACAATAGCTTCTGTAAATAACGATCCACTGTCATCAGCTATCATTAAAACAGAATCAGTAGTTGGAACATGTCTGCTTTGCTGTTATCCCAGTTAAACATGGAATGACTATGGTAGGCGTTATCAAATCATGGTTTTCCTCATGAATGAAGCGCTCAAAAAGACATTGTGATTGGCAGGTGCTGTGATTCGTGGCGTGACTCAATATCAATATTTTGACACAAGTCAAATATATCTATGTTGCTGAGTATGTAACTTGCCCCAGCATTGCCAACACATGTAACGTCACCTCCCCGGAATCACCTCCACAGCCGCCATTCATAATGTGTACATTTAAAACAGCACATACATTAAGATAACATTTTCCAAAATATTTAAGAACATACTCGTTTGAATATCTAGACAGATTAAACCTGTCAAAGAGAAAGTCCCAGTATGAAGTATCCTGGCCATAGAGATATTCAAGTATATCATCCTCTACATAATCTGGCTCTTTGCCAGTTCTTGCATTAAAGTCACCCCCTAAAATGCACGAAACGTCAACAACATCACCTAGGTTGTCATCCTGAAATAGTAATATACCGTTTTTAGATCCAACACTACTCTCGTTCCATGTAGATCCATATAAACACAGCAGTTTAACACATATCTCATGTTATCTTAGTCCAAACAGTGACCTGTCAAGTAGTAGACATACACCATTTGCCGTGATCCATGAACTTTTAACATCATCGACAAGTTTCCTTTTTACGAGAACACAAATTCCACCTGAAGGTCTTCCAAAATTTGCTATCTTGTCTACTGTTTTCATAAAGATGGTATATTCGCAGAACGCATCATCAAAAGTCAGATTC